>NC_053153.1:44663064-44963064 GCF_016808335.1 Panicum virgatum | reverse complement strand
AATGATTCATAATTTAAAATAGTAGGTTATGCTCCGGGGCTTGCCTTCGGGCTATTGCTCCTCACTAGGATCAGCTGGGCCTTGGGCCGGGTTCTCCAGACTCACCTCCTGGACATGCTCCGCCGGTGCCTGCGGCTCCGCAATCTCCTCACACACCACTTCGCCGGTTGCAGTTTCTACATGTATCCATATGACATGAGTATGTGTTGACGCTCCTTAGCACCCCAATTTATATACCGCAAGCGCACGGATCATGGTAGGTTTTCCCTTAGAGTATTCCCCCAAGGTTTATCAATCTGTGGATCGACAATGAACTACCTAAGGTTTTCCATCTAATCTAACGGATCTATCCTAACATGAAGCATTGATTGCATATAAAGGGTAAACCTTTGATAGATATGAGTGATGTACAAAGGTTGATCTCATCCATGAATATCGGTAAGGATAAAGCATGACCGAAGGCATGACTAAACCGATCGCTCGCATTCTAGTTGTAGTTCTAGCTAAACGAGTAAGCACAACATGCATCTCATCCAATGCCTCGTTAAACCAAAACCTCCAATCCGATCCCTCGATACTCCGCCTACTCAAAGCAACGCCCTGTCACGACGCCCCCCTTTGGACGAAAGCACCCTGAAGCAAGTCGAACCCCCTTTGGTAGTTCCGCCATGAACCTCTAGCCACCATGACTACAAGATCATGCTAAACGATCTATCTCGATAATAGATCTAAGATGAAGTAAACCCAAAGAAAAGAACGAAATCAAAAAAGGAGAGACATGATCGCTAAATAGATCGGATGACATGAAGACATTACTCACATAACAGATTCGATTGGATCATCACCACCGCGTATATACCATTGATGACTCCAACTATCTCATGAACTCCACCATGACACAACCACGCAGGGAGACCATGGCGGCTAGGGGTAGCCTAAGCCATCTCCTAGACAACTTCAAAGACTTGCGGCGGCCGTCGTCTCCCTCCGGTCTTGTCCCTAGGTTTTCGTCGAGTTCTGGGTGGATGGATGCTGCGAGTTGAATAAGATACAAGCTATTTATAAGTTGAGGAAGCCACCGGTCGAAGGGGAGGCCGAACCGCCTCGAAAACGGGCTAGGCCGGCCGGCCTACCCTCTTTCGGGCTCTCCTCGGTCTCATCTTTCGCGTGTAGACTCCTCGTATCTTCTAGAGTTTATGTCCTTCACGATTGCACCCCTTTGGACGTCGTTATCTTGGAGATATCTTCGAGGAAAGGATAGGATAGGGAATCCTTCCTTAAATCTTCATTTGCTTTGCTTAATCCCGAACTATCTTGATCTCATCTTCGTGGGCTTGGTCCTTTGGGCTCTCTTAGAGGATGGATGTGCATGAATGGACTTCAAATCAACATGGGCTTTGGTCCTTCTTTGGGCTTTGGCCTTCGTCTTTCTCCGTGTTAGCGCTCGATCACGGGCCTCGTCATTTTATGCTCCAAAATAGGCCAAAAACCTGCAAAAACGAAGTTCCTCCAAAATATATGTGCAAGTGTGAAAATGACCAATAATTAGGCCGGGGTTAGGACGGTTAGTGATTTAGATATTAAATCTATGCCATTATCAAGGATAAACAAGGGATAAAAGGGGTACTTAAGGAGCACCAACATTCCCCCCATGCTTAAACCTTGCTCGTCCTCGAGTAAGTCCAGGAGCTTTGCTTATAAAGAAATCAACGTTGCCCCTCAATGTCCTCTCTGCACTTAGTCATACATAACAAGACATATTGTTCTCTCAAGTATTTAGCATTTAAGTTCATGTTGTGACCGGCTACTTTTTTATTATGGAAGATAGACTAGCAATTAAAGAACAAGCCACAATAATAGATAAATGCAATGCTCTCAAACTTAAGCGAACCTCAAACCTTTACCTTGTTTCATCATGAAGAGTTTTCAAAAGAATGCATATCAAACATAAGTGAGGTTCTCTTGCGAAAGATCATGGAAATACTCATCTCATCAAGTCTCTCAAGCCTACATTAGATTGTCTTCAACCTATTCTACTCATATATAAAAGTGGAAGGCTTATGTGGAGCTTGGTAGGTAAAAACAATCCTAGCAAAACATTATATCTGAAATATTGTCAAACTAAGAGAGATCTATTGGATTTACTGAGACTTGTCAAAAAGGCCATTGGAAAATAATGTTGGAGGGGGAGAAAGATGAAACACACACATTTAGATAGGTGGACATGTGCAAGTGGCAAATGGATGATCCCGAGACACAAATGAAGTTCTCGTTATCGGATTGCACATGGTTGGAAGATTTGAGTATGGAATAGTTCTTCAAAGTAACTTGGAAAATTAATGAAGCCAAAAAGAACTATGGAGCATTTTATTCTTCTCTTTTTTCTTTCATTTTTCTTTTCTTTTCTCCTTCTTTTCATTTTTCTCTTTCTTTCCCTTTTTTTTCTTTCCTTTTACTCCTTAGAACTTTTGATAACATAGAATACTTACCCAGCCATCCCTCCATGCTTGAACGAATGCTCGTCCTCGAGTATGAATAGTGGGAGAACCAACTAGCTAGGTTAAGTATCTCAAATTCACCTTCTTCTTCGTAGAACCTCTTGAATCTCCGGGGAGCCTTGTCTCCCAAAACTTTTCTTTATATGGTGCCCTTGATTCTTTTGATTCCGTCGAAATGATAATCCATACTCAAATTGGGTTGTGGTCAAGGAGGTAATCACAAAAAGATATTTTTGGTTTAGGGTGGATATCCAGCGAAGTTTGCAAAATTCCCGAAGTAGAAATTCACAATGCATGGATAAATAGGCTAGCAAAAAGAAGGTTACACAAAAAAAATGAAATGACCAGCTTCTTAGTCTCATACCAAATAAATCAATCTTAATCCAACTCATCAAAATATAAGTTTGCAATCTAAAGGTTTCATCATGAAAGAATATTTATGTATAGGCTTTGGTAGGTAGAACTTTGCAAGAGATTCACAAATGTAGATAGCATAGGAATTAAGTTTTCAAATTAAACAACACATGGTGTAAGGTCATCGGTAGACTTAAATCAAGAGCAACATAGAATATGTGGGTCTAGAATTTAGTCAATATTTTTTAAAAAAGTTTTTTTTTAAATGCAACATGTAATGCAATACAAGGGTGAGACGAACAACATGGTATGCAATGCAACACGGGATGGGTGAACAAAATGATATGACATGATGAGGTGGTCTAAAACAAAACAAAAAGTTAGCCTAAGTTAACTAGCCACAAGTTTAGAATCAAAGGGTGGTGCAATGCTTCATAAATCTCTCTAAAAAGACACAAAGAAAAAGACTCAAAACGCTAATAGGCACACAAAAAGGTCTACAAGTTTCCCAAGATCAAATAACAAAGTGCTCCCTCAATAACATTTAGAATGAACAACATGAAGTTGTGGTTTTTGTTAGAGCAACGGTACAATGTTACTTGATATTCCGATTAAAGAGTGCAATGTAGACAGTCATATTAATATATATATAAATAAAATGAACGGGTTGCCTCCTATAAAGCGCTTCATTTAAAGTCATAGAGCTTAACTTTCTCACATACCTTCTCATTAATGTGAAGCCATGGTCCTTCGTGCGAGAATTCGAATTGTCCATGCAGCTTGATGTCGCCTCTTGTAATCTATCGCGGTTTGCTTGCAACATCTTCGTTTGCCGAAGGTCGACCGCTTGTACCTTCATTTGCCACTGTCATTGGGGTTCTTCCTCTGCTCCAAGCCTCTGAATTTTATCATGTACACTTGATGAAAGCATTGCCCAAGCTCCTCCTCGTTGTTGTCATCGTCATCTTCTCTATCTTGTTCTCATCGCGTTGCTCCTGCCTCTTCTTTGTGGAATCTCTCCTGTATACTCAACAGAACATATACCAAAATATAGATCTATTGAAATATTTATGAAATTACCTTTCCAACGAGTGGTCATTCATCTTAAACCGAATCCAAATGAGGGAGTTATGCCCGTTTCACTTTTGGCGCTGCGTGCTGTCCAAAAATTTTCAGAGTGCACAACCTTCAATGTTTTGGCCATACCCGCTTGTAGGAATCTCTGATTGACTTGGTTCTTGATTCGTTGGACGGGAACTTAGTGGACCTTTTGAATATCCAAAAATATACCATTATTTGCTTCTAAGGTCGAGCTGGACATTGATGAGAACAATATCTTCTTATGAATTCATCCGAAGATGTCAATGATCTCGATCATGTGGTCTTTGGAGCGTAGTGTCGTGCGTCCCTAGGCTTCAAGGTCATCACCATCGATTCACCAGCAAATATCATGGCTTCCTGTTGCCTCTAGCTTTATTCAACTTCAAATCATCATCTTTTGTGTACACAGCCTTCCAATCATCATTTGACATCATCATCACCTTCTTCGTCGGTTGCTACTGCCTCTGTCCTCGTTGAATTCCCCTTCATCCAGTGCAGAGCATGTATCAAACTTCTACTGCATTGTAAGGTGCATCAAATTATCTTTCCAACAAGTGGTTATTCGCCCCAATTGGACTCCGGATAAAGAAGTTATGCTTATTTTATTGCGGCGCTGCAATCTGTCCAGAGGAATTTCAGAACGCGCAGCGTTGAAAGATTTTACCATAACTCTTCACACCGATCTCCAAAGTTGATGGTTCTTGATCCATCGGAAAGAAGACTTGATGGAGCTTCAAAATAATCTATTATTTTCTCAGGGTACTCCTCTGATCTTAGACGAAAAACTCATCATAATAGTAACACTTCATAGATGATGATGATCGCACGATTTTCTTCGCGGGCATGCTTCATATCTATTGCTTGAACAAACAATTCTTCCCAAAAACATTAGTCTTTAAAATCAATTGACATGGCGGCATACCTTATTTATCATCTTTTGCTTTAGGGAGTGGGGACTCGATAGCGGATGCTGGGCCACTAACAAAAGCTAGCACCTACCACTAAAGAGCGAATCTTGATGTTGTTGCCGTCATGTCGATGTGGACGTTGTCGATGTTCCATGTTGAGGTTCCTCGATCATCTTGTTGCCGATTGTTGAAATTTGTTGAAGTGGACTATGGACTTCTCGAAGTCCAAGTTTGGTGTCTAGCTTTTTCCACCTGCTTTCAAGGACACAAGCAAGAAAACAAGGGTATATGCAATAATAAAAATTAGGGTTAGTCCAAAAAACTAGATAGATCGCCCTAGGGTTCGAGTTGCCGATCCCCGGCAATGGCGCCAGAAAAGCTTGTTGACGCTACTTAGCGCCCCAATTTATATACCGCAAGCACACGGATCGTGGTAGCTTTTCCCTTAGAGTATTCCCCCAAGGTTTATCAATCCGTGGATCGACAATGAACTACCTAAGGTTTTCCATCTAATCTAACGGATCTATCCTAACATGAAGCATTGATTGCATATAAAGGGTAAACCTTTGATAGATATGAGTGATGTACAAAGATTGATCTCATCCATGAATATCGGTAAGGATAAAGCATGACCGAAGGCATGACTAAACCGATCGCTCGCATTCTAGTTGTAGTTCTAGCTAAACGAGTAAGCACAACATGCATCTCATCCAAAGCCTCTTTAAACCAAAACCTCCAATCCGATCCCTTGATACTCCGCCTACTCAAAGCAACGCCCTGTCACGACGCCCCCTTTGGATGAAAGCACCCTGAATCAAGTCGAACCCCTCTGGAAGTTCCGCCATGAACCTCTAGCCACCATGACTACAAGATCATGCTAAGCGATCTATCTCGATAATAGATCTAAGATGAAGTAAACCCAAAGAAAAGAACGAAATCAAAAAAGGAGAGACATGATCGCTAAATAGATCGGATGACATGAAGACATTACTCACATAACAGATTCGATTGGATCATCACCACCGCGTATACACCATTGACGACTCCAACTAGCTCATGAACTCCACCATGACACAACCACGCAGGGAGACCATAGCGGCTAGGGGTAGCCTAAGCCATCTCCTAGACAACTTCGAAGACTTGCGGCGGCCGTCGTCTCCCTCCGGTCTTGTCCCTAGGTTTTCGTCGATTTCTGGGTGGATGGATGCTGCGAGTTGAATAAGGTGCGAGCTATTTATAAGCCGAGGAAGCCACCGGTCGAAGGGGAGGCCGAACCGCCTCGGAAACGGGCTAGGCCGGCTGGCCCCATGGGCCTAGGCCGGCCGACCTACCCTCTTCCGGGCTCGCCTCGGTCTCATCTTTCGCGTGTAGACTCCTCGCATCTTCTAGAGTTTATGTCCTTCACGAGTGCACCCCTTTGGACGTCGTTATCTTGGAGATATCTTCGAGGAAAGGATAGGATAGGGAATCCTTCCTTAAATCTTCATTTGCTTTGCTTAATCCCGAAGTATCTTGATCTCATCTTCGTGGGCTTGGTCATTTGGACTCTCTTAGAGGATGGATGTGCATGAATGGACTTCAAATTAACATGGGCTTTGGTCCTTCTTTGGGCTTTGGCCTTCGTCTTTCTCCGTGTTAGCGCTCGATCACGGGCCTCGTCATTTTATACTCCAAAATAGGCCAAAAACCTGCAAAAATGAAGTTCCTCCAAAATATATGTGCAAGTGTGAAAATGACTAATAATTAGGCCGGGGTTAGGACGGTTAGTGATTTTGATATTAAATTCATGCCATTATCAAGGATAAACAAGGGATAAAAGGGGTACTTAAGGAGCGCCAACAGTATGCAAATATGATATGCAGCAACAACTTAGCATTGCCCAAGTATAAACACAACAAATTTACTCAACCTTACACCCAACAGTCCTGACAAAACCCGGAATCACTACTACAGACACGGCATTAGTCCAGGTTGGCAACTGCCTTTTATCCCGGTTTTACAACCGGGATCCCGCATCCGGGACAAATGTGCCAAAACTTTTTGTCCCGGTAGATATAGAACCAGGACCAATGTAATTTTTTAGAAACAAAAAAAATCAGCTCGTCTGCACACGTAGGGCAGCTCAACTCGTCTACACACGCAGGGAGCTTCTCTCCATTTCCAAACATTTCTCCAAAATAGCAATCACAAAATCAAATACAATCACAAATAAATCTTTCACAAAATCAATCACAACCAAAAAAGATTCACTCACAAATAAATCCCAATCATATATACATATTTAAAAAAATGAAAAAAAAACTAAGCCTGGCAAAGTCGCCGCCAGCTGCGCCGAGTGCCCCCGCCAGGACTGACGGCACCGCCGCCTGCCGAGGACGGTCGGGGCCTAGCCGTGCCGACGGGGCTAGCTGGCCGCCGGCCGCATTGGGACCACGCGGATCCACCGCCCGCTGGGCCTGGCCGTGCCTCCTGCGGCTCGTCAGGCACCCGGCCGCACCGGGTAGTGGCGTCTCGCCGGACCCCTGCCCGCACCGGTCATGGGCGGAGGAGTCTCGCTGGCCCCGCCTGCGCCGGTGCCTAGCGGCGGCTCACCGGCCCGTGCTCGCACTGCGGCGGCGCCCGCAATAGCTAAGGGAGGGAAGGAGGGAGGGAGGAAGGGGATCGGAGGAAGCTAGCGTTAGAGAGATCTGGAGGGAGAAGAGAAAGAGATAGATGAGAGAGAGGAGGGGAGCTATGGAGATAAATAAATGCCGGACTCGACTTTTGTCCCGGGTGGACCCTTCAACCGAGACTAAAAAGTCTCCTTTAGTCTCAGGTGGAGTCACCAACCAGGACTAAAACATTTCATCCCAGCTGGTGACTCCACCCGGGATTAAAGATGACTTTTTAGTCCCGGTTGGAGTGTCTAACCAGGATAAAAGATCTTTTTTTACTCCCCACCAGTCCTAGACTTTAGAATCGGGACTAAAGACTTTATTGGTCCCAGTTTCAACCATATTCGGGATAAATGTGTAGGATCAAAGACCTATTCTGTAGTAGTGAATATTAGGATTCACATCCGGAATCTTCGGATTACCCTATCCAGAGTATCCGGGTTCAATCCCGGAGTATCCGGGTACAACCCGTGGCTCACAGTTTGAAATGGTGCTGGCGTGTTCTCTCGCCGTTGCAAGGCCGGACGGTGGAGGGTTGGCACCATCACGGTCCATGCTATGAGGAACACCTAACCATGGGTGTTGTGCACCAAGAACTGAGGCCAAGCTTATCCGGCGGCGTAGTGGTGGCACCAACCGGTGGCAAGGCGTGAAACGAGTGTGGAAAGTTGATAAACATAGGGAAACATGAAGAACACGAGTATCAGTAACTCACCTAGGGTCGATTTGAGCTGCTGGACGAAGAAAAAGGTGGTCGGAGGTGAGAGTTCGACGTCAAGGTATAGAGCGCTCTGTTGACCGACGGCCAGAGATTTCAGGATTCCCGGCGAGGTGATGGCTAAGGCCTTGATTGAAGGGGTGGTAGAGGTTGCTAGCTAGGTGATGGAACCCTAGTTGTGGTGGATTGGAAGCTCGTGGAGGGAAGCTCATGATTTTGAGCCCGAGATGACGAATGGCTCGAGCTCGCCCACGGTAACCGGAGAAAGTAGGAGTTGAACAAGGGAGGAAGATGGCTAGGGCTCAGGAATAGGCTTGAAGAGGAGGATGTGTGTGACTTTGCCACCGTTGACGGCCGCTCAAATTGTCCTCAACGGCGACGCGTGGACACAACCGTCGGAGCTGAACATAGGAGTTCGTTCTTCGCCAGTTTGGAGTATCTGGGAGTAAACTAGGAGTATCCCGGTTATTCCGGAATTTCCGGATTGATACCTGGAATTTCCGGGTTCACCATGACTCCACAAAAATAAAAATGGATGTTGAGTCATTTTCCGACTCGATTCATGACTGGGAAACACTCAAACTTTCACATTGCATCTATGCCAGACCCAATACAACTATGACAGACCGATCTGTCATTGACAGACTCAATCCAAACATTGAAAGACCCAATCTGTCAATGACAGACTCAACGTTGCAACTTGGAGCCTTGATTAAAAATATAATTCTTCACATTTTCCACTGAATTACTTGACCAAGATAATTCTTGGTACTCCAATTTTGTTTCCACTCCACCACCTCTCAAAGTTTACATACAAATTTATTCAAAAAGTGGGTCCAAACTTGGTTAACCATTACTGATTCAGACTTGCTGTTTTCAGACCATAGTCATTTATCTCCAATTTCTCTACTTTCACTTTTTCTTTTGAGGCACTTGTGACTTGGATTAAGACTGATGGCAACCTCAGGCCAATGATTAGCTAGTTAACCGCAAGTTTAACACTCGAGTATTACACATGGTCATGGTCACTAGCGCCGAACCTCCATGAATTGCGTATTGGATATTGTAGGAAGAAGCATGGCCAATAGATGAACAAACTCTCTACCCTAGCATGGTCGCCTAGCCGTACTGCTGAAAGGATCTTGGTGATGCCTAGAAGGGGATGAATAGGCATATCTGGAAAAATTTTCACAGCGGTTAGGTAGGTTGGAACTTCCGATGGGATGTAGGAAGTTCTGATGGACCAAAACTTCCGAGACTCTGACGGAACTTCCGACACTTTGTCAAAAATTACGAAAAAATAAGAATTTTGGGGTTGAATCTAAAGTACCTGTTTAAATCAAAAGTTTAGCAATGTGTTCTAGAGGAACCTACAGGTGAACTTGCACAAGGAAACAACACAAGAATGTACACCGGGACAAAACAAGATCTTGGTCAACAAAAACTAAATAAATGCAGTAAGAGTAAGAGAAACAAGATTTGTTCCTGAAGTTCAATCCCACTAAGGAAGCTATGTCTCCGTTGAGGAGCTCACAAAGAGCAGGGTTGTCCACTAACCATTTCTCTTACTCAATCAACCACAAAGGAGAATTGAGTCACGTACCATCAAATCCACAAAGGATGGGTAATACAAACTTCCCGGGGTGCTCGCACATGAGAGGACGCTCAACCGGATGATGCCTAACCGTCTAGAAGCAAGTTTCAAGAGTAACAAACCCAAATCAAAAGATGAAGATGCTTCTAGTTCTCTTGAGATGAACGTGACTGCCTTCTCACTCAAAGAATCAAGCCTCACACCTCAATCTTGCTCTCACGCAAGCCCTAGCTCAAAGCTACTCAAGGTTTAGCTCACAGAGAGATTGGGATGAAAGAAAAAAGCTTCTGGAGGTGATGTGTTCGTCTTTTGGTTAGCAACAAATGAAGAGAGGGGGTGAAGCGGTATTTATACTCAAGCTCCAAAATCTAGCCGTTAGTGTGCTGATCAAGTGATTGTCGGAACTTCTTACATAGGGTTGAAACTTTCGACCCAATTAGTTCAGTCTAGCCGAGGACCCCTTGTTGGAAGGAACAAGAAACTTCCGATGGGGGCCAAAATTTTCAACCCCATGTCAGAACTTCCGACCCCTGCAAAAACTACAGGAAACTAAGTGCAAGTGAGTGAAATGTCTCTGTTGGGTAATTAGCATCTCAATCAAGCAATTTGGCATCTCCATGCAATCTTTTTGGAACCCTCTTAATAGTACAGTGTTTCCTATACTCAAATTTTAAATATAAATTTATAAAAGATTTTCAATGAAGCTCAAACATCGTCCCTTAAGATAATACGATGTCTTTTTTTCCTCTTTTTTGTTTCAATGATTTTTGAACTTGTCCATAGCTCAATAAACTCATTGGCTCCTTAGTTGTGCATGTCATCAACACCAAAACCCACTTAGGGGGCCAAATGCACTTACAACCGCTGACACGACCGAAGTTGTGCCTTGCTACACGCGCAATTGTGACGCAACATCAGCCCTCATTGTGGGACTATGCTGCCAAAAACGGCGCATGGGCGCATTTTGGGTGGCATCACCTAATCGACCGCCTTGTTCACCAGTAGCCCAAGGACGTTGCACAGTAATGGAGATACGACGACCACAGGCCCTGCCACTATGGGATGATGTGTGTCAGACATGGGGGCATGTGATACCTGACGTAGCGCAGTCCTGCACGAGATATGGGATGGGACATGTCTTATACTAATACATCATGTAACTACTCGTGGGTATAGATAGAAATCACCCGAGTAGGACTCTAGCCCTCATACCAATCTAGGGTTTCATGTAACCCTACCCCCCAGACTATATAAGGGCGGGCAGGGACCCCTCCAACACATATACACACCTCAAGCAATACAAACCACCAGACAGGACGTAGGGTATTACGCAACTCATGGCCTGAACCTATCTAAACCCTCGTGTTGCTTGCACCATCATGTTCTTGATCTCGGCGATCCCCTACGAGCAATCCACTACTTTAGAGTATCCCTAGGTAGGCTTGCCGGTAAAACACCAACAATGTGTAGGACCCTCTCCTTTTCTTGTAACTACTCCTCCCCGGGACATATAAGGGGAGGTTAAGATACCCTCTCTGTCTCTCTAGACACTGGCACACACACATGATACTTCTTCCTTGGCGGAGCGCTTGTTTCTAACCCTACCACAGACTTTTGAGCCTTCAGAAATACAAATAGCCATCCTAACTGCATGTAGGGCATGTTGCCGAAACAGTATAAATCCTAGCCCTTTGATTACTAAGCCATCTTAGTGATACGCCCAATGCAAATCTATTAGTTGGTGGTACAAAGTGTCGATAATTGGTGCGCTAGGTAGGATCTGTTTGCGTGATTTTTGATTCCATCAAGCTTCGGATGTATTTCTTCACCAGCAACGCCAACGAGCTCGTAGTGTACACTTCGT
Source organism: Panicum virgatum (assembly GCF_016808335.1). Lineage (NCBI taxonomy): Eukaryota > Viridiplantae > Streptophyta > Magnoliopsida > Poales > Poaceae > Panicum > Panicum virgatum. The sequence continues at coordinate 44,951,373 of NC_053153.1, read as the reverse complement.
GAGTGTTGAGTTCGTCATCGCCTCCACATGAGAGCTCCCATTTGTCCTAACCCTTGCCCAGCCCAAGTCTTCCACTTTGGAAGCCTGGACTTCATTGCCGATGCCCTCAGCAACCATCGGCTCTATGATTGATATCAACATCTACTTCCTCGCATGTTGTGTTGATGTGTACCTTTGGCCACCCCGCGCCTAAAAAAATTATGTTGTGCATTCTACCCTAGAGGCTCGACGATCTTACATACTGCTACGCTCTCACCAACATCTTCTCCCAACTCTCTAACGAGGCCCACTACCCTTGGAGGGAAGTTCTTGAACCCCTCGTCCGACCTCCCTTTTAGGAATGTGGCATGCACTCGAGCGGGAGCTCGTGCAGTGGATGCAGACCTCCTCAACCTCATTCTATATTTGTTGGAATGATGAAGGGACTTTCTAGTTTTGTCTCGAGCTCCTAAGTCGAGATGCTAGGAGCGAGCATCCATCGCGAGAGCCACATGGTGAACATCATCAAGGACGGCAATAATTATACAAAATTGTTACAAGTGAAGAAAGAAAAATTAGTGAAACTCGGACCCTACAGAAGTTCTACGAAAATCCTGCGATCTTAGAGTTTGCAGTAATAGCTCATATATTGCAAAAACTTTAAATATCCAGAGGTATATGACTCATCATATCCTCTGTGTCTTTCGAGCTTCACTCAGGGCCTCTTCTGTTGATTTGCCTTCTTTTCATCATATTCATCATCCATAGCACCTCAATACGGCCGGGTTGTCCCAGAATTCTAGGTCCTCGGGTCAACACACACCTTCCATCCACCGAGTCTGTGTGAGAAGGCCGACTAGCAGTCAAATTATGTTTGGTTTAACTACTAGCGCATGCAGTCATCTTATGTTTGGTTTAACTACTAGAGCATGCACTTAAAAGATTTTGAAAATCACAACTTTTTGACTTATAACACTCCGTAAAACATAGGATGTTACAGTCTTCCCCCTCACAAGAATTTTTTTTAAAAAAACCCATATTAACATGGAATTATAAAAAATGAGGCATATGCTTAATTAGGACCCTTCAAGTTAAGACACATGCATGCATAAATTGGTATTTATTATGGTTATTAGGACCAAAAATATGATCAAGGGCACTTGCCTTCCTCAAAGTCCTCCAGCTGCTTAGAGTCTTCAAAGCCTTTGTCTTGAGGAACCTCGAACGTACACCATTCATCGCATCACATAAGTACATAAAAGCAACCAAGAACAATAAATAAAAATAGTACACCAAACAGTACATAAAAGCAACCAAGAACAATAAATAAAAATAGTACACCAAACAGTAGAAACAGAACAAAACAAATATATAAAATTATTTTACTCATCACAAGGATCAGGTGAGTACAGGAATCAACTAAATCAGAGTTAAAACAAAGAATTTACTGCTAAAACAAGGTTCCAAGGATTATCTGCAAAGAATTTGAACTTATATGGATTAGATCTAAAGAAAACAAAGTTTAAAATAAAATTAAACTTAGTTTTCAAAAAAAACTTAAAATTTAGGGTTTAGATCGAATGAAACTGATTTACGCTCACCTAAACCTAAACCATGCTGTCAATGTCTCGAACCCCGAGTAAACAGACTCCAACATGAGGATTTAGTCGACTGAGCTACCCTCACATGTGATAAAGCCCAGCCAATGTGTATTTCATCTCCGAACATAACTAGGAATAGTATGTGTTTACTAAGCCTATGTTACGATTGGGCTGCCTATTCATTTTTTTCAAACACAAATAAAGTACTAAATTGGTATTGGGCTGGGCTGATTTTTTGCAGCCTTGTTTACCCATGCTCCTCGGCCTTAGTGGATCCATGGGCTAGGTTTAGCCCAGTAGGTTTGGACCGCGCCAAATTTGACCATGACTAATTCAAACTATGGAATAATTAGGATATATTATGCTCTTTTTATCACTAGCAGAGACGCACGTGTTAAAAGAAAAGAGAGAAAAGTCCATTTTGTCCCCCTAATTTGTCGCCAATTTTTTTAAAATATATATTTTTGACTCCAAAACCAGACATTATACACCCTTATCTCCTCAAAACCTGGCAATCTACTATTACGAATTACTTTCCAGCAAATGCCGTTGGGAGCGTGCAGAGTTTGGCCCTAATTTAATAAAACAAAGAACAAAGATGGAGGTCAGCGATCTCGACGGTAGTTAGCAAAACAAAAAACAAACATCGCTAGACAAATCCTTGGACGCCATGGAGAAAACATGCACCATGGCCAAGGTGCAACGGGGGAGGGGGTGGCATCCTCACCGCTGATTTAATGAATCCAAGATCAAAGATGAAGGTCGGCACTTGCCTGGGGCAGTCGGCCATCGCGACGACAGCATGTTGCAGTGGGCGCTCGCGAAGGCGGCCCGGTGATAGTGTGATGGCTATCCACGAGCCAATCTCGGTCGAGCGTGGGAGCGGCGCACCTGACGGAGCACAAAAGTCCTCAATCAACCAGCGCACAACACAAATGGAAGGTTTGGCACTCAATCAACCAGCGCACAACACAAAAGGAAGATAAAACAAAAGAGGGTTAATCAGCTCACAACAATAAGGAAATAAAACGAGAGATTTTAGGATGTCTTACCAAAAATTATGGTTGCCTCATCTCTATACAATGGAAAGTAACAAGTGGGTGCAAAGATGGGTAGGTAAAAGTGTTTGGTGTAAAATGTATTAGGATTTTGGTGGAAATATTTTCCTTCTATCAATTTCGTGGGTCTACACCTTTTTTCGTCAAACCTTTGGGCTGACAAGTAGGACCTCCGTGAAGGGTACGGTGGGCCTAATCTTGATGAAAAAGGGTTTCAATTGTTTCAACTTTTATAGTATAGACTAGAACAGTGCTTGTGCGTTACTACGATTAATATAAATTTTACTCAGATCTACATGAGATCATAAATTTTGTGCTCTTTTAACTTAGTGTATAAGGCGCACTATGACTGTACGAGGTATTAATTGTCCGAAATCCTATTTGGATTTGGATTGATTTGTGTAAATTTATAAATTTAAAATATTTCTAAAAAATATATTTATAATGGATCTCAAAATGTGCAGGAGAATATGAGCAATCTAGCCGCATTAACTGTTCCTGAATTGGATATTCGATTGTCGAATTATTGGAATAAAAGGAAAAAGAAGCATGTTTTTTTAGGGTGGACGGGGGAGAGCATCTCCACCTGATTCATTTTAGGGAAATTTGTCTACAGAACACTCTTAAAGCGTGATTTTATGCGTTGCACATTCTACTCCCTGAATTAGTCTGCAGCACACCTTGAGTGGAAAATTTTGTGTGTGGCACATTGACTCCATTAAACAACTCATTTTCAATCTGAATGGTGAAAGAATATGACCTGAAAAGACTAAAATACCCCATGTATTTCCTCCACCGGGACCTTATCCTTTCGATTCCTTATCCATTCACGGTGGAGGAGCAAAACCTGGGGCTGGGGCTGGGACGGCCGCCGCCGCCGCCTCGGAGCGCACGGGGCACGGTGTTCTCCGGCGTGGTCTCGTCGTCCACGAGCTCGCAGCGGATGGCCGGGTCCACCTCCTCGCCGCGGAGCTCAGGGGAGCAGCTGTGGTCGGCTCGCGCGGCCGGCACAGGGGAGCGGCGCCGGTCGGCGTGCGGGAGCACCGGCGGTCGGCGCGCGGGAGCAGATCCGGGGTGCGGCGGCTCCACCTCCGGCGGCGGCCTCGGCGGCTCCACTTCCGGCGGCTGCGGCAACGGGACTTCAGGGTTGGACGGCATGGTCGGGATCTCCGGCGCCGATGTGCAGCACCGCGCGGGGAGTGGCGGCGGTCGGCGCCATGGCCTGCGCCATAAGGGACGTGTAGGCGGACGCCGCGCCGTCCCCCAGCGCCGGCTCGAACGACGCCGCCACGCGCCCCAGCTCGCCGATGTAGCACTCCTGCCGGCTCTCCAGCTGCAGGCGATTCGCCATGGCTTTCCTTTTTTTTGTAACCAGCAAATTACAATGGAACGCAAGAACTGTAACAGCATATTACCTCGCTGAGCAGGCCGAGGAGCTTGGCCTGGATCCCGTCGCCGTTGTTCATGGCCGCGCGACGCGCCGCCCGGTGGTGACCGCCGGCATCGAGCCGCTCCTGCTTGTCTGTGGCCGCCTCCTCGTCGCCCGCGCCAGCCGCCAGGTCGGCCATGCGCACCACCTCACCCAGCTGCTCCTGCGCCGGCTTCAGGTACTGGGAGCCGCGCAGGACGGACATCGTGGCCGGCGCTGGTGCGATGACACAGGAGCAGCGGCGGTCGTCGGTGGCCGGGCCGACAGGCCCGAGAGTCAGGAGCAGCGGGCTGGCGCCGTTCGACGATGAGCCATCGTCCTCCTGACGGCGGTGGTCGTCGCAACGGCAGCACTGCTCAAGCCGGAAAGGCGAAGAGAGAAGAAGAGAGGTGAGGAAGACGACGACAACAGCGAAGGGCAAAAAGTCCTATTATCTAACCTCACAGTTGATAATGAATAGTTTATGGGATACAATGTGCGATAGACCAAATAGTGCTTTGGTGGTGTGCGAGAAACTAAATCGACTTTGACAGTATGTTCTACACAAAATCATGCTTTCGCAGTGTCCTGTGGACAAATTTCCCTTCATTTTATTATGGCTCATAGGCCCACATAATAACCAAAGTTTTACACTATTTGCCTAGCATAAGGTAATTCAGGGGCGGACCCAGGGCCCGGTGACCCTGGGCACCGGCCCGGGATCCCATGGAATGGTGCAAGAAAATCTTGGTTTGAAGCTAATTTAGATCAGCAACTCATAGCTGTAATAACATGTTCTAGGGAAGAGGGAAGGAAGAGTTGTCATGACTGCCATGATTTTTGCCCGGGCTCCATTTATTCCCTGGGTCCGCCACTGAGGTAATTTGTGGTATAACTGCATGTAACAACATATTCTAGCTCAATGACTCAAACGTGGCACAACTGATTAAAGAACTACAACTCATGACAACACCTCGAAACCCGACCAAGAGAAGGAGGGGTAGAATCACAGCGACGACGCAGCCAAAGAGGTGAACGGTGCCACGTCATCATCGAGGCTAGCTAGATTCAGGCAAGGCTTTCACCTGTGACTCCACCGATCATGTACCTTATTGCATGAGCCCTCAGCAGCTCGCGCGTTGCATCAAGGCACACCACCATTGATCTTGCCGTGCCCAGGCCGCACCCTGCTGCTTATTCCATGGTGATTCGCGCAAGCAGCAGGCACAACGTCTTGAGTTATAGTCATGGTGCCGCCTCAGGAAAGGAGCAGCACGCCAATGCCGAGTAGAGAGCGCCCTCGGGCCGTCGAGGTTTCACGAAGATCTCCATTGTTGTCCTGCCGCGCCACGACAGCCTCTTCAGAGGGGCACCGACATGCCGGCTGCATGCAGCAGCCGCACAACTGCGTCAGCCACCCCTCCGACCAGACGGCGTAACATGCTGCTTGAATCCTTTGATTCGCATGAGCAACAAGGCATAGCGCCACCAATGGTTGCCGCCTACTACCTTGCGCGACCGCGACCATTGTCCGTCAATCCACAGCCGTAGCGCCGTCGGAGGCTGAGCAGGAGCCCCAGCGTAGATCCGGCCGGCGTAGTGCCGAATCCAGCCACAGCCGACCTGCAGCTCGGGAAGCCACGTCAGCCGCCGGCAGGGGCGACTCGACCGGGGTGCCCCCGACCTTGCCGGCGCGGTTGAGAAGGGGGCGCACCGCTTTGTTTACTTTGGTCAGGCTGGTGGCGTCCGTGTGTGAGAAAAGAGCCAACGAGAGGAAGGAGCATCATGCATGGGTGAAAGTAACATGTGCTGATCTTTTTACCGTGGATGCTATTGTATCACCATGGGCGTGGGGTATGAGGACCGTGTATGTTATGTCAATAGGATTTATGGCTGAAGGCGACTTAGGAAACGGAAAACGATACGAACACGATCACGATTTTCTATTTTCCTTTACTCGGCACAACAGAGGGATTGATAGTGTCACGTGACGATGGGCAGAATTTACGAAGGATTCGCACGGTGCTACAAATAAAATTGGTATAAATATCGAATACATATGGTTGTCCGTATGTTAATTTATGGAGATCTACGTGATCGAATCATGGACGAGGGCTGATCCAGCGACTTGATACGGAATGGATTAAGGTTCATATGTCAATAATACAAGACGGACCAAACTAAAATTTAGATGGACCAAACTAAAAAATTAGGTGTGGAAACCTTACTCGCTTTAAAAATAAGTATAGGTATAGATATACTTCAATAACTTGCAAACACAGAGTCCTAATGCTGCATCTCGCATAACAGTTTATATTCATGGTAACATTGTTCTCCAGCGGCGACACAATGAGAATTCAGACAGGTCAGACATCCAAAGGACACAACAATGTAATGTAACTTCTCTGCCAAGAGACTACTATCTGCTCCATCAGTGGTCATGGTCAACCTCAACAAACAGTCGGATCCAGTACACAACATTCCTTTGATCAATGTTCGAGAATGCTAAGTGAAACTGTGAAAGCTGACGGTAAAGCTACCACCACACCATCTCAAAGCTGGATCCACTGCCCACTATATACTGAGAAGAAAAGCCCCCGAAATCATCGGGCACATACTTACAGTTGCACAGCAGAGCTGCACAGGCACGATGGAGAGTTTCAGTTGAATTTAACACTGGAGGATGCAAAGGGGTGCAGCTAACTATTGACTCTTGTCACCCGCAGGTTCATCTTTCTTCTCCTCATCCTCACGCTTCTTGTGTTGCTTCTTTTTATGCTTCTTGCGTTGCTTCTTTGCCTGCACCAATTGAAGCAGACATGTCATCGTTCCATCACCAAGATTTTAGGTACACCATGACAGGAGCATGCAGATTATATAGTGAACAGATATACTAATGGCGATGCACAAGAAACATATTTTTTTGGTCAAGAAAGAAAAAGAACAAGCATACTATAGGAACGAAACAGTCTAGAATGCATAAGAGTTTAGCTAGAGATAGAGAGTAATAATCCTTTTCTATCGAGTAATGTCAAACAAAAATCTTATGGGCACTCGGTTATGATTTCGTGTTACTCATACAGAAGCAAACTGCCGTCAAAACTTTAGTGTATTAGCTAAAAAATCACAATTGTTTAAAGATCACCTACTACACTACTATTGAAAAAAAATGCAAACTACGTTATTTGTGGAGCTGAATCTAAGAATGCAGCAAAGAGATATTGAGATCCATAAATGAATTTTCAGAAAAGAGGTGTGCACCAAAAGTGCATGATATCACTTGTTTCTCATCAAGGTTGACAACAAGCTGAGCCCCTTATAAGAAAAGAAAAACATACCTCACTCGGGCCAATCAATAAATCATGCCATTCACGCAGATCCTTGTTAGATATATCGTTAAGGTCGATACCAGGAAGCTGAAAAAAAATTGTGAGAAGTGTTTATTGGTAGAATAAGCATAATATCAAGTCCCAGGCCTCACTGCATAAGTGACAGATTGCACAAATGGTTGATCCCCAAACACTTCACTCATGTCAGACAGACTGCCAGTTTCTTCTTCTTGAACAGACGTCTGAAGAACTGCATGGCACAGAACATGAGAAAACTTAAGCTAATCACTGAGGAAATCTGAATATCAAGGTGCATTATTTGTACACATATTTCAAGGATAATCTTGACAAAGTAATTTGCTTTTCGGTAGTAGACAGTAGTGGAATTCACCTTTCAGGGAAAAAAAACAAAACAGTGGAACTCTGTTTTGTATAAGTTGGTTAACCACTGTAGCATGGATAAGGGCATTGACTTATGTAACTACTATTTCCAAATAATTGCAAGCTTTGATCATAGATTTTGTTCACAAATCCTTTTAATCACTCGATGATGGTAAACTATGAAGATATAGATAGATGTTGTAGTAACCCAACTACTGACCTAATTCCACCTCATCTGCACCTAACAGTCGCAAAGTTCCATGGTTACCATCTTCTATCAACATCGCATAAGCTTGTTGCAATAGCTGATCCTCCTCACCCTGTATTACAGCAATACTATAAATTTTCCACATAACCAACTATAAGAAGAAACAATGTCCTTAATCATTCAAATCGTGTTGAAAGGATGGGCATCCTCAAATCCAACCAGTCTAAAAGAAATATACAGAACTTCAGGTATAACAAAAAGAAAAGCAGACTACGAGCATATGAATTCCACATTTTCAGTTCTAATGCTTTAGACTGATAACACAGAATGGACATAGCTTACCGTATAAAAGCTTAATGAAGCATTTATATTAACAATGCGAAGATCAATTAACAACTTTTTTGAGAAATATGCCACATTATTTTAACATAGCTTTGACCTGTCAGTTCTTATCTATTCTAACAGGATTGCAAAGAATTCTTATCCAATGGATATTCAGCAAATAGTCTGGATACATGAAGTCATTGAACAAAAGTAACGAGTCTTTCCATCGCAAATCTAACGAACACTGAAATAACCACACATAGCAGAAAAGTCTATTCTGGTGGCCTGAACTTTGATCAAAGGCAGAGAATACCATCTGGTTGAGGTGGTCTTACAGTGGATAGTTTTACAGAAGTATAGATTGCATTAGCTGAATGATACTAAGCATACCGTCTGCAGATTTCTCTTGTCTTCAGTATATTGGTTTGGTTCAGATTCTGCGTCAGCCATAACAATGTCATCATTCAAGGTCAAAGATTGGCATGTGCTTTTAGTTTCAGAGGATTCTTCTGCAGCATCTTCTTGCCTAGCTCTCTCTTCTTCTATAAAGACCTGAAATGCTAGTGCCAGCTCTGGGTCTACATTTGGGTCCACACCAAATTCAAAACCTGCTGCAGCAATAACACTTTCTTGGTCTTCTGCTAATATTGGTGAACTGCAGGAGGACAGAGCTATTAGCGATAAGATGCTTCTGCATCAGGTTAGAACCTAATAACATAATACATACTTACCAGAGGATGACATTAGAAAGGAAATCTTCTCCTGGAAGGACATGAATGATATGACTGTTGCCACCACTACTCACTGCAGCAACAAGAGCTTCTAGTTTCTCAGGTTTTTCACCTTCAGACTCACCGAAGTCAACAACATCAAGAGCAACATTGTTCTTCTTCAGCTTTTTCCCGATTGCCTCTAGCACATCCCTATCATCTATTACTGGGCTGCAAGGGAGAAATATAGAAATCAAATAATGAAGTATGATCAGTAAAACAGCACTGAAGTAATCAGACTATACCTGCCAACAAAAACAATTATTCTCTGCTGCTGCTGCTGCTTGTTCTGCCGATTCTCAAGTGCAAGTTGGGCGACCTGGATAGCAACAGTCAAGTTTGCTTCCCCACCAATTTGCAGCCCTGAACCTAAAAATAGACTCTTCAGTCCATTATAACATGGTGGAAGCAAATTTTCCATAAGTAGCATTTTGAACAATCACTTAGGCGCAGACAAGAAGATAAAAAAATATAATTCCTAGAAAGTTGTATTATCTGGTATCTACAGGGTGACAAGATGATCCCAGAATCTCGTAATTAGAGGTGCAAATGGGTGCCCCATAGGGTATCCATTGCCCCTCTTTAGTTCAAAAAATTGTACTAGTTTCACAAAATGAGCTCTTACTTTGGAAAACTAGTACAAACTTTTGAACTAAAGAGGGGTGCTGGATACCTTTAGGGGCACCTATTTGCACCCGTACTCGTAATTCCCTTTATGTTAAACATATAACACAGAAATACTCCCTGGATGCTGAAGTACTTACATATTATCAGACTCTAATAGTTTTCCTAAAACATAACTGGAAAATAAATGACTGATGAAGGTGCGCATTTCAGACATTGTCAATGTACAAATTACAAATAAAAGACTATGCCAGATTGTAATGAAATGGTATCCACTAACTAGGTTAGCAAGTCAACCAAATTCAGCAATTGCAGTGTTAATATGTAAGGGTCTGCAAAGTGAGGATCACTAGATACGTGATGGAAGCGAGTCCTCTAACTGAACGCAGGGTGCTCATGATGCTTAATTTTCAGTACTCAACTATAACTGCTACACAGATGGACAACACAGAATACATTTCCATGTTGTACAAGCAGCATTGCAACGATATTCACACGGTAACACCTCTTGCAGTTTCTTACAACATAAATTCTGGAGACATCAGCTAATTGGCTAACGTTTATAACTAGCACTGTTGGTACATATCGAACATGGAGTCACATTACGCCATACAACTTGAATTATTTGATGATTGCGCATCGAGCAACCATGTGCACTTTGGGATTTATCGAATGACATGTTTATACAGCAAATTAACTCAGGTGGCTAGCGGGGATTTCGCGTACCGTGCATGCGTGCGAGGACTTTGCCGATATCGCTGGTGGGCGTGACGATCACGCTGACGCCCCTGCCCGCCATGGCCAGCACCCCCACCGAACTCTCCCGGTTCGCCTGAGCGGACCAAATCCACCGCCCCCGAAACAAACCCGTCAGACGCCGCACCCGAAAAGGCCAAAACCCTAGCGAACAACAGAGTAACAGCCTGTGGCGGCGACACGCACGCGCGGGCAAGGGAGAGAAGCGAGACCTGCAGCTTGGCGTTGCAGATGATGGCCACGGCGTCAGACTGCTGCGCGAACCGCGATGGGCAGTAGTCCCCGTTCCGCATCCACTCCGAGTTGTCCACGCAGATCATCGTCGCCTGCGATTGCATTCGGAACACAACCGAAACCGTCAGGAACGGTCAAAAATCGCTGGGCGTCAGCAGAATGGGGCAGGATGGGGGCTCGAGCAGGATGGGTGGGGAGGCGTACTGACCTCGAGCACCATGGCGGCGGCGGCGGAAGAAGGGGAGCGGCCGGCGAGGCGGTCTAGTGGGTTGTGGGTTCTCGGAGACGAGCGATGGTGTTGCGACGGAAGCGCGACGGAGGGAGGATGGAGGTTGTACAGGGTGCCTTCTCGGAGACGGTTGGCGAGGCCGCGGTGGGGCGAGAGAAGGTTTTGTTGCGGATGGGCACCGCCGCGTACTGCGCGCGTGCTTCTCCACCGGATCAGCAACCTGCGGGCTGCGGCGCTACCATGGTCCGACCAACACATTTGAAGGAAATCACATTTGGGCCCTGTTTAGTTCCCGTAAACGTAAAATTTTGCGAATGAGTCTTGCTAATTTAAAATACTAAATGAAGTCTATTTATAAAACTTTTTTCATGGATGAGCTGTAAATCGCGAGACGATTCTAATGAGCCTACTCAATCTATGATTTGCAACAGTTATGCTACAGTAACCATCCTATTTTTTTATTGATTAATCATGAATTAATTAGCATCATTAGATTCGTCTCGCGATTTATAACTCATCTGTGCAAAAAGTTTTACAAATAGACTTCATTTAGTACTTTAAATTACCGAGATTCATTTGCAAAAAAAATTTACGTTTACACCCCATCGGATCTAAACAGGGCCCAAGGCAAATTCCATTTGTCCCTTTCGTCTGATCTCATCAGTTGATATGTGCGACCTACGACCTACCTGTCAGTGCACGATATTTATTTTTCGTTTTATTTTTTTCTTAACCAATAGAGATATATGTGCCACATGCAAGTGTTTTCAAATTCAAAATATAGTAAAAAAATTATAAATTAACAAATATTGAATGTATTTTGTTAATACCAAGAAAACTTGTAACTCTCCCTATTTAAGGGTAGTTCTCAAACATGTCTCGAGGTGTCATATAGATCCCTAAACTCTCAAAATACATTTTCAGATCTCTAAACTTGTTCGGAGGTGTTATTTGAATCTCTAAAATCTTAAGATGCATCTTCGGGTTCCCAAACTTGTCTAAATGTGTCACTTTGGCCCCTAAACTCTCAAGGTGAGTTTTCAAATCCCCAAAAATTACCATTAATTAATTATATTAAAATGAACTATTTATTAAACTATTTTTTAGCTGCTTCATTTATAAATCTTACCACTACGACTATTTTAATTGCAAATTAGCAGCTTATTAATTATACATCATGGATTAACCTAGATCATTTCTTATTAACGTTGGATATCATAGTTTTCTCGTTTAACATGGAGATATCAATGCTAATCCTAAATATTTGCTACTAACTACTTATATTTTGCATGTGTTTTGTATAATTTTATTAAAATAATTTATTCCCATTCTCAATAAAAATCAAAATAGCAAATTTCTTAGATTTAAAGTAGTTAACAAATTTGCATTAACTTAAAATAGAAAAACAACATTTATATTAAATTAAAATAGTATCTTGAGAGTTTAGGATGTCGAGGGAATGACCCAGCCCACATTAAATTGATATATATGGCCATTTTGTGTTTTGCCCGGTTGAAACCTGAACATTCTGAACTCTATTTCACCATTGCACTGGTATATACTTGTATGGTTATTAGCCAGATTCTAATCAGATCAAAATTAGATCTTCGAACAAACTTCTAGTTACAATACCAAATACTAAATATATCCAAACTTTAGTGAAATTAAATTCCGGAGTAATTAGAATTGCAGAAATTTAAAATGCTCACCAATAGTCCTAAGCTCTATTTTTCGAATGAAAACTGCTATTCCTAACCTCTGTTTTCAGAATGAAAAATGCATGCAAGTCAATCCTACCAACATGCTGCTTTTGACTAAATTACTCTTTGTACTTTTGAGTACTGACTTGCTGAGAACTGAATGTCATGTCTACATTTCAATATTGGCACTACAACAATATGAGAAAACGACAACACGTAAAATGTAACTACAGAATTGAATGTTTGAATTATAGTTTTCAAAACGGCAATATTCCAAACTTAAACAATCTAAACTTAGTGACAATTAGATGGTAAAGTAACTAAAGCTGTAAAATTTAAAAATAAACATCTTATAGCCCTATAAAAAGACACTGATATATATAAAATGAAAATTAGATGATAAAGTGACACCAGGATTGTAACCCATAACACTACCACATTTCATTATGCATAAAATCCCCTCCAGGTAGTTTTCTAAAGGTGGTACAACAAGGATAAGGTACTCATGGCAACGCATTAAGGCGAGGCAAACTGACACCATAAGCACGTTAACATATCAATAGATATGTATACACCAGACAAGAAAAAGTAGGAGCATGTAAAACTAAGTCCAAGCCTAGCAGCCCATGCTCCTCCACATAAAAACAGAGCACTAGCCATCTCTTTGGGATACAGGGCACCATTTCCTTAAAAAAAAAATATAGGGCACCCCAACAGTTGTATAAGTGCATCTAGGACTCTTCTCCGTCACTAACTCAACTCTCCTTTTCCAAATGTACCAGCACCTCAATCTTCCAAATCAACCGCCACCTCAGGTGATTTCAAAGTTGCTCTGGCCGTCAGCAAGTGTCAATTGGGATCACAGAGGCAGCTGTTGCATGGCCTTCGGTCCGATTGAGCTCCTCTCTTCTCCATCCCTGCATCCGTTCACTCTCCCTCCTCTCCTCCCTGATTGGGCTACAGATCAGGGACACACAGGACCTCAGTCGCTTCATCTCCTAGGCAATGCCATAAAAACCATACATGCAACTAATAGAACTATTTCAAAAAAAAAGGATATGCAATATTTTGTATAAAAGGTTGTACTAAGCTGTCAAAGAAGGAAAGTACTGATAAACTAAAATTTCATTATTAGCTTTACGATGCGGTAAACCATAAACCAATCAAAATTGAAGAATAAAAACATTGAATCAATGCTTTCACAATTACAATATTCCATCAACCTCAAAAAATTTGAAGTTTGGTTACAATTAGATTCCAGTGATAGCTGTTTGAAGAGTTTGAAGTCTGAAGTAGTACATTAAGGAGAATTCTATCGGAACAGGACTATGAGCCTATTTAAAAGACATGTAAAATTGCTTAACTAGCAGAATATTCTATCAGAACAGAACTATGAGCCTATTTAAAAGCCATGTAAAATTGCATAACCTAGAATATTTACACACCTCCTATTGCTGCATCAACTAGCTCTCACAACTTACCCATTAGGGACCCTACATTCCAGCTACCAATACGAATCCTAGTTGGCTCGGCTAGCTTCATTTCGCAGCCATCGAGAAGTGCGAAGACCCTTTCACATTTTTCACTACACCCGGGCACAGATGTAGCGCGCCACTAAGGCTATGACGACCTGACCCTTACTCACTTTTCATCGTACCCAGGTCACAAAACGACGAGCCCTTGGGGGGATGGCGACCCGGCTCTTGCCCATTTAACACCACACCCGGGTTCTGATGTAAAGCGTCGCTAAGAGGGTTATGCCCCCCCCAATGAGTTTGTTATGGGTTTCATATCCATTAGAGTGGCTGCTTTTTACGCTGGTTCGCCAAATCTAACACAATCCTCCTCCTTTATCCGGGTTTGGGACCGGCTATGTTGAGACGACTCAAGAAAGTCTTACAGTCAACACAGGCGGAGTTACTATGAGCCTACTTAAAAGACATGTAAAATTCCTTAACCAGCAGAATTCTATTAGAAAAGAACTATGAGCCTATTTAAAAGACATGTAAAATTGCATAACCTCTACTTTTGGATCTATCATAAACCATACCACTAGTAAAATTGCATATTAGAGTTGAGTAAAAATCAGAACAAGCGTGTGTTAAGATTTTCAAGAAGCAAGAAGTGGAGTAAAATTTCATATAACATTGCTAACTTGAAACTCAATGCTCTAAAATCTGCTTGATTTCTTACTGCACACTGCAAAATCAAATTTACTAATATACCGATATATGTAAATTGTAAGAGGCAGAGATTTCCAAGAAGCAAGAAGTGGAGTAAAAATTTTCAGCATTGCTGCTGCATACTCAAAACTCAATGCAAGAACTGGATTAAAAATCTGCTAACTTTCTTACTGCATACTACAAAATCAAATTTGCTAATCTAAGGCAGACATGTAAAATTGTGGAAATAGATATCTGAAAACTCAAGGAAACTTAAACTCTCTCCTGCTCTTAAAGAAAGGATCGGGATCAGTAGAGCACTTGGGGGTGGGGCGTTTAAGAACGTTGGTCGAGCGTAGTACTCGCACTCCGAATCGCAGTCCGATTCCTCATAATCTAATGAAGGGGTAAGGATTGGGGAGTCATACCTTTGCTTCTTACCTTTAGTGTCGGCCCTAGGGGTAGGCCACCATGTGCGACGGCCGAGGGCCTAAGCCAGGAGGGGGCCCAAGCTTAGGTATATATTATGTACATACAATACGGCTAATGATCAGCGGGTCTATGTGGCCAAGAGCTAAGCATTAAATGTGTTGCAAATAACTTTGCCAGATTCTTTAATGTCAGCGCTTGAGATTCTAAAATTTGTTATGGCTGCAGATTACTATTTAAATATTTTGGTTGCTTATCAAATCCTCTTAACTATACCTGTGACTGTAGCTTCAGCTTAAAAAAAATTCTAAAAGCTAAAGTTGTTGAACAACTATTTAAGATCAACTATATCACAAGAAAAATTAGATGCCTTTGCAATGTGCAACATCGAGAAGGCTATATTGGACACTATTGATCGTAATACCAACCTGATGATTTTGCATCAAGAAACGCCAGAAGAATTATCTTTTTGTGAGCCAATGGATATTATGGAGTGCAAATATATGGTAATCAAATTAATTTTAGAAATACAAATAAACTATTGTTTTAGGCTACAATGTTTTCGATAATTATCGAACATGTTAAATGTTGGAAGAATGCAAGGCAACCTTCTAGAGTATTCTCCACAAGACAATGAGAAGATATTTTCATAGATTACTCTAGAATTAGTAATAAATAAATTAGAAAACATTGTAATATTTAGGAATTCTCTAGAAGGGGGACACATGTCACCACCATATGATCCTCTTTGGCCTATAAATAGAGGACCCCCTCCTTGACATGCCATATATCTAAGAGCATGGTAGATGAGAAGGGTGAATGCTAGGATAGCCACAAAGAGAGGGTATGTTATGTACTCTTGTGTAATACTATTGTTCTGTAATAAAGTAAATATTTTGTAAGTGTTAGTCTATCATTTTCTAAGTACTTAGTGTATAGATCTATCGCAGGTTGACTCTGCCATCCGAAATCACAAAGTGTCTGGGCTTCATCGTATGCCACCCAGAAGCGAGAAAGCGGCTCTGACGCCAAAAGGACCTTATACACTAAATAACTAGAAACAGAAAAAACTGACCGACTTTATAGTGGGATGGTGTGTCTTAGGTATAGGTCCTCAACTTAGTGGGTATTAGGGCCACCTCAATTCCCAACATTAAATTAAATAGATATCGGTTTATTTGTTTTCGCTTTATAAGAAAATAGCGTATACATATTATAAGATTTTATATAAGGTCTAAACTCTATTGGGGCACGTTGAGTTTTCTAGAGGGCCTTCAAAATCCTAGGGCCGGCACTACTTACCTGTGCAATCTTCAGTAGAGGAGGGCGTTCGCTTGCCGCAGCCAGTGTTCGCCGGCATGGCCGAAGGCGTGGTGCCGACAAGCTTGTCCTGCATCCAGTTGCTGAGCAAGTCACGGGAAGGAATCTTGGAGCCATTCCTCGCCTCCATCGAGGAAACTGGCGCAAGGCCGGCACGGACCTGCTTGTCACGGACCCAGCTTTCACTGGCGGATGCGCGACCCGGGTTCTTGGGCGCAGATGGCGCGAGGGAAGCAAGCGAAGGGGCTTGGCGGCGGGTCCGTGACGCGCGGGAGGAGGGCGAGGCAGCGTGGCTGCATATTGATGGCGAGCAATGGAGCGAAGCGGCAGATGGATGACGGGGTAGGGGTGGGGAGCAGCGGCGGAGCAGACACTGTGGCGGTGGCCGAAGGGGACATGGCGGAGGCGGATCGAATAAGAAAAAAGGGGAATCGATCGAAAAGTGCGAGTAGGAAGGGAAGCAGGCGGCGGCTTACGGAACTCGAAGCGCAGGGGAGCGATCTGCCGAAATGCGGGAGAGATGCGTCAGCAGCAGCAAGCAATTCGCGTTCGCGCCGAAAGAGCTTGAGAGGTTCTGCGCGAGAAAGGCTTTGCAGAGGGATAGATAGGAGGCGTATACGTACAGGTCATATATATGGCCGTATAGTATGGTAGAGGCGGTATCATGTTACAAATAAGTATCCAACTCCGAGCTGCGTAAGGTCTAGCGCCAGCTGCCCGGCCTAGAATTGGAGATCGGATCGGTTAGCCTAGAAATCCCACCATAAATGAGGTCCTCTATATTTTGTAATTTGCATGATATGGCCCGCTTCTAGTTTTATTATTTTTAATATCTTGATGAGAAGTTGAGATTCATCCCTCCTCTTGAAAATCTTGAAGTTCAGACTTTGCAATAAATAGAGGATCTGTATATGAACGTACTTGAACGTAATATGAGCCACATCACATATATATACTTGGCTGGCTGGACCCTATATATCTGCCTCCACCCGTCCACTTATAAATAGGCGCATAACTAAATATGAGGACATCACGCGTTGATTTATCTTTTTGGTGGGGACCATTTTTTCTAGATTATTATTTATAGGTTTTTAGAGGCCTTCCTATTCTTATATGGTTGACCCCTTGTCTTATCCAAAAATTAGTGCAACTTCGCAAACATATGAACCATGTTTAAAGTGGATCTTTAACTATAAAAGAGCCATAATACAAAATTAAATGATTTTGTTAAATAAGTTAAATGATCAATTGTCTTGTCTAAAAAGTAAAGGGGACATAATCATGGATGCCATTGAATAAAACCATTGTACACCAGAACAATTAGAATATGAATTAGTAAAACAAAAGTTTGGGTATATGTTAAATAGGGTTAATTGGATTGGTACCATTATAATATCTTAAAATTGGAGATATACCACTACAATTCTTCATATTGGATATTCGTCGCTTGGATGGCTCGCAACCCACACTCTCCCTTGCCTCCCACCGTCCACTCCTCCAGCTCCGAGCCCGGCGGCCACCCACGCCATCACCGCTGGCCGCTCCACTCCGAGCCCGGCGGCCACCCACGCCACCGCTGGCTGCTCCAAGACCCAACGTTGGAATGGTGTAGGCTGCGCTCCTCGTCCCTCCTTCCGTGACGTTCTCCTGGCGGGTGTCCCTCCTGCGGCGGCCTCGCATGCGGACGTTGCTAATTAGCGTGCGCCCCAAGAAGACAAGTAGCGCTCGATTTCAGACAAAGCGTGCATTTCTTTTTAGGAAACTTTTCTCATCTCTAATTTTCTAGTTTTGGAAATTTATAATTTATGCACGTAAATTTTACGTATAAATTTTCTTTCTAAATTACTTTCTAGCGAATATTTTTCCAGCACAATTTTTATGATGCACGGAAATTTTACACATAACTTCTTTCAATGAAATTTTTACATAATATTTTTTAGCATAACATTTCATAGCATACAACTTATATGCATAACTTTTTTTCAGAAAATGTATCGAAAGATTTTATTAGTGTAACTCTCATGATAAGTTCTCGCAACTTTTACGCATAAGTTCACTGTCCAACTTTTCGGGAAAATATTATCTGTAAAACTTCTTGAACAACATCTACGCATAAGTTCATTACCCAACTTTCCGAGAAATATTTTTTAACATAAATTTGATGATAACAATTATCAAACAAAACTTCCTAGGAGACACATAATAGAAGGCAAAAATACTGAAAAGGGAAAATATAACACTTGATTTAATACAAGTCAAACTTAGAAAGGGAAAGAAAAAAAAGAATATCAACTAATACATGTGTCTAGTAGCACGTACTCTATGTATTGTACTCAAAACTAGCATGTGCCTGACGTCAGCAGAGCATATCCAGTGCATCACGAGAAGGAAAAAAACATGCACGGAAAAGAGAAGGACGCGCTTCCGCGCCGGATCCCGCGGCTGTCGGATAGGTCGTTGAAAATTCAAGTGGCGCGCGATTGCCAGAATGGAATCGCGCTCGCATGCTGGTGATGCGCCGCGTCGGATCTCCCCACCTATCCTTCATGGCTCCCCACGCATCGTACTGAGGTCAAAGGGTCGTTCGAGCCTGGTGGAGGTGGGCCGTTCGTGCCTGGCGGAGGTGCGTCACCCCAGCATTGGCGGCTGGGTGACCGTGGAGAGCCGTCAGGCCCACTACTACAAAACAGGCCTTTGTTCTAGGCCATTTGTCCCGGCAGCCTTTGGGCCCGGGACAATAGGTGGCTTTTGTCCCGGGTCCAACGGCTAGCCGGGCCAGCGGGGGGACAGGGGCCTTTTGTCCCGGTTGGAGACACAAATCGGGACAAAAGTCCCCCCTTTTGTCCTGGTTGGTGGTTCCAACCGGGACAAAAAGGCCCGCGTAGCCTTTTGTCCCGGTTGGAACCACCAACCGGGACAAAAGTCCCCCCTTTTGTCCCGGTTGGTGCCTCCAACCGGGACACAAGGCCTTGGCCCCTTATCCCCTTCCCTCTCCCCCGCCCGAGCCATTCAGCTCACTTGTTTTCTCGCTGTTCTTGGCTCGGGATAGAGGCGTTCTTGCTTATTTCTTCACCACATTTGTGAAGATCTTTGATTCCCTGTCCATCCATCGGCGCTAAAGGTTTGGGGCTTGTTTTTCTCTTCTTCCTTGGCTTGTATAGCTCATTTCATGCTTTTGAAATAGAGAAAATGTGTAGCTAGCTCATTTCTTGGACATTTAGCTAGCTAGATTGCATATGTAGGTGTGATTTTCTTTTAGATTTAGATGAGTATGTGGATAGTAGAAATTTTTAGAATCAGTGTAGACACTTCATGTGATGTACTTGTATATATGACCATATTGTGGATAGTTGATTTTTTTATTCATGAATGAATTAATGAAATGAGTATATTAGAATTTTTTGTATTATGAATGGATTATTTTGACACTCTAGTGATGTATTTAATCAGGCTCACATTGAAACCATCTAGAAGCTAAAAAAATCTTTATTTCGAAACAAGTATAGAGGTTACTGACATATACATTTTCAGAAATAAAGGTTTATTTTTCTTATAGAGGGTTTCTGGATATTGAAAAGAGTGTACTCCTGGAACTGAAGGGTGTCAAAGTAATTAGAAGTTATAGAGATTTCTTTCAATTAATTAGAGATTTCTTGAGGATTAATGATACATTTCGTCTTTTTATATGATTTCATTGTTATTTGCAAGAGTTATTAATCTGATCATTGTAATTGTAATAGTAAATAATTTTTGCATTGTAATGGTAAGAATTTATAATTTTGTGAAAAATAAAGGTATTTTTCAGTAAAATATGGCTTCAGCAGCTGGAGGGAGTGGCGCCGGTGGGGGTGATCGTTGTCCTTCTGGAGAGAAGGGCACAACTCGAGTAGGTCGTCGGTCCAAAAAACCTAGTGCTTTTCATAGGGCAGCGCTCCGTTATTTGGAAAAAGAATATAGAGAATACATGGCAAGAGGCGAGGAACCTCCGTTTGATCTTGAGGATTTATTGCGGCGTTACGGTTCGTCACCACCAAACTCGGAGGTTTCAGCTCCGCCATCTTCTTCTGCACCAGCAAGAAATCTGTTAGAGCATTCTGCGTTCCAACGCAAGGACGGTTGAAAACCTATGTGTTGTTGACCGAATTTTTAAGTTTCATGTATAATACTCCTTTGTTAAGTTCTGTAATGGATTAAGTACTCCTTTTAATTAATCAAGATGTATGATGGATATTGCATATCTTTTAATTATTCATGTTATGTTACATTTAGTTTAATTTAGGTTTGATATATTTTATTTATTCGATACGTGTAAAGAATTCAAATCGATTTATTTAAAATGCAGATGGACCGGCAATGGATGTACAATGCTGATCGACGTTCGAAAGAATTCATTGATGGCCTGCATTATTTTTTGTCTGTGGCTGAGGCAAACAAGCAGAATGGTTTTATGTGCTACCCGTGTGTTCATTGCAACAATAACAAGGATTACTCATCTTCAAGAATCCTACACAGCCACATTTTCGCAAATAGTTTCATAGAGAAGTATGTTTGTTGGACGAAGCACGGAGAACAGGGGGGTTACCATGGAAGACAATGAAGAAGAAGATTTTGATGACCACTTTCCCGGGAATGCTGGAATCGGTGCATTCGAGGACGATATTCCCATGGAAGAGCCCGAAGTAGATGTAGCAGAAAATGATCCCAGCGACGATCTGGGGCAGGCATTGCACAATGTGCAGGCAGACTGTGAGAGTGAAACAGAGAGGTTGAAGTTCCAGAAGTTGTTAGAGGGCCACCATAAGTTGTTGTACCCAGATTGTCAAAATGGATTGAAGAAACTTGACATCACCTTGGAGTTGCTGCAATGGAAGGCAACAAATGGTGTATCCGACAAGGGATTTATTGAATTACTCAAACTTGTTAAAAAAATGCTTCCTAATGACAACGAATTGC
The DNA here is from genome assembly GCF_016808335.1 of Panicum virgatum. Lineage (NCBI taxonomy): Eukaryota > Viridiplantae > Streptophyta > Magnoliopsida > Poales > Poaceae > Panicum > Panicum virgatum. The sequence goes on along the minus strand of NC_053153.1, from coordinate 44,929,908 downwards.
CTGCCACAATGTATGAAGCCAAAAAACTTGTTTGCCCTTTAGGACTGGAAGTGCAAAAGATACATGCATGCCCCAACGACTGCATCCTCTACCGAGGCGAGTACGAGAATTTGGATGCATGTCCCGTATGCAGTGTATTGCGTTACAAGATTAGAAAAGATGATCCTGGAGATATCGAGGGGGAGCCTCCCCGGAAGAGAGTTCCTGCGAAGGTCATGTGGTATTCGCCTAAAATACCACGTTTGAAGCGTCTATTTAGAAATAAAGATAATGCTAAGTTGATGCGATGGCACAAAAAAGAACGCAAGAAAGACTCGATGTTGAGACACCCCGCTGATGGGTCGCAGTGGAGAAAAATAGATAGAACGTACCCTGAATTTGATTTGGATGCGAGAAACATAAGGTTCGGTTTGAGTACGGATGGCATGAATCCTTTTGGTGAGATGAGCAGTGGTCATAGCACTTGGCCTGTGACTCTTTGTCTGTACAATCTTCCACCATGGCTCTGCATGAAACGAAAGTTCATCATGATGCCAGCGCTTATCCAGGGTCCAAAGCAGCCCGGAAATGACATTGATGTGTACCTAAGATCATTGGTCGAAGAACTCTTATTGCTCTGGGGCAATGAAGGTGTACAGATGTGGGATGAATACAAACAGGAAAACTTCAACCTACGAGCATTGCTGTTCGTAACGATCAATGACTGGCCTGCTCTTAGTAACTTGTCAGGACATTCGAACAAGGGATACAAAGCATGCACACACTGTTTAGATGATACCGATAATATATGGTTGACTCACTGTAAGAAAGTTGTATACATGGGTCATCATCGGTTTCTTCCCATCAGGCATGCGGTACGAAAGATGGGCAAGCATTTCAAAGGCCAAGCGGACCACCGAACAAAACCGATGCACCGTAGTGGTAAAGACGTCTTCAACATGGTAACAAATCTAGAAGTTATTTTTGGAAAGGGTTCTGGTAGCCAACCTGTTCCGAACGAAAATGGAATGGCGCCCATGTGGAAGAAGAAATCTATATTTTGGGAGCTACCATATTGGGAAGTCTTAGATGTTCGTCATGCAATTGATGTGATGCACCTCACGAAGAATTTTTTGCGTCAACCTGATAGCATTCTTGGGAGTGTAAGGAAAGACAAAATATACAGTAGAAGCACGTCAAGAATTGCAATGTATGGAAGAACTAGATGCCTTACATCCACAACAACGAGATAATGGACGACAATACTTAAGTCCTGCCAGCTATACTCTTAGCAAGGAAGAGAAAGAAACCATGTTTGACTGCTTGAGCAGTATAAAGGTTCCATCTGGATACTCATCCAATATAAAAGGAATCTTAAATTTGGCAGAGAAGAAATTTACAAATCTCAAGTCCCATGACTGTCATGGGCTTATGACTGAACTTCTTCCGGTTGTGCTGCGGGGGATTCTGCCTGATAACGTCCGGTTAACCATCATGAAGATATGTGCCTTCCTCAACGCAGTTTCTCAGAAGATAATTGACCCGGAGAATTTGATAAAGCTGCAAAACGATGTGGTGCAATGTCTTGTTGGCTTTGAGCTGATATTTCCACCATCTTTCTTCAACATCATGACACATCTTCTAGTGCACCTTGTCAAAGAGATTGATATCCTCGGACCAGTATTTCTACACAACATGTTCCCATTCGAAAGGTTCATTGAAGATATGGGAGCTGGATTATGGTCCCAATTTCAAGGTGCCTCTATTTCGTTGCCAATGGGTTAAGCTATCTGGAGGAGGGGTAACAAAAGATGAGTATGGGATGACAATAGTTGATCTCAACAATCTTGGGTATAGAGACGAGCCATTTGTGCCCAGGATGTCGCTCAGGTTTTCTACATTAAGGACATGTCCAGCAAGCCAAAGAAGGGGATAAACAAGCAAAAGGATGAGCCTAAGCGACACATAGTTCTATCAGGAAAGAGAAACATCGTTGGAGTGGAGGACAAGACAGACTTGTCAGAAGAATATAATAATTTTGTTGCCATTCCACCTTTCGAAGTAAATGCTGATCCATGCATCCTGCTAGCCAATGATGATGTTCCATACTTGCGCCGTGATCATAATCAAGGGACATTTGTGAAGAGAAAGTCTGTTACCGCTAATCCTTCAGGTACTTGAATCATTTTATATTATTGTATAAAAACATAATCGCAATTATAATACTTTTATTATATATGTACTGTACAATTATACTTTATGTGTTATATATATTATTTTATATATTTTTCACTTAATTACCAGACTCAATTATAATTTTCATTCAATAATGGATTACTCAACTAATTTTATTTATTTCATGAAATTACATTCACATTAACACACTATACTCTCTCACTAACACACACAATCTCACTAACACAAACTATCTCTCAAACTCACACACTACTCATTAATATCATGAAATTGCTTAATTTTATCTAAAATTCACTTTTTAAACGTTAATATCGTGATAGAATCCACTTTCTGTCGAAAAGCAACAGTTTAGAAAAAATTGTTCACCTAATATATTTTTGCATGGTCAAAATAACAAATATGATTTCAAAAAAGTTAGATATTTCATTGACCGAATCACTTGAATGAAAATTAATTATTTTTGTTGCGTGTATCAAGTTTATGTAGAGATAAGAAATTTTGTTCCATAATTTTTGGAATCATAATTTTATTAACTGAATTAACAAATGAAAGCCAATTTTAAAAGAGAAGTAAAAAGAAACAAAAACAAACATAAGATTAGGCAGGAACGTGGGAAAACGGGCCCCTTTTGTCCCGGGTGGTAGATCCACCCGGGACTAAAGGTGGGCCGCGGGCTGGGAATTTTCCCGGCCCGCCAAAAATACCTTTTGTCCCGGGTGGAGCCACGACCCGGGACAAAAGATCCCCCCCCCCTTTTGTCCCGGGTGAAGCCACCACCCGGGACAAAATGGTCTTTTGTCCCAGGTCGTGGCTCCACCCAGGACAAAAGCCCCCCCACCCCATATATTTCTTCCCCTCTCCCCCTTTTCCAAAACTTAGCCTTCTCTGCGCCATCGATCCTCCTCGCCGCCGTCGTCCTGATCTGCGCCGCGCCGTCGTCGTCTCGCCCATCGCGCCCCCTGCTCCGCCGCCGTCCCCGAGCGCCGCCCGAGTTCCACCGCCTCCACGCCCCGGCCCCCTTGGACGACGACCCCGCCAGGCCACTCACCGGTAAGCCGCCGCCGGCCGAGCTGTTCGCCGCCGCCGCACGGTCACGTCCTGCTCGCGCCGCCCCCCTCGCCACGCTACCGCGAGCACCGGAGCCGCACGCCCGTAATGGTGCCCGCACCGCTTCGCGCCGCCGCCGCCTGGCCCCACCACCGCCGGGACAGCCGCGCCGCGCCTCCCCTGCTTTGCGCCGCCGCTAGGGCACGCCGTCGCCGTCCACCCCGCCGCCTCGGCGTGCGCGTGTGGGCCCCACCGGGCCGCCGCCAGCCAGCCGCCGCGCGGACCGCCGCCGGCCAGCTGCCGCCAAGGGTCCCTTCTCCCCTGCGCCTGGCGCGCCACCGCCGCTGCGCTGTGCGTGGCTGGGCGGGGAAGACGCCCCTCCCACTCACCAGCGGGGCCCGTTGGTCAGTGGAGGGAGTAGGGGGGATTTTTCTTTATTTGTTGATTGATTTCGGCTGAAGCTTGTAAAATCTGTATAAAATCAAAGGAAAATGGGAAAAATATGAAATAAATTTTGTTAGATTTGTTAGAGTAAGATCTATGGAGGAAAAATATCCATGATGGAGAAATGACCTCTTTACCCCTGCAAAAATTTAGATTGTGTTTAGTCTTGATTAATTAGTTTCTATAGATCTGTTAATTTGCAGAGAACTCCTAACGTCCGCCATCCCGGCCCGGACCCCGCCGCGCGAGCCCAACGTCTCCGAGCGCCGCCGACCTCACGCCGCCGCCCAGAGCCCCGCGTCCTCCGGCTCGCCCCGCCTTCGCCTGTGCGAGCCCAATTATTTGTTTAAATTTGTTTAGAAATTAGTTTAAATATGGATTATTTGTTTAAATTTGAAAATATGGATTATTTGTTTGGAAATTATGTTGTAAAATATATATTATTTGTTAATTTGTTTAATTTTGATGACAAATAGGGTGTTAATTACTTTTGAAATTATATTATTTAGAGTTCATGTTATTTAGAGTGAAATCATAATTTGTTGTTTAGAGTGAAATCATAATTTGTTGTGTAAATAAAGGTATATTTATAAATTCTCGAAATGTATGAATGTATGTATGTGTAAGTGAGTTTAAATTTCTTTTAAATATTTCATGTATATTTCTTGAATTACTTAGAGAATATTTCTTGACTTCATCCATCGATCGTTACTTAGTGAAAAAACCGTCTAGAATATTTCATATATAGATGATTTCAAGTTTATTTCTTGAATTACTTAGAGAATATTACTCGACCTCGTCCATCGATCGGTAGTTAGTCAAATGCTCGCAAATATGTGGATTATTTAGAGAATTTTTTTAAGGGTTTTATTTATATTCATATTTTAGTTACGATGGACCCGCGACACACAGACGCGGAAGACGAATAGTTCCTGTTGAATATGATTGGCGAAGGTCAGGAGATGTCCCTGAACAAGCTGATGATGGCAGCAATACCGACATATATTTGAATATGTCCGGTGATGGAATTGAGCCACCATCTATTCAGGATGACGCTGCTGCTGAACAAAGTGCTAATGTACATATCACAACTATACCTATTTGTAGTGACAATCATATTTTCATCTGAATCTATATGAATACTATGAATGTTTTTTTATAGCCGTCTGGATCATCGTCGCAGCAGAAAAAGACGAAGCAAGGCCCAACAAAAAAACTGGAAGGGCGGTTCATTATAACGGAAGTTGGTCCAGATGGCGAACCGATCGCTCCAGAAGCTGCCGCCAAAAAATTCATAAGACAATCCGGATGTATTGTCAGGGACCACATCCCGATCAGCTTCAGGCTCTGAAAAGCTTACAATCCAAGTGAGGAATGGGATGCGGTACCCGAAAGAGAAAAAGAATGGTGTTGGCAGGAGCTTAAGAAAAACTTCACGGTTCCAGCTGAATCCGAAGAGATATGCAAGCGCTGGACCCTGAGTAAGATGGCCGAACAGCTGCAATCATTCAAGAAAATTTTGACGAAGAAATATATCAAGGCCGGGACCACACCCGTATTTACCGGCGAGCTCGAAAAGCTCAGGGGTCACTGGGATGCATTTGTGGAATACAAATCTTCAGAGCTTGGGCTTCAGAAGGTGCAGAAGGCCAAAGACAACGCCTCGAAGAAAGTGTACCATCACACTCTAGGCCAAGGAGGCTACAAGCTTGGAATACCCAAATGGGAGAAGATGGAGCAAGATCTGCTTGACAGAAGCATCCAACCTGCGACCTTGAACTAGCTTGAAAGGTCAAGGACCTGGTTTTATGGTCACGGGGGAAGCTTGGACCCATTGACTGGTGACTGCATCTATGGGCCAAACATCCAGCGAGCAGCCCAGAGACTACAGGAGGCCATGCAAGCAGCGGCCGAGGGAACATTCCAGCCGGATAGAGATAGGGACGAGCTGACTTACGCCCTTGGGAATCCAGAGCATCCGGGCCGCACAAGAGGCAAAGGCGTGGTTCCGTGGAAGTATGGGTTCAGGGATTACATTGAATCATATAGAAGCCGGCAAAGAAGAAAGAATGATGAGCGGGAGCACATTCGAAGGCTAGAGGAACGGCTCATGTCACACGATCAAAGACTGGAGGAAGAGGTTCAACGCCAAGTGGCCATAGCAATGAGCCAGCAACAACAAGCGCAAACGGTGCCTCCAGAGCCTAATGTCGCAGCCGATCACCTGTCTCAGCGGAAAAGCAGTTGCGCTTCCACAGACGTCGCCGTCGCCGAGCCAACGGGGATCCAGGCCGCAGTTGAAGCGTCGGCCCCGCAGCGATTTCCAGTGGATGAGATCACCCAGCGGACACCTTGTGACCTGCAGACTGCCGTTAAGAACTTAATGTTCATTGTTGCGTACGGTACCGCCATGCCAACCCAACCAGGCGACGTGTACCACGGGCAGCAAATTTTGCCTGGATACACACGAGTTGGCGTGGAGCAGGTGTGCCAGGGTTGGGAAACGCTCGAGCTTGATATTCCTAGAGGCGATGGGGAGAGGACACTAGCAGAAGCCATTCATGGCTACATCCTATGGGATAAGCGCTACATTGTCCTAAAGTCGGATGATCAAACACCAAGACCGGCATCTCAGCATGCCTCTCCAAGGCCGGCATCTCCGCAAAACTCCCCAAGGGCAGCACTATCTCGGCAAGGATCACCGGCACATTCTCCATCACCATCATCTCATGCGCCGATGAACACTCAAGCGTCACCGTCGCCTCCATGGTCACCCCCTCCACCGCCGGCAAAGAAGCAGAAACGGCCGCCGGCAAAGAAGGTAGCTGCACCGGCTAAGGAGCCTCCAAAGAAGAAGGAAAAGGAGAAGAAAACTAAGGAGGCTCCTATTAAACCCTGGGACATGAGCCTTGAAGAATGCGATCGGATAACTCAAGAAAGAGTTAAAGAGTACTTCAAACCGAAGCCGAAGCCGGAGCCCGAGAAAGTCATAAATCCGATAGATTTGAAATTTTTTAAGGGGATGTGCGAAGCAAATAAGAGAAAATTCATTCCAAGAGACCCCCATTCAGACTACGAACGCACAATTATCAAAACTACTGAGAAAAAGAAGAGACAATCAAAGTCGTCGTCGTCCGACGTTCCACAGCTCGGAGCCCAAAAGAAACAATGAAGACTTTTGTAACATTTTTGAAAGAATCAAACCTGACGGAGGCTCAGATTGCAGGGGGAGAAGATATTCCAAAGGCCGATGTGGTCGTCAAATGGACGTTTGAGATCGGCAAAACTCTTGTACCCCCCGAAGTAGTGTTTGTGCTTCCAACGCAAATGTATAAGCTGCACCAGCACTACATGCGTGCGATGGCCGATTGCATCTTCATGCAGGGCGCAAAGATTAAAGATGACGATTTCTTATGGGGGGAGGCCATTATATGGATAAACTGGGAAGAAATTTACCAACTGTTCCATCAGGAGGCACTCGACATCTCTATGGTCGTCTAGTGGGTTCTGTAAGTATTTTACTCTCCTTACGTATTGTTTTGCATGATCTCAACATACTGATCTCTTGATTTATTCGGTATCATGTAGAATGGAGATACATACTTGCAGAAGAAAGGGATACTCTCACCTCGGCTTCATCGACCCAATTACTTGTAATTGGAGGCTTCTACGTGACAATTCCGATGAGATATTTCAAAACTTGTTCAAGTACATAAGCGTTCATCACAACAAGCAAATGATATTGTTTCCTTACAACTTTGCGTGAGTGATTCCTTCCGTCTAACTCTTTTTATTCTGTAATCGAATTGTTTAAACCTTAACTACCAAGAACTGCCTCCGTATAATCTTGCAGTGAACACTTTGTCCTAATTGTCATAATTCCCGAGAAGAGCCTACTCGTGGTTATGGACTCATTGAGGAGACCTCCAGAACAATACGAAAATCTTCTTAACATGATGAAAAAGTAATTCTACCACTACTCCGTCGATGACCGATAATTTGAATCACTTTGTTACTTGACTATAATTGTTCTAATCATGCACAGGGTTTGGAAAGAATTCGTTAAAAATCATCCTGGCAAATTTGACAAGGAATTGAAGATCAAGACAGATTTTCCGGTACGCACTTGGATGATTCATTGCACGATTCATTAGTTTTATTATATATTCATGTAAATACCTGATAATTTCTTCTCTCTTAAAGTGTATGAGGCAGAAACCAACATCCATGGTCTGGTAGGTCCTCCAAAGGGCTGGACAGATTGGGAGGAGGAAGTAAGTAAAAAACTTGTTAATATTTGAACTCGTATTTTATTTAGTCGAAATTAATTATCCCCTTTTTCCATAGGTCGGGGAGAAGCGCGATAAACTCATACCGGAGGAAAAGATTATGGCGATTCAAGAACAATTCTCAGGATTTATTGTTGAGCAAGTCCTCCATCCAAAAGGCGAATTCTACTATGATGGAATATCTAATATTGACAATCACAGCAAATATGACAATATACGCGTATATATGTAATTAAGAACGAATATACCTATGTAAATATATATGTGTGTCTATGTATTAAATTTCTATTTATGAGTATGTATGTATGTATTAAATTTCCAAAAGGCGAATTCTACTATGTAATTAAGAACGAATATACCTATGTAATTAAGAACGAATATACCTATGCAAATATGATGGAGTATGTATGTATTATATATATAAGCACTCCAATAATATATATGTGTATATATATATTTATATAATATTGGTCCTAGACATTTTCATATGTAAAGGAATTCACATGTATAGATATGTGTATACACATATATATAAGTGAATTAATTTATATATGAAAACTATCTAGGTCAAATATAATATAAGAAACTATATATATATGTATATATTAGTGGAGATCATACACACTGAATTCCAATACATAAGTTTAATTGAAATGCAAAAGTATAATTGAAATAGAAAAAGAATTGAGAAAAGGAAAACATGAAAAAGAAGGGACCTTTTGTCCCGGTTGGTGTTACCAACCGGGACAAAAGGGTGCGCCAGCCACGTGGGCGCTGGCAGCACCTTTTGTCCCGGTTGCCAGACCCGGGACAAAAGGGCACCCCCTTTTGTCCCGGACTGGCGTTCCCGGTTGGGAAACCGGGACAACAGGGGTTTCCCAACCGGGACAAATCAACGTTTTTGTAGTAGTGGCCTGACGTGACCGCCGTCGTCAGGAGCTCCGGCCTCTTCCTCGACGGCCTGTGCCGGTGGACCTTCTGGGCCGCTGCTTCAACTGCTTCTCCCCCAGTCACCGAGTGGCGGTGTGCCGCGACAAGCCTAGCTGCTTCTGCTGCCGTGCTTTGGGGCATTATATCGGTCCTACTCTTGTCCCTGTCGGTGGTCCTTTTCGCGGTCTGCTCCTCCCCACCCGTCGCGACTGGTTTGGCGGCCTATCACCTCGGCTGCCCCGGCAACCGGTGCACCTGCTGCCATGATGGCTGGAGCTAGTGCATCTGGGGATGGACGTAGCAGCCTAGCAGGAAGCGTCGACGGCGCGGGCGATCTGGGCGCAGTCGAAGGACTGGCCCGGACTCGTCGGCTCCCAACGATGGTGGCGCTAGCGATTTTGGTGACGGCATGCTGCGGGGCGATTCCGGCGGCGAGGCGTCGCGCGGCGGATCGGACTGCGACGCTCCATGCGCCCCTGGACGAGATCCTCCCCTGGTCGGCGGTGCTGCTCTCCCGTTGCCCTGGCGAGTTTTGGATCGTTCAACCAGCATCTCTCAACGTGAGGACGCCCTGTCGGTCGCCGTGGAGGTCGACTTGGTGGGCATCCCAGCGCTTGCTTGGGAACCTGGTACCGCCCAGCTACTCATGTGCGACTACTGTTGGATCAGTGCACTCCATCCCCGCATGGCGGATCGCCGTGACGTCTTCAGAGTGGCGGCGTGGTGCTCCGACCCTAACCTGATTCCTTCGGAGATGGTTCTAGAGATCGTCGAGCCCTTGCCGGCTGTTGGGTCATATACAACAATGAAGAGAACCCTCTGCTACCCCATCACGATCTCTGTATCACCATATGTTCAGCCGCTAAGCCCTGGGAACCCACCCTCCCCAGCCCCAGGCGATGATGACTGTCATGGTCGTCGAAGACGGCGCCTCCCTCCTTCACCGGGGTCCTCGGTGCGCCGATTGCTCAGCTCGCGGCCGTCGAACTCTGGCCTGCGGGTCTCGGTGCAGGATCGCCTGGGGCCAAACCCGGCGACATCCCCCCATGAGGATTCGAGGGACTAGCGACGCGGCTCCGGTGACCTCCCTGGTTCCCGTGCCCTGCATGGCAGCTGGGTCGATGGTCCTGTAGAGCGCGCACCGCCGCTGTTCATTGGCTGACATGTATCGGCGCTTGCTCGGTCGACTTCCTCCCATGTGGATTCGGTGGACTGGCGCGACAACGCGGCTTCGATGACATCCCCGGTTATTGTGGCCTTCATGGCTGCGGGGTCGCCAGTTCCCGAGGGGTTCGTGGCTGCCGGGTCGCCGGTTCCCGAGGAGCACGCGCGGCCTTCACTCGAGTTGTCACCACGGGCTTGGGTGCCACATTCATTGCCCAGCCCGGCATCCCAGGCGCCCGGCGCGGATCCTATGGAGACGACGGCGCGTTCTTTTCTTTTTTATATTTAAAAAAATCAAAATTTCAAAAATATATGTCTGTTTTGAAAAATTTCAAAACTATCCCCCGGTCGCCCTATGGGGGCGACAGGCCCTAGATGTAATTTTTTTTCTTCAAATTTGCAACGAGGTCCATGTCCGAAAAAAATGAAAGGGGGGCTGTCGCCCCCCCCCCTAGGGCGGCCGGGCCATACCCATTTATATAAGCATCCGACCCCCATTCCCTACTCATTTGAGTCCGAAAAATCCACCAAAAATCCAGAAAATAGAGAGGGGTGAGGAGAAGGAAAGCGGCGAAGCCCTGCCGGATTCCGCACTTGTGATCTGCAGGTTAGTACATTTAGTTTATGTATTTTTTCATTGGTATTGTAGAGTAATTTAATTTAATTAGTGCTATAGTAGAACCATTTAAGTAGGAGTTTAATGATACTTTAGTTATGTAGTAGTAAATTAGTTTAGAAAATTAGTACTACGCATTTATTATTACAATTGCAGTAGTATTAGAGACGTGTTTATAAATTAATTATGATTTAGAATAGAATTTGGCATATGCAGTATAGAATAGAATTAATCACGTAGTTATGAATACTTATACGTTGTAGTTGAATTCCATACTTAGTTTTTACGGATTATTGAATAAGGTAGTGAAGTAAAGAGTATAACTCGATAAGTATTCTGTGATATACAGATATGTCGAGCAAGATGCAGTTTCAAGTATTTTATGGTGACTACAATGTTTTGTATGGGCCAAATGGAGTAGACCTTTTTTCCTTTAAGTGCACATTTAGCGCCATAAATAAACCTCTGGAAAGGAGTTTTGGTTCCATATGTAAGTAGCTACAGCGCGGGTTCCGTGTTGATCCGTTGACACATGTGATGACCATCCAGACTCTTGTTAATTGGGAGGTAGAAAGTGATTTATGGGAATTGATGATGATACATAGCACTGATGACTGACAGAAGTACATGCAAGCAGCTCTAGAGCGTGGGTGGCCTCTAGCCATTCTTGTTCAAATCTGGGAGAAGACTCAAAATGGAATCCAACATGGTGCAGATCAAGCAACTCCGAGTATTCGAAGAGAGACCAATTATGTTGAGCAAGATAAGTCAGAAGAGACAGAGAACCAAAACATGGGACCACAGGGCCTTGCTGATGAGGGAGAGAGGATACATAGCATTGTGGACGAGATGGAGGCAGAAAACCAAACCGCAAAAGAGATGGAAGAATATGAGGGAGCATCTGATGACGAGCAGTACTCATTGCCAAAAGAGTGGAAGGAGCATGGTTTTGGCAGTCATGTCGCAGAAGACGTACGAAATCAGGAGTGGGAGTATAGAGGGAATGAGGTAGTGCAAGGTGCAACATATCCAAACATTGAAGCCGTAAAAGATGCTGTGAGACTATGGGCAATATCATTGAAACGAGAATTTAGAGTCGTAAAGTCTGGCAGTAAAGAATATGAGGTGAAGTGTTTGAATAATGGATGTCCATGGTGAGTACATGCATTCAAGGGAAAATGGAAGTCGAACTGGAAATGTTCCATTGTGACAGAGCACACTTGTTTGCTGTCAGAAGTTCTTCCCTTGCAAATATATGGGTTGATTATGGACAACCTAAATTATGAGCCAAAAATGATTGTTCGACACATTGAGCAGAATTACCAGTACACCATTAGTTATTTGAAGGCATGGCGGGCTAAACAAAGGGTGTTTGAGATGCGGTTCGGCACATACGAGGCATCATATGATAACCTACCTCGTATGTTATCCCAGGTTGGTGCTAGAAATCCTGGAAGCTTTTATGACACATACCTCGTACCAGCCGTGACTAGGGGGCAAAGAATTATGCAACGAGCCTTCTTTTGCATAGGTGCTTGTGTTAGAGCATTTCAGTGTTGTCTTCCGGTGATCTGCATTGATGGCACATTTCTGACTGGAAGGTATAAAGGTCAGATACTCACCGCAATCGGGGTAGATTGCAACAACCAAATAGTTCCGCTCGCATTTGCATTTGTTGAGAATGAGAACTTAGACAGTTGGTATTGGTTCCTTGAACGAGTGAAGGTTCATGTTGTTCCTGCACGTCCAGATGTGTGCCTTATTAGTGATAGGCATGCAGGTCTGCTGCAATCAATACTGAAATTTTAACGTGGAACTGCGACAAAGCCTCCATTGTGGCCACTTCTATGACCACTTCAAGAACAAGGATCTTAAGAACCTGTTTAAGAGGTTGTGCACCCAAAATCAACAGAGAAAATTCAATCCATTATGGCAGATGCTTGATCAGTTGACTGCAGAGCTAGTGAAGGTAAGGGCATCAGGAACAGGCACGAGTCAGGCTGCAGAGGCTAGGGATTCAATTGAGAAGCCATTTTCACACTGGATTCGAGGTGCACCTAAGGAGAAATGGTCATTCCTATATGATACCAACAAAATACGGTATGATATTCAGACAACGAACCATGCGGAGTGTTTCAATATGGTTATGCGTTCTTGTTGTGCCTTTCCTCTTGTGGGAATTATTGAGTTCATCATGTATGGGTGCATGAAGTATTTCAGAGAGCATTACATGGCTGCAAGCATAAATATCAGCAACTCCCAAATTCAGTTTTGCACAAGAGTAACACAATATATGCAAGAGAAGATTGAAAAGGCCAAACTGCACCGCGTCATATCGACAGGTACAATGGAGCATAGATTTGAGGTTCTATGCAAGGATAGAACTGGTCGTGGTATCCGTAGAGATAGGGTGGTACAGGAGAGTTTGATTATAGTAGATGGCAAAGCCTTCTGCTCCTGCATGAAGCCTAAGTTATTGCATTTGCCATGCTCGCATCTCATTGCGGCATGTGCAGAGTCTGGGTTGCAGCCAGGAGTATTTGTTTCACCTTACTTCAGCAAGGAAGCAGCTGTATCCACCTGGGGACATGAGGTATACGGGATTGGAATAGTGGGGCCTTTCATTCAGGATAATGAGAATAAGATGTTTATTCCTGATCCAGCCACTAAGAAAGGCAAAGGCCGCCGTCAGACACGTCGTATTCGGAATGGTATGGACGAGTCCGAAGCAAGCAAGGCAGAAAAGCGTTACAGCCAATGTGGAGCATTGGGTCACAACTACAAGAAGTGTCCTCAGAATGCACTTCACGATGCTGCTGACGTCGGTCCTTCCGGAAATCCCAGAGATGGAGCACCTCCTACGTTCAGGCGACCATCGGCGAGAATTGCTCGTGGAAGGCATTCGGTGTCATGATCCACAATTGTATCGAACATATCTGTAATATGTAGTAATCGTGCGTCCAATTTGTATGGAACATATCTGTAATGTATAAATATCGTGCGTGGAGTTTGTATCGATCCTATCTGTAATATATAGTAATCGTGTGTGGAGTTTGTATCGAACCTATCTGTAATGTATAAATATTACGCGTCCAGTTTGTATGAAACATATATGTACCTATGTGTTCTCATATATTTTTGAATGCAGGTATGGAGATGGACTACTTGCTAGACCCAGTTATCGACTCGAGCCACAGGTCTTACTTTGCAGCAGTTGAGCACCGAGCCCTAGAGGTGCTACGTCCTCATCCACCCGGGGAGGCGATCTCTATACACCACGATTGGTGTGACAGGTATGTAATGAAATATTATTGTTTATCACTTATGTATTCGTCGGTATTCCTTTATTTCGACAATTTTGTTTATTGCAGGTTACGTGAGACCGGTCTACTGACTCTGAGCCATCTTATCGAGGGTGGGCCTATTCAGCTCGACCGATCCCTCCTGACGGCGCTCGTTGACATATGGAGGCCGGAGACACACACGTTCCACCTCCCGTGTGGGGAGATGACTCCTACGCTGCAGGACGTGGCCTACCTCCTCGGCCTCCCTATCATCGGGGAGGCTGTAGGTCTGCGTGTGGTGGCGGCCTCGTGGAAGGATGATCTGGAGGCCCATTTTGCCCTGGTTGACCGCGTGGAAGAAGCAGGTCCTATCAACCCGCACCCGCGAGCAGCAGGTCCTTCAAAGACCTGGTTCCTACAGTTTACAGTATGTATTCATTGCATATTTAAATTTAATTGTTACAATTCACATGTTCCATTGTCAGTTGAAACCATTAATCTGAATTGTTTATGCAGCCTGCCCTGTTGGCTGCGGATGCCGACGAGTACAGTGTGACCAGATCGCTGGAGGCGTACCTACTTTGGTTGTTTGGTTACATCATGTTCAACAACACTCATGGCAACTCGGTCGATAGGATTCTCCTTCCGTATGCACGGAAGATTGCTGATGGGGATGAGGACGTACCGCCCTACAGCTGGGGTGAGGCGGTACTTGCAGCCACTTACCGTGGACTCTGCGACGGCTGCATGAAGACACATGGGAACGCTATCCTGGCAGGGTGCCCACTACTGCTACAACTTTGGTCGTACAAGAGGCTAGCCGTTGGTCGGCCCATGGTCAGCCACGAGCCTTACCACGGGGCCATGTACGGCGACGAGGAGGACGACAGGCCCACTATGGGAACTATCTGGATCTGGCGTCAGGTACGTTCGCAACAAATCTAATTTTGTTATTCATTGTTACATGATGCATTAGCGCACTTTTAATTTTACTTATTCGGAATGCACAGGACCTGGGCGCATGCGCAGGTTAGACGCGCATATCCTGAGTTGGTTTCGGAGCTCGACATGCTGACGCCCGAGGATGTTGTCTGGGAGCCTTACAGCCCAGAGGCTGTTGTAAGGATCACCGGGGTGTCCGACCCTAGAGGGGGAGGGGGTGAATAGGGTCGCTAATCGCTTTTTGTCCTAGGGCTCAAACTACTTGCATAAGATAAACCTAACACGTCCTACATATGCTAGTTATGACTAAGGTTTATCTATGCTACTCTCTACTTACCCCTAAAAACTTACAACCTATAGCCAATCCTAATCAAACTAACTAGGAAAGTAAAGGCATGCAAGATAGAGTAAATGCGGAAGCGTAATACGATAAGTAAAGAGGTAAGTGCAAGAGGGATGCAAACTCCCGAGTAGACACGGTCAAGTAACGTGGTTCGGCACAAACGCCTACGTCCACTGGACACCGAGGCTCTTCCGATCACGTCTTGCCCTACGCCACCAAGGCGATGCCGGCAAGCAAAGGCAAGTGCCCACAAGACACTAAGTCTCGTGCGCCGCCACCGTCTCTCTTGGTCACCCGGCCGAAATCCACTACGGAGCTTCTCCACCAAGGAGGGGGCCTCCTCTTCCCCCGCACAAAGTGTCGTTGCCACTTCACACCAAGACGGAGGGTCACACGACGGATCACAAGTTGCTTGCCGCAGCAAGACTTCTCTCAAGGGAGCTCTCGCAAGAACTAATCCCTATTACAAGCACTAAGCACTCTCACAAGTGTGCTTAAGCCTATATGATGTACAATGAAGTTCTATTGTGGTTGGAGATGTTCTTTGGTGTGTGTGGGATGTCCAACAACTCCAGCAATCTTCAAATGGCCGGGGTGAGGCGTATATATAGGCCACCAAGTCTTGTAGCCGTTGCTCCAACGGTCAGCTGAAAATCTGCGTACCATCGGAAGAACCGATGCCTCTGGCTGATGTAGCGTCGGTTCTTCCGGTCACTCATAACCCGAAGTAGCCGTTGAACTCTTGACAGCTGACGCAGTGATAACCGGTTGAACCGATGCTTTGTACCGATGCATCACCGGTTCATCCGGTGCTTAAGAATCTTCTCCTGGGCGCTGACATCATTGCACCGACGCAATACTCCGATGCACCGTCGGTTGAACCGGTGCTGAAGAATCTTCTCCTAGGCTCTTGACATCGTCTCTGGAACATAGGACGCCCAAAGCACTGATGCCCATTTTTGACCCGTCGGTTCATCCGGTACCCACAAGCTTACTTGGCTTTGATTCGCTTCTACCATGGCGTCGGTTCTTCCGACAACCATCGGATGCGGAACCCCCATAGTGGCGGCCCTTCGAGCCTTACTACGCCTATCTTTTCTTTCTCTTTGTCATCACTTAAACCCAAAAGCCTGAGAGTGGTCATCTTAACAATCATATTAGTCCAAGTGTTGTGTTGTCATTCGATCACAAAAATCACTCGAAATGGCGTAAATGGTGCCATGTTCCGTACAGCTATGGCTACCCGTGCACCAGCAGGCCTGTCTTCGCACTGCTCTGCGAATGCGAGCCTGTGGCTTACTACAGCCGTCCTGGTATATGACATCGCGGTTGAGGCATATTGCCCCTGGAGAGTCAGGAGACAGTTTGGGCAGCGCCAGGAGTTTCCGGTGCCCACCGCATAGGAGCGTGTCAGTCGCCAGGACCACAGGTAATTATGAATGAACTTGGCTCATACATTCGTGTCGAATCTAACAATTCTTCGTGGTCCACTTTTGTAGGTTGTCAAAGAGTGGCTTGTCGTGCTCTGATGATTGACTCACCAAGATGCAGCCGTGGCTGGACCAATGGGAACAGGCAGACGAGCACTTGGTCCATCCAACAGGACCACACACAGACAGCTCCTTTAGGGCTTACCTCACCTGGTACTTACCCCGGACTCGGGCTCGTCTGGTTTATGTTGACACTCATCCGCAACCACACCAGGCGAGGCCTCAGGATGGCTATGCGCGGCACCACGTGGAGGCACTAGCTGGCGCGGTTAGTCTCTTAATCATATTTGCATATATATATTAATATTCATAAGATAATTCATGTGTTTCTAACTGTTTCTTTACTGAATGGATGCAGTTTTGCCTTTGCAACATGATGGAGACGGACTTCTCGACTTACCTGACGAGGGTACGTGCCAGATCCCCAATGACCCAGTTTGAGTAGACAGAGGCATGGTCGAGGCAGCGTGACCAGTTGCGTCAGGTAGTGCACAACTTGGGAAGCCGTGTGCAGTTCGAAGATAGCCACGGGTCGTCCCAGGCCTCGTTGTCATTCCCGTGTCCGTCGACCGTGCACAGGCCGACGTCGCAGTTTTTCCCAAGTGCAGGTAACGTAGATATCTCTTTAAAATTAGATCAAGTGTTCCTACATATTTACTAGTATCACAAACAGGATACGATCCAGCTACTGCGTTCGGCCATACTGGAATGTTTAGAGGGACAGCACCAGTTGGCGGACCGTATCCAGGGATAGTACCGGGGCCATAGATACCGCCTACACAGGTTAGTTTATGTTTCGTATTCCGGTTTCTACATGTCATGACGAAATACATGAGCGTACGCTAACATCCGCATTTTATGCGTAGGATTCTACCCCGATGCGGGCGCCGGACCTTCTTCTTCCTCCTTTCCACCAGATAACGAGGGCTTCACCTTAGACAACCTCGACAGCTTGACTCCAAATGAGCCTGCCACGCAAGGTGACCCCGATGTCTTGGGGTATTCACAGTTAGGAGGAGCACATCTTGGGATTTCTCAGCAGCAGACACCGCATCCCCTTTCACGTCCTGAGCGACAGGTGAGGTCTCCGGATGTTCTCACCTACTCCGAGGGTCATGTCTGTGCCCAGCAGAGGGCTAAGAGGGTCCGACGCCCTAGGGGTGGTTAGATATATATGATGTTTGTATCTCTGATGTTTATTTGTAATGAGATAGTTGTGGACCGCTTATTTGTATCCGATGTTTATGATTTTGCTAGTTTACTTGTCATTTGTTTCTATAGATACTATTGATGTGAACTTATTATGTTTGTGGGTTACATAATGCTCGTGAAATAAGGGAAGTTCTGGCGAATTTATTCCGTGATTTAATGAAGGACAAGTTAGGTGCGGTAGGAGTTAGCGGCCGAGATCCCGCCGACGATGATGACGACTACCGCATACAGTGTAAACTTCGTGACACGCTCGAATAGCTCAAAATAGGAACCATAGTGTATCTAACTGCGAGTACGAGATCACAGGTTGCCACTGCTCAGCACGGCGATCACGGGTTTCCCAAATGTCGCATTCTTTGCCCAGACATACGTGACAAAAGACGACAACCCAATAGCAGTGCCCTTCCACCATTTCAAAAAGATGTGACAACACGGCAACCACACCAGCTCACCTTCAAAGCCGTCTCTCTAGCGAGGACGACGGACCTGTCATTCTACAGCGAAGGTATGTGGCGTGTAGTGGGGAAGGCGGCATCTAGGCGCGATCGACCGAGCCGCAGCAATGCAGTGCTATGAGTCTGCATGCATAGAGATGCATCGAGTAGTCATTTCGAGAATCGAATCTAGCCTTTTCAGTGTTAGGTCAGCTAGCCTCTTCACTGTGTTGTCATGTATGCTTTTTAGGTGCATTTACACTCCACACTCCGGGTATCAGACCTTTGTGCGCCTATAAATACTCCGAAGTTTGTGAACTCCCAGCAGCACTCAAACACCAAAGCTCATTGTATACCCAATGTCTGGAGGTGGGTCTAGCGGGAAGAATTACTATGGTTTTGGGAAAAGAAAAGGGGGAAGAAAGGGAGACCCCAAAATATGGGAGGGGCCTCTTGGACCTGATTCCTTTCCGGAACCAGTGTTTGAGTTTCCGCCACAGCACAAGAGTGAATTTACCAATGAGAATCCTCTTCGACAATACGATAACCATAGAGAACCATGGCCAAAATGCAGACATGGTGAGGACTGCTTAGTGCAGATGTGCACCGACGGGATGGATGGCGGTCAGCGTTTCTTTAAATGTCCACACGCATGGGTAATACTTGGTTGTTTCATTTCTTTATCTTCAATGAGACACCTTACATGAAATTTGTTTTGCAGTCTTTCGATGCTCCAGAAAATTGTGGTTTTACTAGATGGGTCGATCCTGCACCAATTGATTCTGTTCAGGAGTCCATCGAGTACCTCCAGATAAAGATCTTTGATCTGGAATGCAAAGTGAACCATAATGAGGAAGTGAGCGAGGGAAACAAAGACGACGAAGATGATGATACCAGCAATGCTACCGGTTCGCAGGATGAACCATGCACTATTCCTTACTGCAACTGCCCTTGTCACAAGAAGAAGGGCCCTGCGCCTCCGGCACCACCGCCTGCACCACCTGCAATGGGTGGATACTGCGGAGAAGGCTCAACGCAGTTTGCTACGACTGCAAATTAATGGTAAAAGTAACAACACACAAAGTCAAGCTCTCAACTGAAAACATAAACAACTAATTGCAGTGGCATGTGCACGCGACAAGGTAATTTCTTGTTGCATCTAAACCTACCATGCCTTATAGAATGTAAAATGCCGGGATTACATGGTACTACTCTACTGAGTGCACTGAGGATATTTGCCCTTCCTAATTGCTTCGGGCCCGGCTTCCTTCGCACGGCGTGCCCTCTCTCGCTTTCTCTCTCTGTCAGCTTCACGTTCGGCCGCCGCCTTACGATCCACCTCCTTCATCCTCTTGCGGATCTCTTCTTGCTCTTTCTTGCGCTTCTCCTCTTGCTGTTCCTCGTGCTTCATTTGGCGCCAACGTTCTGCAGCCCACCTTGCTTGTTGTTCCACAAAGTCCTTTGCCTGCTGCGACTGCACGGTGTCGAACCACTGCATAAAATCACAAAGAGGCGGAGGAGACTTTGTCCAACAAAAGTTAGAATCATAACTCAATGTTAGGTCACAAAGAAAAATAGCGTATGTTGTCCTCCTACCTTGGTCCGGTCTTTGCCGTATCGCTTAGGTGGATCATATTCGTAGTTCTCACACATAAAGAACCTCATGCCGTAGTCATCTCCTAAAACCTCAGATTGCATGAACTTGCATAACGAACCACAGAAGCACATTGGCACATCAATTCCTTCAGGTACGGTGGCTACACACTTGCTCCACGGAATGTAAGTTGATCCCGACGAAGACATTGGCACTATAGTGTGGTGCGCCAAATGATGAACAATGATTTAAATAATGCACATATCGTATACCAAATCGATGCGTGAAAATATAGGTACTGTCATAATTCTATTGTCTTATGCTACAATATCAATAAGGTAGTGTCATAATTCTATTCTAACGCATAATTAATTTAAAAACAAATCTATAATAGTACTCAAATTGTAATACTAAACGAGTGTTCTAAAGCACCAAATCTAATTCAGCTAATCCGCTAATTAAATTAAATTGTTATACAATATCAACGGATTCATACGGAAGTTACCGGTAGATCACAAGTGCGGAATTCGGCAGAGCTTCGCCGCTTTTCTTCTCCTCACCCCTCTCTTTTTTCCTGAATTTTTTGGCTCAAATGACAAGGGAATGGCGGCCATGCCTTATATAGGGGGAGGGACCCTGTCGCCCCTGGGGTGGGCGACAGGCCCCCCTTTCATTTTTTTTTTCAGCCATGGACCTCGTTGCAAATTTGAAGAAAAAAAATTACATCTAGGGCCTGTCGCCCCCCATAGGGCGACCGGGGGGTATTTTTGAAATTTTTCAAAATGAACATATATTTTTGAAATTTTGTTTTTTTAAATATAAAAAAGAAAAAAGTCCGACGACAGCGGCCACGGTGCCAGCCGGCCCATCTCCCACGTTGCCAGGCGTCTCTGGACCTATTGTGCCTGTGATTCCTGGGCCTAATGGAATTTATGGGCCTGATGGAATTTCTGGGCCTGCTGTGCCTTTGGAAGTGGGCCTGGGTGGTGGCCTACCAGCTGATAACTCCTGCAACACGGTCCTTGTTGCTGCGACCTGCGAACGGCAGCGACGCCGAGCTGGCTAGTAGGGCTCAGTACTGCTTGACGGCCGGAGTTCAATCTCTTTTGGACGGATTTTTCGGTTGGTAGTGCAGGGATAAAAAAAACCCCTTGTATGTCTCCATGTCTAAAGTATAGTTTGAGTCTGGCCTAACTCACAAGGCGACGGGCATGTCCAAAGCATAGTCTAGATCCAGCCTAACTCACAAAGCGACGGGCCACTATGTATGAGTGGGGGCAGCGGTTCGGAGGTTTTCTTGAC
This sequence comes from Panicum virgatum, assembly GCF_016808335.1. NCBI lineage: Eukaryota > Viridiplantae > Streptophyta > Magnoliopsida > Poales > Poaceae > Panicum > Panicum virgatum. Next base: position 44,908,642 of record NC_053153.1, on the reverse strand, counting down.
CTATGTGAGAATGTCTTCTTCTTAATACAATGCCGTGGGGTGGCTTTCCCTCTGTTGGTCAAGTTTTTATTTTGTTGCTGCGACCAAGAAAAAATCCCACTTTGTGTCTTCGTTCTTATCCACTCATCTACAGTAGAGAGGGGAGAAGAGGGCGACACCAAGGCGGAAAGAGCTTCCGGCGGCGATTCCGCCGGCCCCTCTCCTCTCCGACGGCCGGTCCGGCGTCGGAGAGGGGGGTGGGCCACAGAATCGTTGTGCAGATGTATATAGACCAGATGTAGTTAATGCTTTTGACTCGGTCTCTTGGCCTTTTCTCCTGGAGGTAATGCATGTAATGCAGAGAGTGGGTTTTGGACCTGTTTGGTGTGACATTATCAGTGGCCTACTTGCTTCCTCCTCCACTCAGATTCTCTTGAATGGTTTTCCTGGAGATAGAATTGCACACCGGCGTGGGTTGAGGCAAGGTGACCCAATTTCTCCAATGTTGTTCATTCTGATCATGGATGTGCTATGTCATTTAATAAAGAAAGCTTCTGAGGAGTAACTTCTCCAACCACTGGCTAGAAGAGCCCTTCAGCACCGAATTTCCGTCTATGCAGATGATGTGGTCATCTTTTTGAGGCCTACTACAAGTGACATTATCATCACCTTGGATATCTTACAGCTTTTTGGGGGGAGCTTCTGGTCTTAAAACAAATGTTCAAAAAAGCAGCGTTCATCCCATTCAGTGTTTGGAGGAAGATATTGCAATCCTGAACAACCACCTCCCCTGTCAAATCTCTGATTTTCCTTGCAAATAACTTGGTGTGCCTTTGTCTCCCCTCAAGCTATCAAAAGCTCAGGTCCAACCAATCATTGATAAAATTGCTGACAGGCTACCAGGATGGAAAGCTGATCTCCTAACCAAAGCTGGTCGATGTATCTTGGTACATTATGTTCTTACCTCTATGATGATCTATTTACTGTTGGCTCTGGATCTGCCCCCTCAAGCTCTCAAGGCCATTGATAAAATAAGAAGGGGGTTTATCTGGAGAGGAAGAAAAGATGTGAGGGGTGACCATTGTCTAGTTGCATGGCCTAAAGTCACTAGACCTTGCTTCCTGGGGGGATTGGGCATCTCCCATTTTCAGTTTTTAGGCTGGGCTCTGAGGATGAGATGGCTCTGGTTACAAAAGAATGAACCAGAAAAAGCTTGGGCATTTCTTCCGATCAAGGCTGCACCTCAGGTCAAGGCTTTCTTTGCTGCTGCAGTGGTTACAGTAGTTGGGAATGGCAAAAAGACTCTTCTTTGGACTGACAGATGAATGGGTGGTCAGAGTTTGGAACATACTCTACCAAGCTTGTTTGGAATAGTAACTTCCAGGGGAAGGGGAAGGATGGTTGCTGAGGCCCTACATAACAGGAGGTGGATCTCAGACCTAAGAGGTGCACTCACCGTGGATGTCATATTTGAGTATATTAAACTTTGGGATCTTCTTGAGAACTTTGAGCTCCAACCGATAGTAGATGACACACACATCTGGCAGTTCTCCACCTCAAGCTCCTTCACTACAAAGTCGGCTTATGAGACACTCTTCACCGGGGCCATCCATTTTAGCCATTGGGAGAGAATTTGGCAAAGCTAGGCCCCTGGTAAATGCAAATTTTTCATGTGGACAATAGCACATAAGAAATGCTGGACAGCCGACAGGCTTGCAAGGAAAGGACTATGCCACCCAGCAGATTGCCCACTTTGTGACCAAACAGATGAAACAATTGATCACCTGTTGGTATCCTGTGTCTTTAGCCGACAAGTTTGGTTTGCTGTGCTACATGATCTTGGCCTACAGACACTCGTACCACAAGCTGGAGAAAGGTCGTTTGAGGATTGGTGGGCATCTACAAGCAGCAGAGTTTCAGGTCAAAAGCAAAAAGGGGTGAACTTCATCATCATTCATGGCTCCTGGTCCTTATGGAGTCACCGCAACTAATGTGTATTTGATGGAATCAGACCTAACTCATCCAATGTTATCAGTTTTATCAAAGAAGAAATGCAGCAATGGTCCTTTATGGGGGCTCGAGGAGTTTCCCACATCCTCGCCCTAGCAGTTCCAGCCACTTAGGGGTGTTTTCTCTAGTGTTTTTGGTCAAGTATGCTTTTGTAAGAGTCTCTTAACCTTGTTGCTAGGGTGGGTTGCAGGCCCTTATGATCTGTAACATTTTGGGGATTATTACCCCTTTTCTTCTTAATATATTGTGCGTAGCTCTCCTGCGCATTCGAGAAAAAATTCTTCATATTGGAGATATGCTACTAGAATACATCTTTCTCCACTTTGGGCCCACACGTAGTGTATACAAGTTTGGTATTTTCACATATGGACCTATTTGCCCCACCTTATCGATCAATATCCCTCTCTCCCGTACGTCGCTCGCCCTGCTCTACGTCACGCGCGCCCCGTTCAGGAACCCTAGATGCCGCCGAAGTTGGTCGTCGGGGAGGGCCGTGCCCCACTGCCGCACGGTGCAGACCGGAGTAGAGCAGGCCGGCCGCGCCGCACTGCGTTTAGGAAAAACCGCCGCACATCACAAAAGCATAGCACATTACAAAAGCATGGCACATCACAGTTTAGGCCACATCATAGTTTAGGCAACCTCTAGTCTTGAAAGACTAGTCTCCTAATGCTACTAACAACAGTAGTAGGTAGGTCAGCTACTGCCTTCTTAGCCTTCTTCTTCTTGGGTGTCTTATTCTTCTTGGGTGTCTTCTTCTTCCTCTGAACTTTCTGTTTCTTGGCTTGGGAGGGACCAGCTTCATCATCTAATTCAGCTTGTTTCCTATATTTGAAAGGTAAATTTACATGTTCTGAAGTGAATCATAACAACTTTGATTTAGTGCATAGAAACATACATTTTGTTAGTTTTGTTCCTTGGTCAGCTCTCTCACCATCTTCTCCAATCTCGGCCAGTTTGCAACTTTTTTCAAAGTGGCCAGTACCTCAACATCTCTTACATCTGACCATCTTTTTGGAAGCATTTTTCTCCAAACAACATCTGTACCTTTGAACCTTTGGTCTTCCTGCTCCTCTGCCAAGCAATGGTGGAAACACTTTGAATCCAAGTTCCACAACAGGCCATTGTGTCCTATCTGGGAGAGGTTCAATTCTGTCCACATAGGCTGCCTTGAACCTAGCTATTGAGTAACAATCATCAATAAAATCATCAATTTTCAACCCTCTGTTGGACTGGATCCATGCCAAGGCATGTTTGCAGGGCTTCCCTGTAACCTGCCACTCCCTTCACGAGCGCTTATGGTTGTGCAAGTCAATTGTGTGCCTTTTCTGATTGTTCCAATCATCCAAGATGGTTACTTCAATAATATCAACATCACTAGTAACTACCTTGACCACTTTGAGGTTATGGGTGATCAAGTTCAGCTCCTTCTTTACATTTGGGAGTATTCCATTTGTCCACTGCTTAGCAAGCACCTTCCTAGTGTATCTCTTCTCCATGATGAGCTCTCTTATTCTATCAACTAATTCATGCAATAGCAAACCTTTGAACTTCCTTATTTGTGAATTGAAGCTCTCAGAAACATTATTTGTCAAGTAGTCACACTTGTTGTTTTATGAAAATCCACACCTGTATCAGATCCTATTGTGGTGCTGTTTAAGGTATTCAATTGCAGTGGGAGTAAACTCAAAAAAGATCCTATTGTGGTGCTGTTTAAGGTATTCAATTGCAGTGGGAGCAAACTCAAAAAAATTCTTCTTGTGACACTGAAACATCCCTTGTGTGTAGCTTCTAGCTGCAGAGTACAAGTTAGCAGTGAACACATCACCAAAATAGTGCTTCATAAAATTCTGGTACAAGTGCCTTATGCACTCTCTATTTTTAGCTTGTGGGAAGACAACCCCCACTGCAGTCTCTAGTCCTTTACAAGCATCTGTACTAATAACCAGATTGGGAACATCTCCTATAGCCATATGAAGCTGCTCCATGAACCATTTTCAGCTTTCTTCAATTTCTGACTCAAAATTTTCATATGCTATGTGGTACAACCAATTGTGTCCATCCACACCAGTAGCTGAAGCTAACTGACCCTTGTATTTACCAATCAAACAGGAAGCATCTATCCTAATAAAAGATCTGCAACCAACCAAGAATCCATCAAGACATGGTCAAAGAGCAACAAAAATCCTCTTGAACATGTTTTTGTCGCCAATCCTCTCCAACTCTATCTGTACACAACTACCTGGTGATACTTTCTCAATTTGAGTAGCCCAATTAAACAGCAACCGAAAACTCTCCTCATATTTACCATGGATCTGCTCTAATGCTATCTTCATACCTGACCATGCCTTGGAGTATTTCAACTGAATGCCATAGTCACCCTCCAATTTTTCCTTGCAGTCACTTGCACCTTTTTTTGGATTCTTCTTCAGCCAATCTGCCAACCGATCTGCACACCATCCTTGGGTGGCCATCTTCCCTACTCTGAGTTTTGTGGTAGCACAGTTGTGTTCAGCTAGTAGCTTTTTAATCTACACAAACAAATTGAATAGGACATTAGACGCATAAACCATAATTATAATAAATAAACAATTACCACACCAATAAAAAATAATTACCTCCATTGTCTTGTCATAAAAAATCCCAGAAGCATGTATGCGCCAAGGACATCCCTCTGCTTTACACCTTGCTCTAAATTTTGGCTTGTCAGTAACCAGATCAGCAAATTCAAAGCCGTCGTCACAGCAAAATGCCTAATTGCCTTCCTGAATGCAACAATATCGGGCCACCGCCCTCCCACTACAATTTTGGGGTTTTCTGGATCATTTACAACACGAACATCCAAAGGATCTGCATCATTAATCTCTGCCTCAAGAGGAACACCTCCTTCAGTAGCAGCATTAGGATACGGTTCTGGAGGAGAAGTGTTAGCAGTCTGTGCAGTCTTAGTGTGCTCATTTGGAGGTTGGGGTACTGGCATGTACATTTCTTCATCATCGACACCCACGTACTCCTCCTCATTATTAAAAATGTCTGGCTCCCTCTCAGGCTCTAGTTCAGGCTCTGCATCTGGCTTAGCAGTAGGGTTGATAGAAGGGCTAACATTAGGAATAGGCTGCTCTGCAGGAACTGGAATAGGATTCTCATGGCTATTTGGAACTGCATCATGGTTTTCATCCGGAGAACTCAAACAAATTGGCTCTATGGTATCAAATTCATCGACTTCTGCAATTGTTAACAATGGAACCCTAGCAAAAACAAGTTCCAAAAATTACAACACGGTCACATCACTGCTTAAACTTCCAAGTTTGGAGATGTATACCTATCCTCATCGACCTCGTGAACGGACGACCTCAAGCTTGTCAGTTCCATCACCGGCATGTCGAGGGGCCCGGGCGTGCTCGCAAGAGGCGTCGAGGGCGCAGTCTCCACAGCGTGGGCACGGTCCTCTCCGACGATGCCGGCGTCTAGGACTCTAGTGGGCGTCCTTGCGGGAGGAATCGAGGTCCGGGCGTTGTCGAGAGCGGGAGGCAGAGGACCGTGCGCCACGTGGACTGCGGTATGCTGGCGAGGTCCGCTCGCAGCTAGGGCTTCAGGGGAACTGCTATCGGGAGCATCGCGGGCGGTAGGCCTAGCTCTTGCATGCGACGCTGGGGCGGCGGCAGGGCAGGCGCCCATGGCAGGCAGCAGGTGACCGCGGCAGGCAGCATGCGCCCAGTGTGCGGCCGACCTTCTCTGCTCTGGTGGGGGGGGACGCAGTGCTGCGCGGCCAGCCTGCTCTGCTCCGGTCTGCACTGTGCAGCAGTGGGGCGCGGCCCTCTCCGACGACCAACTCCGGCGGCGGCTAGGGTTCCTGAGTGGGATGCGCGTGATGTAGAGCAGGGCGAGTGACATACGGGAGAGAGGAGATTGATCGGGGCAAATAGGTCCGTACATGAAAAATACCAAACTCGTATACACTGTGTGTGGGCCCGAAGTGGAGAAAGATGTATTCTAGTAGCATATCTCCAATATGGAGAATTATAGTGGTATATCTCCAACTTTGAGAAATTGTAATGGTACCAATCCAATTAACCCTATTTAACATGTACCCAAACTTTTGTTTTACTGATTCATATTCTAATTGTTCTGGTGTACAATGGTTTTATTCAATGGTATCCATAATTATGTCCCCTTTACTTTTTAGACAAGACAATTAATCATTTAACTTATTCAACAAAATCATTTAATTTTGTATTATGGCTCTTTTATAGTTAAATATCCACTTTAAACATGGTTCATATGTTTGCAAAGTTGCACTAATTTTTGGATAAGATAAGGGGTCAAACATATAAGAATACGAAGGCCTCTAAAAACCTATAAATAATAATCTGGAAAAAAAAGTCCCCACCAAAAAGATAAATCAACGCCTGATGTCCTCATATTTAGTTATGCGCCTATTTACAAGTGGACGGGTGGAGGCAGATATATAGGGTCCAGCCAGCGAAGTATATATATGTGATGTGGCTCATATTACTCTTGCAAGTACGTTCATATATAGATCCTTTATTTATTGCAAAGTCTGAACTTCAAGATTTTCAAGAGGAGGGATGAATCTCAACTTCTCAAGATATTAAAAGATAATAAAACTAGAAGCGAGCGATATCATACAAATTACAAAATATAGAGGACCTCAATTCTGGGCTGGGCACATCTGGCATTGGTGGGCTTTCTAGGCTAACCGATCCGATCTCCAATTCTGGGCCGGGCAGCTGGCGCCAGACCTTACGCAACTCGCAGTTGGATACGTATCTGTAACATGATACCGCCTCTACCATACTATACGGCCATATATACGACCGATACATATACACCTCGTCTCTCCCTCCGCAAAGCCTTTCTCGCGGAGAACCTATCAAGCTCTTTCGGCGCCAACGTCAATTGCTTGCTGCTGCTGACGCATCTCTCCCGCATTTCGGTAGATCGCTCCCCCGCGCTTCGAGTTCCGTAAGCCGCCGCCCGCTTCCCTTCCTACTCGCACTTTCCATTGATTGCCCTTTTTTCTTATTAGATCCATCTCCACCATGTCCCCTTTGACCACTGCCACAATGGCTGCTCCACCGCTGCTCCCCACCCCGACCCCGTCATCCATCCAGCGCTTTGCTCCATTGCTCGTGCCGTCTATCCGCAGCCATGCCGCCTCGCCCTCCTCCCGCGCACCACGGACCCGCCACCAAGCACCTTCCCCCCGCTTCCCCGCGCCATCTACGCCCAAGAACCCTGGTCGCGCGTCCGCCAGTGAAAGCGGCGTCCGCGACAAGCAAGACCGTGCCGGCCTTGCGCCAGTTTCCTAGATGGAGGCGAGGAATGGCTCCAAGATTCCTTCCCGCGCCTCACTCAACAGCAATTGGATGCAGGACAAGCTCGCCGGCACCACGCCTTCGGCCACGCCGGTGAACACTGGTTGCGGCAAGCGAACGCCCTCCTCTACTCAAGATTGCACAGATAAGAAGCAAAGGTATAACTCCAACTCCCCAATCCTTACCCCTTCATCAGATTCTGAGGAATCGGACTAAGTTTCCTTTTGAGTTTTCAGATATCTATTTCCACAATTTTACATGCCTGCCTTGGATTAGTAAATTTGATTTTGTAGTATGCAGTAAGAAAGTTAGCAGATTTTTAATCCAGTGGGCGACAAGTGGGACGCGTCGCGGTGGGCGAGTCTGCAGCCGCAGCCGCCGGAAGGTTGTTACGGCGGCCTGACGAGGGTATGCCTGCGGGGGTTGTGCGAGAAGAGTGGGGCCGTCTTCCTCGCGGCCGCCGGCCGGTTTCGAGGACAGCCGGCATCGGGAGGCTGTGTACGCGCTGGACACGGGGAAGATGGAGGCGCGGTTGCTCCGCGGCATCGCGGACGATGGCGTCGGCAGCGCGTGCCGTCTCACGTCATGCGTGAGCTTCTTCCATGGGTACGAGATGGATCGGGTGTGTCCTACATGACCGCCCTTGGCAAGATACATGGTATGGGCAAGATGAACGTGGACGTGGAAGATATATAGGATGACACATATATAACCGATGGAATTAGCTTGCTGACGAGATAAACTGATGAAGTTCTTTAATTTCCTGTTTATTATTTTCAAGCAGCCGCTCAATTAATTTCCTATTGTGTCGCTGTTACACTGGAAACATATCATGTTATGGCCCCACTATTTTTATATTGAGAAAAATGTACAAATGTTGAAACTTGAGAATAGGGAGGTACAGAGGACCCATGAATGCTGGAGGTCTTGAGCTGGAGCACATGATGCAGTGGTGATCCCGATGACGGCTGGGCGGAGATTGTTGCTTTCAGAGCGGTTCCAGTTATCTGAGTCCTTGGCAGAGGAGTGTGAAGCGGTGGGTGAGGCGAGGCCCCCACGCAAAGTGGTCAAGATCAGTGTTTACCATCGGCGCTGCGACGAGAGTGTTCTGCTGAAGCATCACTGGAGCAGGGGCATCGACGGTCGTTTGTGCACGGCTTGAGGGTGATAGTCCCATGGTGGAGGAGTTCGAGCTGCCGCTCAGGCCTGCAGTGGGCCGCGGCATTTGGCGTGGCACAGCGTTGGCGACGACGGCGCAGTTCGCGGGTGGCTTGTTTTGGCTCCTCTCCCAGGTTGTGGCAATGTAGTGTTTTGTTGTGTGCGTTGTTTTCGTGCGCTGTTTATGTGGTGGTGGTGTTCGCTTCGATGCGTTATGTACGAATGTTTCTTCTTCTTATATGATATGGCAGTGATTTTGTCTTTTATTTCAAAAAAAACTAGTCTCAGTGGAAGTTTCATCTACACAGTTACCAAGATCATAAACTAGGTAATCGAGTCGGAGGTATGTCATGGTGATGACACTCCTCTCACATTCCGTTGGCATTCTTCATCATTTCTTTTCATAAAAACTTTACAATTTTAATAAATTTAATGCTCATGATACTGCTATAAAACTCCCACTGAGACTGGTATTAGAGTAAATTTCACAAACCTTTCAGTATATATGTTTCTAGCCAAGAGCCGCAACCTATCTCTTCTCTACTACTAAAAATTAAGTTTGGGAGACCGGTACATCGTGCGACCATAGTGCCGCTCCCACGATCGTCCTGCCGCGCGCGATTATAACCAGAAACTAGGTGATTTTCCCGCAACATGTTGCGGGATTTGAGAGAGCTTTTCAATAAATTGTGACTAAATGATGCAAAATATTTTTAAATAAAATAGTATGGAGAATATGCAACATTACAATATAGTATTCAGATCAAGTTTGTTGAAAATATGACTAATAAAGGTAACTTGTCATTGAGCTAATGAACACACGGATGAAATTAATAGAACTGATATTCACATATAAAATAGATAAATGTTACTTAACACATAGTGGTAGTTTTGATTTAGAGATGTAATTTTAATTGTACTCAGCTTACATGCATGAACGTTTAACCTCTTTGTTGGTTAATTAATAAATAGTAGAAGAAAAAAATCAAGAAGACATATACATCTAATGGATAGAAGACGTGCACGAAGTTGATCAGACGAATATGTTAATTACGATGATATGGAGAAGAGAGAAATAGCATTTATGAAACTTCTGGTGATCAATTATGTGGTACTGATATGAATTTGACTTGCATGTTATTTTTTATCGGAAAGAAGATCTGGTAAAAATAGGTAAGATAATAGCAAAAACCAATAGAATAGAATATTTGATCACATTATAGAAGAATAGGTTGATGAAAAAATAACATATGTATATGATTTTACATTAACAGATTAAAGATTAAAAGTATCACATAGAGTAGAGACGACATGGATATTTTTTATAATTAATAAGGGAACATAAATATATTGCATGAAAGGAATAAGGAACATAACCGATACGGGGAACAAGGGAATACCGGACCATATCTGCTTTTGCGCCATGACAATCTCACTCGAATTACAGGGACCTACAAATATTAGTACAGTATACCAGGGTCCCCGGCCAGAACCACACGTGCAAGTTTCCCTGCATGTGGCTCGTCATTGCTTTTATCCGAGGCGCTGCCTGCGACCCTGCATGGGAGAAGAGGGCTGAACTGCAAACTTTCGTGTTCAGAGCATTGCATTGTCTAAGGGAGTAGGGTGAGTAAGCAGCGCCTACCAGGCTAAGCTTTCGTCGAAATTGCAAGTTAGTGGCACATTTAGTGAGGAATGATGTGGACACCTTGCATGAAGAGAAAATACACTTAGTAGAAATCTAATTGCAAAGTTAGTGGGACACTTAGTGGAGAATGATGTGGACACCTTGCATGAAGAGAGAATACATTTAGTGGGGACCAACTATATAGGATATATAGATAACATTGTTCGAATTTTGTAACAGGATGCAATATCTGGTGATAATTTTCTTCCCTAATAAACTTTCAGTATGACAAATATAAGATAAGGTTATGAATTTTACTACGATGTTGACTGGCTGGTGATAATTTTGGATATATCAGTTGTGTGGTGTCAAATGCAGCATTGATCGTGAAGTTTGAACTCAACATTGTTGTACTTTGAGGTGCGGGGCATTATCTTTGTATCAGATAAATAAAGAAACTATACGTGCATATTTATGATTTGAATGCACTTAATTACAATACCATTCATCTCCTTATTACGGGTAACTTGATTCGGTCAATATCAAATGTCAAAAAAAATTTGCGAAGGGCATATTTGTCATGTAAGCATTTCTATTGAAATGAATATGAATATAAAGACATCGTATTGAAATGAATATACACACATCGTGTAGGTACGATGTTTAATAAATGGTTAATTTCATTTTCGATAGCCAGGCTTGGATAAGTTATCTGTGCATTTTTGTGGGTTTAATTTAATTCTTTTGAAAAACTAGCAGGAGCACTGCCTTGTCATTTAAGGAAGGAGAAGCAGGGATAGTATCTTACAGTCATGATATTACATAAATAATCAAGCTCGCACACTCTGTAAAGAAAAGGCCTAACATAAGTACTAGGATAACTCTGGCCCCAAACAGGCCAATTTTCTAATGTGAACTTCATGTTTGATCTCTTGGATCACTTCCGCCGGGCTCTTTATCTTCTGTTCGAATACACGCCGGTTCCTTTCCTTCCATAGATTCCAAGCACAATACATCATCATTGCAGCTTTAATTTTCCTTATTATTTTTGGCAAGTGAGCAAGGTCCTTTTCCCATCAATCAAGGATCTGAATGCCGTTTTGTGGATGCTGCACCAATTGTTGTGACCAATCTGTCATTTTCTCCCATACTTGTCTAGCAAAATTGCAATGTAGGACCAGATGCTATGTTGTTTCTTGGTCATTGTTGCAGAGTGGACATATAGGATTGCATGGCCAATGCCTGCTCATCAATTTGTCTGCTGTTAGAATTTTGGACTGCACCAATAGCCAATCAAAGAATTTATGTTTGCCTTCCGAATCAGCCTTCCAAATAGAGTGCCCCTGAAAATGGCTGTAGGACCCCATGAACTGCGCATTATAAGCAGATTTTGCTGTATACTCCCCATGTGTTGTCTGTTGGTGATATGCCCAAGAGCCCATCATCACAATACGGTTTAAAGGCCCAAGAGGATATTGATTCAAGAGGGATTAGGGTTACTAATGGGCCTATGAGATAGAAGCTCATTAGTACGCCCTATATATACGAGGGAGGGGCTAGGGGGGCGACACCCCGGTGAGCTGCACCACCTCCCTAGCCGCCGCCCCTCCCTCTCTCTCGGCCGCCGCCCTTGCCGTGCATGAGGTGCTAGCACACCGACGCCCGGCGTTTCATCCCCGTACGTGTGCACTCCGTGGAGGCGCTGCTGCGACTGCTGCGCTGATCGGCTGCTGGGATCAAGTACGAGGAGCTCGGTTCGTGGGACGTGATCGACTACTTCCTCTACATCGACGTGCGACTTCTTCCGCTGCGCTGCGCATCTAGTGGTAATGATCTATGATCTTCTACTCGCAAGTATCTTGGGTATATGCGGTAGTGATGCTAGCGTAGCCTACCCGTTTCCCTACAGTGGTACCAGAGCCATCTTGCGTAGTTTTTGGTCTGGATCTTTTGCATATAGGTGATATGTTGTTGTAGTAGATTGGATCTATTACTTTTGCACAGTTTGATTAGATCAATTGGTCATAAGGGGTTAAAACTGGAGCGAGTTGATTGCGCGGCATGTGACAAAAGATTAGTTTGTGTTCTTTCTCTGTTATGCATACGACATATCCCTACCAGCTGGAATCACCATCGGGACTAACTGTGTGCATAGTCAGCAGATTGAACCAACAGATCGAGGTCATGTGTAGATGCAGTCTTCTCAAGTGCAAAGTTTGCATGGTCAATGTGATTGACCTAGTGAAAATTGAGGCATTATGAATGGCTCGGATTTGAGGTGATGCGATCACTCTGATGAGATTTTCATAGGGATTCCATAGATGCGATCTGTGTAATACCGTGAGGTTTTCAGCGCGCTGCCCTGAGACCCGCGGGGGGCGGCTCCCCCCTCGACCGCCGTAGCTTTCTCGCTGTAGCGGCTTCCTAAGCGCTACTTTGGTAGAACACGTCGTACGCCTAACTTGTTTTTGCAGGGTGTGATGTGAATGGTATGGCCTCAATGTCATGTGATGATGTATGTGATGATTTGTGCGGCCTGCGTGTCGCAAGTTAACACAACCGGGTTGAGGTTGCACCATTATTGTATAACGACCTGCGTGTCGACTTGTGATGTTTGAATCCTCATGTAATTATTTCACTAGCTATTAGATGTAGTAGCTTAGTATCTTTTCATGGAGGCTTCAATCATGATGGCGATGATGATCACCACAAGACAGGACGGATGGCAATGGAGGTCACCTTGGAGCCATGGCGATGGAGCCCATTATGATGCAAGAGGCCATACTATTCACAATATAATATGATTATATGCCTGTGATGTTTATTTTCCTGTCATACTATTCTTTCATGCTTTTACATATGGTGGATGCTTTAATCATGATAGAATACCTTCCCTCAGAAAAGGTTGAGTTTTTGATGTCTTTTACCAATAGCTGCACCTATAAATTTTGATCGTTGTGTGGTAGGTTTACCAAAGTAGAGTACCCTCAGCTATCACTTTTGTATAGGGTGGATGTCGGACATTCACAAGCATAGTATTGGTTTACTCAGCAAAGCTATCAAAACAGTTTTGGGCTTTAAGGCATAGGGTTGGGGCCGGGGCATTGGATGCCACCCAACAAACAAGAGTCGCATAGAGATGTGATTAGTAATTTGTTGCTTACCTGTATCACTACTTTTCTAGCCGTGATGCTAAAGCTCACTAGGATTTTAGTGATTATGAATCTTGAACCACTATATGTCATTAGAGGGAAGATGACTTTGATATAGTAGGTTGTCTTTTGTTAAATCAGTTAATGAAAGTCTTTTACATAAACTTAGTGCTGAAATCTTGCTTTACTTTAATGTTGTAGATCATGTCTGCCAGTAACAATTCCGCTTTCAATTTGCGTTCTGTTCTTGAGAAAGAAAAGTTGAATGGAACAAACTTTATTGATTGGTACCGCAACCTGAGAATTGTTCTCAGGCAAGAGAAAAAGGAGTATGTTCTTGAGCAGCCATATCCTGATGATCTCCCTGACAATGCAACTGTTGCTGATCATAGAGCTTATGAGAAGCACTGCAATGACTCACTTGATGTCAGCTGTCTGATGCTCGCCACCATGTCCCCTGATCTGCAGAAGCAGTATGAGCATGCGGATGCTCATACCATGATCGAGGGGCTGCGTGGGATGTTTCAGAACCAAGCCAGGACTGAGAGGTTCAATATCTCAAAGTCCTTGTTTGCGTGCAAGCTGGCAGAAGGTAGCCTGGTCAGTCCTCATGTGATCAAAATGATTGGTTACATTGAGACTTTGGACAGACTTGGTTCTGAACTTCACCAAGACTTGGCTACTGATGTTATTCTCCAGTCGCTCCCAGCGAGCTATGAGCCTTTTATCATGAACTTTCAGATGAATCGCTTGGATAAAACATTGAGTGAGTTGCATGGGATGCTAAAGACAGCAGAGGAGAGCATTAAGAATAATCCCAATCATGTGATGATGATTCAGAAGGGGAACAAAAAGAGGAAGCGTTGGACGCCTCCTAATCCCAAAGGTAAAGGCAAGGAAAAGAGTTCCAGTGGTGAGTCCTCGGGCTCTAAGCTAAAGCCAGCACCTAAGGCCAAATCTGGCCCTACTTCTGAGGATGAATGCTTCCACTGTCATGAAAAGGGGCATTGGTCTAGGAACTGCAAGAAGTACTTGGAAGAAAAGAAGAAGAAGAAGAAGGGAAGTGAGACTTCCACTTCAGGTATAAATGTTATAGAAATAAATATTGCATTATCTTCTAGTGAATCATGGGTATTTGATACTGGATCGATGATTCACACTTGCAAATCGTTGCAGGGTCTAAGTGAGACTAGAAGATTTGCAAGAGGCGAGTTGGACGTTCGTGTCGGCAACGGCGCAAAGGTTGCGGTGTTGGCAGTCGTCACCTACCACTTGTCTCTACCCTCCGGATTAGTTTTGGAATTAAATAATTGTTATTTCATTCCTACTTTGAGCAAGAACATTATTTCTTCTTCATGTTTGGAAGAAGTTGGTGATTTTAAGATTGTAATAGAGAACAAACGTTGTTCTATTTTTTGCAATGGTATTTTTTATGCTCATTGTCCATTGGTGAATGGATTATATGTTCTTGATCTTGAAGATAAATCTGTCTGTAACATTAATACTAAGAGGCTTAGATCAAATGATTTGAATCCAACTTTTATTTGGCATTGTCGCTTAGGTCATATAAATGAGAAGCGCATTGAACAACTCCATAAAGATGGATTGTTAAGCTCATTTGATTTTGAATCATTTGATACATGTGAGTCTTGTTTGCTTGGAAAGATGACCAAAGCGCCTTTCGCTGGTCATAGTGAAAGAGCGAGTGACTTGTTGGGACTTGTACATACCGATGTATGTGGACCAATGAGCTCAATAGCCAGAGGTGGTTTTCAGTACTTCATTACTTTCACTGATGACTTTAGTAGATATGGCTATATCTACTTAATGAGGCACAAGTCAAAATCGTTTGAAAAGTTCAAAGAATTTCAGAATGAAGTACAAAATCAATTAGGCAAGACAATTAAATTTCTGCGATCTGATCGTGGAGGAGAATATTTGAGCCTTGAATTTGGTGATCATTTGAAGCAATGTGGAATTATTCCGCAGCTAACTCCGCCCGGAACGCCTCAATGGAATGGGGTATCCGAACGGAGGAACCGAACCTTGTTGGACATGGTTAGGTCTATGATGAGCCAAGCTGATCTTCCATTGTCATTTTGGGGTTATGCTCTTGAAACTGCTGCATTCACACTGAATAGAGTTCCAAGTAAGTCTGTTGAGAAGACACCATATGAGATAAGGACTGGGAAGCGTCCCGGATTATCTTTTCTCAAAGTTTGGGGATGTGAGGCTTATGTCAAACGTTTGATGTCAGATAAGCTTACTCCAAAGTCAAACAAATGCTTCTTTGTGGAGTATCCTAGGGAAACCAAAGGATATTATTTTTACAATAAGGCAGAAGGCAAAGTGTTTGTCGCTCGTAATGGTGTTTTCTTAGAAAAGGAGTTTCTCTCAAAAGGATTTAGTGGGATTAGGGTTACTAATGGGCCTATGAGATAGAAGCTCATTAGTACGCCCTATATATACGAGGGAGGGGCTAGGGGGGCGACACCCCGGTGAGCTGCACCACCTCCCTAGCCGCCGCCCCTCCCTCTCTCTCGGCCGCCGCCCTTGCCGTGCATGAGGTGCTAGCACACCGACGCCCGGCGTTTCATCCCCGTACGTGTGCACTCCGTGGAGGCGCTGCTACGACTGCTGCGCTGATCGGCTGCTGGGATCAAGTACGAGGAGCTCGGTTCGTGGGACGTGATCGACTACTTCCTCTACATCGACACGCGACTTCTTCCGCTGCGCTGCGCGTCTAGTGGTAACGATCTATGATCTTCTACTCGTAAGTATCTTGGGTATATGCGGTAGTGATGCTAGCGTAGCCTACCCGTTTCCCTACATTGTCCACTTCCAGGTTATTTGAACTGGTTGATCACACAATTGCACCTCCTGAATTGCATCCCAAAGCTTAATGAAGTCAGCCATTTCAGTGACCGTTTCCATGCGCCACAATCCCCTGATCCAATTCTGATTGTGCACCTCTTCCTTGACTGTTTTATTTTTCCTCCATGCTAGCTTGAATAAACCAGGGAATAGGTCCATCGGTGCTTGCCCATGAAGCTAGGACGATTGCCAGAAACTTGCCCTTTTACCATCACCTATGGTGACGACTGTGCTTGCTCGAAAGAGTTGTTTGTCAACCGCGTCCACCGGTGGAGTTGTGCCGACCCAAGGTTTTTCAGGAGAAACCCACACATGCCACAACCATCTTAGTCTTAGTGCCCTACTAAAAAGGTCCAGATCTAGGACACCCAATCTTCCAAAATTCTTTGGCCTCATTACTTTGCTCCATTTCACCAAACAATGTCCCCCATTTGCATCTGTTGTTCCCTTCCATAAGAAGCTCCGCCTTAGCTTGTCAATTTTCTTAATAGCCCATTTTTGCAGCTTGAACACTGTGAGATAATAAGTTGGTATTGATGTCAGTACAACGTTCACTAGCCTTAACCTTCCTTCTTTATTCATCAACCTCCCTTTCCAAGCTGCTAGTCTTCTTCCCACTTTATCAATTAATGGTTGGACCTAAACGTGTCTGATCTGTCTCACATGCGGAGGAAGTCCCAAATATGTACATGGGAAAGTTTTGACCGGGCATGGGAATGGCTCCAAGATGTGCTGCAGATCAAGTTCCTCACAACGAACTGGGTAAACTGCACTCTTTTCCATGTTTGTTATCAGCCCTGAGATAGTGCCAAAGGAACACAAGATGTTTCTTACTGCTTGC
This sequence comes from Panicum virgatum, assembly GCF_016808335.1. Classification (NCBI taxonomy): domain Eukaryota; kingdom Viridiplantae; phylum Streptophyta; class Magnoliopsida; order Poales; family Poaceae; genus Panicum; species Panicum virgatum. The sequence continues at coordinate 44,891,662 of NC_053153.1, read as the reverse complement.
ACTTCCTCTGTTGTTGGATTGAGAAATATTGCTGCATCGTCTGCAAATAAGCTTATCCTCAGTTTTGCTCTTCTATTGTTTATTGGTGATAGCAATCCTTGGTCAGTTGCTCTTTGTAGCATTAGCTGTAAAGGTTCCATTGCTAGGATAAATAACATTAGGGATAGTGGATCCCCTTGACGAAGTCCCGTCCTATGCTTGAACCACTTCCCTTTTGCCCAATTGAGAAGGATTGAAGATGTTGAGGTTGCAAATAGGGTTGTCACCCAAGATTTCCACCTGTGACCAAAGCCAAACTGCTCAAGAACTTCCTGCAAGTAATCCCACCTGACAGTGTCGAATGCTTTAGCAATGTCGAGTTTCATAAAAAGTGTCGGTTTTCCATCCCTGTGCAGTTCTCTAATCATATTCTGCGTGTAAAGGAAGTTGTCATATATACTTCATTTTTTTATGAAAGCACTTTGTGCCCGACATACTAAATCATCAAGTTCTGCTGAGAGCCTAGTGGCCAGCAACTTTGATATTAGCTTCACAATGCTATGTGACAAGCTTATCGGTCTAAAATCCCCAACTGTCTTGGCATCCTCCTTCTTTGGCAGTAAAACAATGTGAGCATTGTTGAGCAGGTTGAAATGCTGATCGTGGCAATTAAAGAAAAAATTGGCAGCTGCAAGTAAATCAAGTTTGATTGTCTCCCAGCTTGCTTTGTAAAAAACCCCAATGAAGCCATCGGGCCCGGGTGCTTTGTCTGAGGCTATGTCTTGTACAGTTGATAGTAACTCTGCCTCAGTGAATTCTGCCTCCAAGTGCTGCAGATTGTGCCTGGCTAACTGAATCTGCTCCCAATCCAAAGTCACCTCCCTACTCTCTTGTATGCCGAGTCTGGAACTGAAATGCTGAAGTATATGGTTTGCTTTTTCCTCATGTGTATGCATAATGCCATCACTTGTATGCAACTGCCTGTTGAAATTCTTTCTTCTCCTGCCATTCACTTGTATGTAAAACTAGATGATTCTCCGCGCGTTGCTGCGGGACTTGAGACATAGAAGAAAGATAATTTTAGCTAAATAGAAGATTAATGACAAAATAGAACTCGTAAAGTATGAGACAATTTTTTCTTTTTATTTCTTTATACTTTTCTTTCTTTTTCTCTCCCATTTTATTTTTTCCTGTTTATTTTCTCTACCTTTTCCTTTCCTCCTTTCTTTTTTTCTTCTTCTTATTTTTCTCCCTTTAATCCTTATCCTTGTATTCTTATTATTATATTATTCTTTTCCCATCTCTTTTCCTCCCCATCAGAAAACCATAAAAAAGGAGATTGAAAACCAAACACCTTGAAGATGAGCGTAAACACCACCAAAGATCTTTCATCTCCTTTTTCCTAGATGCTGCTCTAGTTGGGGAGCAGACAGCGGGCATGGAGGTTGCAGCACGGCGGCAACGTTGCCGAAGATGAAATCGACGGTGCCCTTAGCTATAGCTGTGCCGAGTAGCGCAGGGCATGGCGGAGGTGAAGTGGAGTTATTTAAACCCGATTGCAGGGACGATCTTTGGGTTTCTTCGTATTGTAGTGACGGCCTTTGGTTTTCTTCAGCTCCTTTCAGGTGTGTTTGTTGTGGTGGAGGAATCATTTGCGCTAAAATTGATAGCTTACAATAGTGACTTGTGGTTGTGCACATAAAAGTGGAAGGCATAAATAGTTCTTAGTGGATGATGACGTGGATAGCTTGCATGTTGATAGAAATAGAGTTAATAACTCTTAGTGGGGACTAACTTTATAGGTTTTATAGATAACTTTGTGTTTGCTTCAGCTGCTCTGATGCTGGATAATCTTGATTGCTGCTTTGCTCTTAACTTTTCTAGGGCAGACATTCCCAGGAATCGAAGTTTCAGATCTCTTCTTAGTTGGAGCTCGGCCTGACTTAGTTGTCTATGCTCTTGTACCACATCTAAAATTCCTATTAGTTGCCTTGCTGCAATCATCATAAGCCTATTGTTTCCAATTTTTTTCTTTGCCCATTGCTTGAGCGCCTTAGCAGTTCTTGATAGCTTGATGTGTAGCCTTAGGAAAGGATTATGCACATTTAATGGTTGCTCCCAGGCGTGCTTTACCACATCATGATATCCTTGGATCTTTGTCCAGAATGCCTCAAATCGAAATCCTCTATACTTGTTGACTGTTGTTGCCACAACCAAAAGTAGGGGGCTGTGATCAGAAACAAGAGAAGACAATGCTTGCAAGTCCGAGGGTGGTAGCATTAAGTCCCAATCTACTGAACAAAAGGCACGATCAATTCTGGTTTGGGTTGTATCATTGGTCCATGTGTACTTCCTGCCTCTCAAGTTTATCTCTTTTAGTTCTAGGTAATTCAATGTGCTTCTAAATTCCCCCATCAGCCTCCTGTTTAAGTTGTTGCTCTTGTCTTCAGCTGTTAGGATTAAGTTGAAGTCTCCAATCATCAACCATTTTGTCCCACTACTGATTTGAGTGTCCTCAGTTCCCTTAGAAACTCGATTTTTTCCCTGTCTCCCTGTGGGCCATACACCACAGTTAGCCACCAAGATTCTGTACACTACGTTGAAATTACACACACCGAGACTGTGTGTTCTCTCACATGTGCTTGACAGATATTGTAGTAGTCCTCATCTACAGCTATCAGTGCACCTCCCCTAGTTCCTTGAGCTGGCAGGTATGCAAACTGCTTGCTGAATCTGACTCCTAGTGTCTCAATAATGTATGTCTCATTTATTAATGACAACTTTGTTTCTTGCAGAGCTGCAATTGTGCATTTTGTGTCCTGCACCAGATCCTTGACTACCTTCCTTCTTGCTCTGTTATTCAGCCCCCGAACATTCCAATCCTTCAAGCACTTTTGTTCACTCATTATTGAAACAACGATTGCTCCACCACTTGTTACTCCACACTACCCCACAAATATAGATTTCACACAAACACAACATGCAACAATAAGGCCAATGCCACCCAGGAGGGGAGCAACAGCACACAGATGGACTCACACTCACCAAAGCACAGGCGCGTGCGCGCGCGCGCGCGCGCACACACACACACACACCCGCTCAGTCGTCTGCATGGATGGCAATGGCGCTGAGTGAATCGGCGCCCTCTCCAGTCTGTAGGCCAAACACTTCTCTGTAATCAATGATGGTGTCATTCACAAGAGGCTCCACAAACTGTTCTGTGAACTCTTCAATCGTCTTGACTCCCTGTGTCTGTTCTCCATCTCCCACCCCGCACTTCGTCATCAGAAGAGTTGTTGCTTGTTGCTCCATGGTCAGATCTGATTTTGGCTTGCTAGCCAACCTTGTGCTCCTTCTCTTCGCTTGTGTCTGTCCAGAAGCTGCAATATCTCTTGATGGTTTGTTAGGAGGAGGTGTGTGCATAAGCGGCATGTCCAGCTTCTTGGTAAACAGCAAGTTGGTACTGTCTCTCAGTGGTGAAATCGCCTGCTAACAGGGAAGGGGAACAGCGTGGTTACAGGCACCTGCCTCATGTTCACAACTGCCAGCTTGCCCAAAAAAATTCACCTCGAAATTTCAACCATGTCTAGTTCCCAAAAAATTTCACCTCGAAATTTGTGACTTTCTCTTTGGACACATGCATGAAGCACTAAATGTAATTAAATAACAAAACTAATTACACAGTTTGGATGTACATGACGAGACGAATCTTTTGATCTAATTAGTGTATGATTAGCCATAAGTGCTACAGTAACCCCACATGTGCTAATAATGCGGTCAAAGGCCTCAAAAGATTCGTCTCACGGTTTCCAAGTGAGTTCTAAAATTAGTTTTTTAATTAGTGTCCGAAAAACCCTCCCGACATCTGGTCAAACCGTTGACGTGACATCTCTTATCTGCTGCGTTCTCTCAGAGCTTCCTTGGCTACCGCTAACTTTGACCTCCTCTATCATGGGGTCCCACTGACCTTCCTCGCTATCAGTTCTTTCACCAGTAAGGCAAAGGAGGTCTGTCACCCCAGATCACTTTGAAACACCATCTTGTTCTGGCTTGCTAGCTGTTTGTCCACTGTATCACCATGTGCTGGTGCCTCGGCGAGCTTACTGCCGGTTTTTTCTCCGGCTCCGGCACCCTTCAACGCCTCTGTCACCTCGACGCCGACATCCCGGCGCCTGTAGCCACCACCTTGCGGTGGTCCACGACCACCATCCCTGTTGCTAGTAGCCGTGTCTCCTCTACCACTGAATCTTGCAATGTCATGCCATGTTGCTCGGGGATATTTCCTGCGTCCTCCATCGCCACCATCCGAAGGCGAGCGGTCCCTGCGACGTCCTCCCAAACGATCATGAGCAGAGACCCGCCGAGTAACGGGCTGGCCATCCTTCACCCCCAGGTGCCAAGACAGCCTGTGCTTCATCGGCCACTCCACAACCACCGACTCATCCGGAATGCCGCTAATCTCACTCTCATAGCTCTGCCAAGAAGGGCTGTGTGGCGGTGAATTGTAGTCTACTATGCGGTCCAAATGGATGAGGACATGATAGTCTAACATCCGTGCAACCCCATTTCTTGTCTCCGGCGGTGCCATGTGACCAAAACTTGTGAAATAATCATGGTGAAATTCCTCACTAAACTCTACTGGTTCTTCCAACTTAAGGATCCCTTCTTTTGCAATAGCGTCAGGATCAACAGCCCACACCCACAAACAGAGACAGGCCCTCTCATCCTCCGTTTCCCTCTCGGAATCAAATTTCTCAATAAAGACTGAAGATGGAAAAAGCTGGGCGACTGTTTCTTCTTGAGCAGCATGAGCAGGAATGCCCTCTATGCAAACACGTACCCAATAATTGAGCTTGCTGGCAGAAGCTCCGAACTGACGAGATCACGGCCTGAGATGCAGCCGAGTGCGGCCAGCCATGAGCAGCCCCCGCCCCAGCGCCGCGTTGCGCTGCTCAGGCTGCCCGAAACGAAGCAAGAAATTGGCCTTCCTCATCATGGTGATGGACAGGAGGTGCTCCGGGATGCGAAGCTGCTGTAGAGCATCTCGGCGCACCGTCTCGCAGTCGAGCGCCACCCTCGCATCCACCTGCACCGCTAGCAATGCATGCAGGTGGCATCACGCTCCGCCTCCCTGACAGCCTGTATGCATCCCGCACAAGCTATCACCTTCTCCGGACGCATATCCGGATCGCCAGGAACAAACTCCATCGCCGACGCCCGGGTTGTTGCTGACGCCGCTCCCCAGCAGGCACAGGCTTCTCCCGCAGCGTCACCACGCGACCACGCACGGAGCAGCTGTCTGGCGCCTTGCAGTATCTGGCCTTGTGCCCCGACCTGGAGCACAGGATGCACCTTGGCGGGTCGCGGCACTGCGCAATACGGTGGTCTCTTGCAAAGCAGTTGTAACAGCGGTTCTCCGCTTTTTTTTTTTTAGCAGGCGGTTCTCCGCTTTGGCCTTGAGGAGTTGTAGCAAGTTCCCACCAGCGGGGTGATGGCCAAGGCGCTCCTTAATGGGCACCACTTTCCTCCCTATTCTGTCATGAATGCTCACCTGTCTATCTCCACGCTGCCTTCTCCAATCCACACTCCAACCTCCCTCTTCCGTTGTTGCTGCATTGAATCTTGGCTTGAAAGTTCTCAACCCGGTAAGGGCCTCCTTGTAGGAAACACGATGTCCTGGCGGCTTAACAGCAATGGATCGAAGTTGTACTCTCTTGCCTTTTTCCTGGGAGCCCCTCCCCTCCAGGAATCCGGCTGTCGCTCCGGTCACATCCTCTGTCGCTCCGGTCACATCCTCCGGGTTGTCCTCCACCACAATGGCCGGGGAGTCATTGTAGTCCAACTCTTCCTCCTCTTCCTCCAGCAGGCACGTGTGAGAAGGTGGCACCCGTGGGTCACCGGCCGGCCTTGAAGGTGGGGTGGAAAAAGAACTGCCGCCGTTGGGTCGCCGGCCGGCTTTGGTGTGGTGAAGTGGGCAGAGGGGGAGCTCACCATGGCTAACAGGCGGCTGGTCCTTCCCGGGTTTAATTTATCGTTATTTGTTGGAAAAAGTACGTCTTTTTACACTTGACTTTTTAGCTCGGGCACTGGGCGGAGAAGATGCGGCAGGCGCTGCGGGCAAAGCAGGCGTCACGCGGCTGGCGGAGCAGGCGCGGTGCGTGCGGAGCGAGGCTTGAAGCCGCGGCGCGGAGCATGTCCCGGGCGGTGGGGTTTTTTTTTTAATATTTTTTGGGAAAAAGTGTATTTTTCATCCCTCAAGTATTGCAAAAGTGTGGTATTCATCCCTCATGTTTCATTTGGTGCAAATCAATCCTTTAACTAATTAATTTGGTGCATTTATCATCCCGAGGCACCTTATAATTTAACAAAGGTTTAGTAAAATCTGCTAACAGTGTGCCACATAACCATTTGATTAATCAGTAATGCTATGGATGCAATGTGCTATGTCGGATATATAAAGCTCACAAAAGTTTTAAGTAAATTCTCTAAATTGGATACTTCATAAATTTTTTCTAAATTTTTTTAATAAAACTGATTCACGCTCGCTTATTATAGAGACTGACTAACATAAGTTTTGGCTAAGCAGTAATTAGCAAGATGATTGCATTGTCTAAACTGCTATTATATGACAAATCATTGTTAAACTAAGGTAGGGATGATAAATGCACCCATTCAAATAGTTAAGGAGTTAATTTGCAACAAATGAAACATGAGGGATGAATGTCACACTTTTGCAATACTTGAGGGATAAAAAATACACTTTTTCCTATTGTTTGTTTTTGAAAAGTGGCATGGCCGCGGGTTCTAGACCCGTCAATGATAGCCCGACTCATCACCATCGATTGTAAATCGAAGCGAGTTCCAAACTGGCAATTATGGGTCTTTATAAACGGGCGGTGATATTGATTTTTAATAGTATTTGCAGTGATGATCTTTCAGGCCCACGGTGGCTGGAGAAAGGAAGGTTCATGGTGGCTGGAGATAGCAGGTTGAAGGAGTTGGTGGCTTGAGCATTCCTTGGAGTTGTTGCTGGCTTTAGCCTGTTCATATTTTGGCTTCAGTGTACAACTTCTCTGTATTACCCTCTTTGCACTTCTGAATGAAACATTGCTATCTTCCTGTGTGACTTCTTTTTTTTTTATGGTTTCTGTGTGACTTCTAAATGACACTGAGTATAACAGCTCAGTATTAATTTTTTGTTAATTGGTCATTTATCTATATTGGCATGCAAATGTTATGATGGACAATGTGAAACTGATCCATATCTGTGTGAATGTGACTTACAATGTGAAACTGATTTATGTTGGCATGTAAAACTGCTCTTCCTATATCGCAATATATTGTTCGGAGTAGTTGATATGGCACATTTAATCACAACAGCAGTCAACAACTAAATGTTGCAGCTTGTCTATCAAGCTCACGTGACAGTATTGATAAATGTACAATGATACTGTGCATTAAGTTTGGTCTTACAGGCCTGACCTCGAACGCATTCACGATGCCCGTGTCATCTCTTCCAGTGAACTCTTGCCCTCAGGGAAAAAAAAACTCTTCTAATGGACTCTGTACCCACCCGGCCCATGTCCAATCCTCGTTCAAATGCAAACTGCGAAAAGCCCAACCTATACTCCCCTCTGGTCCTTACCCTGCGCCGGCGGCCGGCGGCCGGCGGCCGGCGGCCGGCGGCTCCAAGCACCGGCTCTCCCACCGCAGATTCCCCCCTCCCCCTCCACGCTCCGCACTCCTTCATACCCAAGCAAGGTTGAAAGCCCGCGCGCGCCCTTTGTCGCACGCACGCTAGGTGCTCGACGGATTGCCGGAACCCCTCATCACCTCGCGCTCCGCCGTCGCCGTCGCCTTCTCCACAGAGCTCGTATTTTGAATCAGACTTAAGGGGGATGAGGTTTGCGGTGACGAAGGTGTGCGGTGGTGGGGCAAAAGCGCGGGCGGGTGTGCTGCAAATTGGCGGCTGCGGCACTGGCATCGAGACGCCGACGCTGCTGCTGTCCACGCGCAAAGGGCTGCCGTCGTTCGTGTCGTGCGACCTCCTAGCCTCACTGCCCCTCCCGGACTCCCTTCTCCTCCATGTCTGCCCAACCCACTTGTAAGTCAAGTCTCCATCCTCCAATTCGGCAACGCATGCACTTGTTAGACAAGATGCCTTCGAAGAAGCTGCTGTGCTTCTCTCCTGGGACATTGGGCATGTTTGAGGTTTATCATCGTTCTTTTATTTTTTTTCAGTATAGAGGGCCCTCCATTGAAAACAATATCAAACATTGGCGGTTTGCACCGTATGCTGGGTTTGCCTGATCACATTCTTGTAGCTGCGGCAGGTGATTCTATAGAGAGTCTGCCATCAAGTGAAGCCACCAACAAATTTGGTGCCTCCTTTGATACACCTTCTGGCCGTAGACTGGTTGATATCTCTAGTTCATTCATTTTCAACTTTCAGGATTGCATATTTTGGTGTACATTGAGATTCAGTTCTGTCAAATTTTTCAGGTCAAACCATCAGATTATATGGAGTTGGTTTCCTGCATGAAGCCTAATCTATGGGCCAGTTTGGCGGATGAGGTGCCTGCTTGGGTAACTGAGAAACGGAACAAAATCTCTGTTGACAGGACATTGCGGTGGCTTGATGCATGCATTGCTTTGGATACAGTATGATGATAAACTATTTTTTCCTCTAAATTGTTTTTCAGCACTTCAATATATGTATCTTCTTTTACTTTCCATAGAGTTATCAAGTTATTGGGACCTAAGGGGCACTTTGCTAAGCTTAGCTGCCTAATGCATGCTTATAAAATTTAAACTGTGCTACATTGTTTTGCTTACGTGATTGCCAATTTCAACCTCAGGCAATTGCTTTTTGTTGTTGATTTTTTTCAACTCACTATTTTTCAGGCTTCTGGAGCAAATAGTTTTGGTGTTGTTGTAGGAGGATCAAGCATAGAACAACGAAGGCTATGTGCCACAGAAGTGTCAAAACGGAATGTTTCAGGTTTTTATTTATTTATTTATTTTAATATTTTTAACTCTCTAGGGAAAGAATGGAGACTTTCCTAATTTAGGAATCGGTAATGTGATGTTGTTTCTATTAATCAGAAAGAAAACATCATTGATGTACTGATTATTTTGTTTGCAAGTTTGATGCAGGCTTTTGGATTGGCGGATTTGGCCTTGGAGAGAATATCGAAGAACGCTGCAGTTTACTCAATGCAGTAACAGTGAGAAACTAAATCCTTGACATATTTAAGATTTTTTATATCTTTGTGCAAAGTTGTTGACTCCTTCCTCTTCGTTTCTCTTTTAATTGTAAAAGAATCCAAGAATATACCACTTGCCCCTGCAATGACATAAATCCTGTTCCAAATGTGAATTTGCTGTAAAAATAAAGTCTGCCTACATCAAGGAAGTACCATTGTGGCCAATACAACCAAATTGTTTTAACTGGCTTCTACATTTTAACTCTTAACATTGCTTAAACGGCCGTGTAGGCGAACAATGGGGATTGCTGCTCCATGGAGCAAATCGTTCTCGCTCCGTCGACCCAGCTGAGGAGTCATGGAGCACCAATTGACCCATTTTTAATATATACTGCGATCCGGTGCTCCCAGTGGCGGAGCTTGAACACTGAATCAAGGGGGGGGGCAGATGTGGTAATTAAGCTGCTAATCTGATGAACAGTGCCAAAATTACTGTTCACCTAGTGGAAAATTTGCATAGCCAGGGGGGCCATGGCCCCCTTTGGCCACAATGTAGCTCCGCCAGTGGGTGCTCCAATGGTTCGTGTGGATCGATCCACATGCTAGTTAGCTGTGCTAGTAGCCTGAATGCGCATGTGGCTAACAGCCGGCAGCACCACTCACTTTGAATCAATTCAACTTTGCCAGTCTGCTTGCTCATCATAATATACCAGCAGTAGCTAGTAGTATTAATCACGGCAGTGCCCGATGAGATGGCGGTCGCCAGTGTCGACCCAAAGGTGGGCATCTGCAACAGGCACGGCCAGGCAGTGATGGAACCCGCCGACGCTGGAGCGAAGGAGGAGGAGCAGGCCACGGCCACCACCGACAGGAGCCCAAGAACCTGCATGCTCTTGCACTCGGAAATCATGCTGTGCAGAAAAAGATGAGTACCGAGGGACCTGCTTGATCGCGCGTGCGATTCGGATGGTTGAAGCTGCTGCGCACCTCCAACTTGCGCCCCCTGCGACGGCAGCGGTGGCGGCGGCGCCGGCGCCGGAGAAGAGGGCGGCTGTTCGGAAAGGAGCTGCTCCGAACCCACTCGGAAGGGAGTCGTGAGGGGTGGATCGAACCACTTGACCCTAAGGTTTGAGCGAAACCAATCCACAGACCCAAGCTGATTCGGCAACCGACTGGCCAACCCGCACAGCCCATTAGGATCATTTTCGTGGGCCGGTTTGGCGAACCGACGCGCCGACCCGCACTACCACCATAAGTTCATAACGTAGTGTCCACACAATGGATTTTTATTTTTTTATTTTAAATGGTGTTGAACGGTTGTATCTTCATTTTTATTATGACTCCATGAATGTGTAAAGCAAGAATTTGCACTCTGCCCTTACCTAGCCTTAGATTGCGATTAAAACCAGAGTTCATGTTTTTGAGATGAGTTTTTTTTTTTACTTGTTGAGAAGTGTTCTTTCTTTTTTTTTCTTTTTGTATACCTAACTTTAACCATTTGGCTTTTCTTCCAGGATTGCTTGCCACCAGAAAAACCTCGGCTTGTGTCTAGGCTTGGTCTCCCAGGTGCCCATGATGTAACTTGTATTGTAGCATTGAAGTTTCTTATATAATTTCCAGAGGATCATGACCAGAATTTTCACTTTGTTTTATTTATCATCTCATTAGTGACTTTGTGCATTTTAGCCTCATCCCCATTCACAAACCAAAAGCTAGAGCTGTGCTGATAAAGTTATCGGAATATTAGCCTATCTCGTGCTTGTAGAGTATCCTGTCTAGGATGCTGAATATTGGTTTATGGACTAGCTAATTTTTGTTTTCTGATAAGACAAGCTTCATCTACACCTTAACATTTTTTTATGGGAATCCTTCTTGACAATTTTGAAAATCTTACATTCTAAGTTTTTTCTGTATTAGAATATTATTTTTAGAATGTGTTTTTGACACCCGAGTACTTTGTATGTCTTCTAGAGGAGGTCTTGGAGGGTGTAGCTGCTGGTATCGACCTCTTCGACTCCACGTATGCACATTCATATTTGTTGTATAGCAGTAATTCACCAGAATGCTACAAAAAATTGACTTTTCATACTTCGGAAATTATAGGTACATATACCAACTAACTATGGGTGGTTTCGCACTGATCTTCCCTATTGACATGGTTGGAAGAGAGACACAGAATGGTCCATTTGACAATGATGGTGGAGATTCAACAAAGATTAACCTGCGGGCAACAACATATCAGTACGTGACTGGCCTATGGAAATAACTTCTGCCAAATCATGTGCATTATATTTGAGAATATGTTTGAATTTAGCTGTGTACTCCTATGCATGCACACTTTAACAGTTTTAGACAAATTACAACTAAACTGTCTCGGCTGTATGTTGGCAATGCAAACTTTTGTTGGTAACAGTGTGGAAGTGCTTTTGTTGTATAGTAGACAAATGTCCCTTGCGTGTTTTGATCAAGGAATGTTTTTATCTTTCTATGCAGATATTATTGTAGCTGCATTTAAGCTTGCTAACAATGAATTCACCCAGGAAAATAATCTTTACATCAAAATGTTGCATCTGTTGGCTTTCTGTTATGTGATTCATGATTGTTTGTTATATCTGTTCCTGCAGGAAAGACACGTCACGGCTAGTTGATAGCTGTAGCTGCTTCACGTGCCAGAATCACACTCGTGCTTACCTCAATCATTTGCTCAATGTCCATGAGATGCTGGCTCAGATTCTACTGGAGATGTAAGCATAACCGGATATTCTCAGCCATACATTTCAGTAGGGTAATATATCGAGTGAACGATGTTGATCTTTTCTGTTTTTTCTGCAGACACAATACCCATCATTATCTTCGTTTTTTCCGTTCCATACGGGAGGCAATCAAGGTTGGAGAGTTCGATCTCTTTCGGCAGCAGTTTGTTAAGAAGAGGCGTGCCCATATCGCTGCTGCTGTGCTGTAGACGTGGTCAAGGGTTCATCTGGTTGTCCTCACAAGACTGACCTTAGACGTGGTCAAGGGTTCATCTGGTTGTCCTCACAAGACTGACCGATCTTGCAATCATATTTATGTACACCTGAATCTTTACTAGTGAACTCTGACGTCAATCTGAATCTTTGGTAGTGAACTCTGACGTCAATCGACAAATCTGAAAAGATTGCCTTGGAGATTGGAACATTTAAGGTTTCCCAGATAACATGGAAGCAGATGTTAAATTGGAGTGCTGGATGGCTGCTGAATCGTCTCTTACTTTTGGATAAATTTCCACGGATTTTGAATTGAATTCAATTGGCTTGCAGGGGCTGAATATTCTTAGGCCGTGTGTTAGTTCGAGTGCAAAAAAAAATTTGCGTTGGAATCTTACTAATTTGAAGTACTAAATAAAGTCTATTTATAAAAAAAATTTCATAGATGGGTTGTAAATCGCGAGACGAATCTAATGATGCTAATTAATCTATAATTAATCAATAATTAGCGGATGGTTACTGTAGCATCACTGTTGCAAATCATGGATTAAGTAGATTCATTAGATTCGTCTCGCGATTTACAGCCCATTCATGCAAAAAGTTTTGTAAATAGACTTCATTTAGGCCCTGTTTAGTTCCCACCTCATAAACCTGTAAACAAAAAACCGTCGCATCGAATGTTTCAACACATGCATGGAGTACTAAATGAAGTCTATTTACAAAACTTTTTGTTTAGATGTGCTGTAAATCGCGAGACGAATCTAATGAGTCTACTTAATCTATGTTTGCAACAGTGATGCTACAGTAACAATCCACTAATTATTGATTAATCATGGATTAATTAGCATCATTAGATTCGTTTCGCGATTTACAACCCATCTGTGAAAAAGTTTTGTAAATAGACTCCATTTAGTACTTCAAATTAGCAAGATTCCAACGCAAAAAATTTTTACGTTTCATCTAAACAGACCCTTAGTACTCCATGCATGTGTCGAAACATTCGATGTGATATTTTTTTTGCGTTTACAGAGTTTACGGGTAAAGATCTAAACAAGCCTTAGGTTTATCCTGATGCGTGAAGGTTTTCCTGATGAACACCAGAGGTACAGAGAGGTACTGTAGTAGACTGCCCTTTTCATATTCAGTGATAGTCCCGAAGCCAGCACCTCCGAAGTGGAATGAGGCTGTTTATGTCATTTCACTGCTGTTTATGTCATTTTCACTTTGCACTATACTGTTGATTTGGCAAATGAAGAAATTTTTAATTGATATATGCATTTTTAGTTGCAGATATGCTTGTCCTTTTCTAGACAACTCGCCGATTGCCCTTAGAATAAATAAATATCAGCTTGTTATTATAAAATTCAGTTGAATCTTACCATGCTGGCAAAGTCACTGGTTTCTAGAGAGGAGACGCGACTTTCTGTTTGTCTAACGAGGTTGTGTGTGCCTGTGTGTTTGTGTCACGGTCAAGCAACGAACCACGAACGGTATCTTTCGTAGAACAAATACCATCGCAGTCACCTAGAGAAAAACGAAAAACTTCTAGTCAAGGCAGGTGGCTTACTCAGTTACCCCCTACTACACGACCTCAGCCACGTCAACCAGGTGTAAGCTGGTTAGGTGGACACCTCAGCTGATGAGTCGCTGCGACGCAAGCAGCAACCCCCAGCACCTATAACCACCATGGTACCATGGGTCTCCTATTATGCATGTCCGATACCCACCCAACAGCTATGATCCAAATAGATTAAATTGAATATCCATGTACGATGAAAATAGTGAAGGCTTTGTGAGTTGTGACGTTAGGATGGAGTATGCTTCGATAAAATGAAGGGGTCGTTGGCAGAGCTTCACCTAAAACACCTTCACTAAATCACTAGTGAAATGAAGCAAAAAAAAAAGTAAAATACATGGACGGTCCTCAAACTTGTCTCGAGGTATCATCTATATCTATAAACTCTCAAAATGCATTTTTAGATCCCTAAATTTGTCCGGATGTGTCACTCGGGTCCCTAAACTCTCAAAATGCATCTTCGGATCCCCAAACATGTCTTAATATGTCATTTTGGTCCCTAAACTTTCAAGGTGAATTTTCATATCCCTGAAAATTGCCATTGATTAATTGTATTCAAAATGGACTGTCTATTAAACTATTTTTTTGAGCTAATTCGTTTAGAAATCTCACCAATAAGACCATTTTAATTCTGAATTAGCTGCTTATTAATCATAAACCATGGATTAATCTAGATCATTTGATATCAATGGTGGATATTATATTTTTCTCATTTAACATGGAGATATCAATGATAATTCTTAATATTTCTTGCTAACATTTATATTTTGCATGCGCTATGTATAAATTTATTAAGATAATTTGTTCCCACTCTCAATAAAATTCAGAATAGCAATTTTTATTAAATTTAAAGTAGCAAAAGAATTTTTCATTAACTTAAAGTAGCATAAAAACATTTATATTAAATTGAAAATAACATCTTGAGACTTAGGGACCTGCATGTCACTGTGGGACAAGTTTACGGACCTAAAAATGTATTTTAAGATATTAGGGACCTATGTGACACCTTGAAACATGTTTGGGTATCTGAAAATGCATTTTAAGAGTTTAGGGACCTAGATGATACACCACAACAAGTTCAGGTACCGCTGGTGTACTTTACTAAAAAAACTAACTTCATTTGGCTTCTAATGTTCCATTCGTTTCAATTTATAGGTTGTTTGACTTTTTGATCCCAAATTTGCCAGTCGTCTTATTCAAAAATTTGTGTAAAATATCACTTCTTTTATTATGGCTTGTTTTATCAATACAAGTTCTTAAAAAATACCTTAAATTTGACTATGTTTGTATAATTTTTTTTGAAAAAGACGAGTGGTCAAACTTGGGTTAAAAAAGTCAAATGACTTATAATTTGGAATGGAGGAAGTATATTTTAGCACGTGCTTATAAAAACAGCTTCGCGCAACAATATCTTGATTTGTGTGAAATAGATAAAGCAGAGGCTGAAATAAACCCTGGACTCGACGTATATATGTTGTTTCTATACATCAACATCATCAACATAGCCTTTTTTCCCAAGCAAGTTGGGATAGGCTAGAGATGAAACCCGAAAGAAATAAGTTCAAGGTTCAGGCACATTGATAGCTAGTCTCCAAGCGCTCCTATACAAAACTATCTCTTTAGAGATATTTCAGTCCTTAAGGTCTCTCTTAACCGACTCATCCCACGTCAGTTTAGGTCTACCTCTACCCCTCTTTACATTATTGACCCGCTCAAGAACCCCATTACGCACCGGCGCCTCAGGAGGCATTCGTTGGACATGTCCAAACCATCTCAGCCGATGCTGGGTAAGTTTCTCCTCAATTGGTGCTACTCCGACCCTATCCCGAATAACTTCGTTCCGGACTCTATCCCTCCTTGTGTGCCCGCAAAACCACCGCAACATCCGCATCTCTGCTACACTCAGTTGCTGGACATGTCGCCTTTTTGTAGGCCAACATTCAGCACCGTATAACATCGCCGGACGAATTGCTGTCCTATAGAATCTGTCTTTTAGCTTTTGTGGCACCCTCTTGTCACAAAGGATGCCAGAAGCTTGCCGCCATTTCAACCAGCCAGCTGAAATTCTATGCCTAACATCTTCATCAATGTCGCCATCCTTTTGTAGCACTGATCCTAAATACCGAAAAGTATCCTTCTGAACCACCACTTGTCCATCTAGACTAACGTCTCCCCCCTCATGCCTAGTCGCGCTGAAATCGCACATCATGTACTCGGTCTTGGTCCTACTAAGTCTGAACCCTTTCGACTCTAACGTGCGTCTCCACAACTCTAACTTCCTATTAACCCCTGCCCTAATCTCGTCAACTAGCACCACATCATCAGCAAAGAGCATACACCAAGGGATCTCACCTTGTATATCCCTTGTGACCTCATCTATCACTAAAGCAAATAAATAAGGGCTTAATGCTGACCCCTGGTGTAGGCCTATGTTAATAGGAAAGTCAGTGGTGTTGCCATCACATGTCCGGACAAACGTCGTCGCATCCTTGTACATATCCTTAATGAGGGTAATGTATTTAGTTGGGACTTTGTGCTTCTCCAAGGCCCACCACATGACATTTCTCGGTACTTTGTCATATGCCTTCTCAAGGTCAATGAAGACCATGTGCAAGTCCTTCTTCTGTTCCCTATATCTCTCCATCAATTGTCGTATTAAAAAAATCGCCTCCATGGTTGACCTTCCAGGCATGAACCCAAATTGGTTTTGGGTCATACTTGTCACTCTTCTTAGGCGATGCTCGATAACCCTCTCCCAAAGCTTCATCGTATGACTCATCAGCTTAATCCCACGGTAGTTAGTACAACTTTGAACATCACCCTTATTTTTGAAGATAGGTACTAATATACTTCTCCTCCATTCTTCCGGCATCTTGTTTGACCGAAAAATGAGATTAAAAAGCTTAGTTAACCATACTATTGCTCTATCTCCTAGGCATCTCCACACCTCAATGGGGATACCATCAGGGTCCATCGATTTACCTCCCTTCATCCTCTTCAAAGCCTCCCCGATCTCTACCTCCTGAATTCTCCTCACACAACGTCAGTTGGCATCGTCAAAAGAGTCATCTAACTCAAGGGTAGGGCTCTCACTCTCCCCATTAAACAACTTGTCGAAGTACTCTCTCCATCTATCCATGATCTCCTCATCCTTCACTAGCAGTCGATCTGTCCCATCCTTAATGCATTTGATTTGGTTGATGTCCCTTGTCTTCCGCTCGCGGATCCTAGCCATCCTATAAATGTCCTTCTCCCCTTATTTCGTGCCTAGCCGCTGATACAGGTCATCATACGCCTTACCCTTTGCTACATTCACAGCTCGCTTTACAACCCTCTTCGCTAATTTATAGCCCTCGATGTTGGCTGCAGTCTTGTCAAGGTGGAGGCGCTTGAAATACTCCTTCTTCTCCTTAATAGCCCTTTGCCCCTCGTCATTCCACCATCAGTTGTCTTTCCCCTCCTGTTTGCCTCCCCTACTCACGCCAAACACCTCTGAGGCCACCTTCCGAACACATGTTGCCATCTTTAACCACATGTCATCTGCGTCTTCTCCTTCTTCCCAAGGCCCCTCACCTAGCATCCTTTCCTTAAACGCTTGTGTCGCTTCCCCTCTAAGCTTCCACCACTTTGTTCTCGCAATCTTGGCACGTTTGTCCCGGTGGACACGTACCCGAAGACGAAAGTCCGCCACCACAAGCTTGTGTTGAGGGACAACACACTCCCCAGGTATCACCTTACAATCTAAGCAATCACGTCTATCCTCCCTCCTAGCAAGGATAAAGTCGATCTGGCTCGAGTGTTGTCCACTACGAAAGGTCACAAGATGGGATTCCCTCTTCTTAAACACGGTATTCGCTATCAACAAGTCGTAGGCTAATGCGAAGTTCAACACATCCTCCCCCTCTTGATTCCTGCTACCATACCCAAAACCCCCGTGCACTCGCTCGAACCCTACATTAGTCGCACCCACATGGCCGTTGAGATCTCCTCCTATGAAGAGTTTCTCGCTGGTAGGCACGGTACTAACCATGCTATCTAGATCTTCCCAGAACTGCATCTTGGTGCTCTCACTAAGGCCTACCTGAGGGGCATAGGCACTGATCACATTCAAAACCGAATCTCCAACTACCAACCGGATTAGGATAATCCGGTCGCCTTGCCTTCTAACCTCTACGACTCTATCCTTAAGGCTCCTATCAATCAAGATGCCTACACCATTCCTACCCGGAGTTGCTCCCGTGTACCAAAGCTTGAAGCCAGTATCCTCAACCTCCTTCGCCTTCTGGCTCTTCCATTTAATCTCCTGAACGCATAGAATATTTACACGCCTCCTAATTGCTACATCAACTAGCTCTCGCAACTTACCCGTTAGGGACCCTACGTTCCAGCTACCTATACGAATCCTAATTGGCTCGGCTAGCTTCCTTACCCTTCGCACCCGTCGAGGGAAGTGCGAAGACCCTTGCTCATTTTTCACTACACCCCCCGCGTAGATGTAGCGCGCCATTCAGGTGACGACCCGACCCTTGCTCACTTATCATCGTACCCAGGTCATGATACGACGCGCCCTTGGGGGGATGGCGACCCGGCCCTTGCCCATTTATCACCACACCCGGGTTCCGATGTAGCGCGTCGCTAAGAGGGTTATGCCCCAACGAGTTTCTTGTGGGTTTCAAATCCATTAGAGTGGCTATTTTTATGCTGGTTTGCCAAAACCTAACGCAACCCTCCTCCTTTATCCGGGCTTGGGACCGGCTATGCTGAGACGACTCAGGAGAGAGTCTTCCAGTCAGTATAGACGACCGGCTATATGTTGCTTCTATAAAAGGTTTTTTTTCTCGGATCCTAAAATTGGGATATACTTGCTGCTTCAGAAAAAAGATGTGCCTTTTTAGTATAGGTATGAAAATAATAGGGTCTATGACATTTGCTTTGCGCTCATTGTCCTTGAGTTCTACATAAAATTGGGAGTAGTATTAATTTGGAGTTTGTTCTACTCCGTCCGTTCAAAATTTTAGGTTTGGAGAACAATAAATTTGAAATAGCCATAAATCATTATTAACAAATTTCCAATATTCTCCATATTTTTATTTAGTAAATAATTTAACATGACTAATAAAATATAGAGAAAAATATGTGATTAGATGTTTCTATCACGATGCATGTAACAAGGATATTATATTACTAGCTTACATGATATCAAGATATTTATATTTTCCCTCTTCAATTTATTTGCAACTTACAAAATACTTTCTTCATTTTTGTTAAAATACTTATTTCATTACAATAGGACAATCTTCAACGAACAATTACTTCACTAGCATGTAAGGTTTGAGATACAATCTTGATATATCCATACCACCAGATTCATGTTCGAAAATACTTTCAAATTATTATTATTTATTACACTAATAAGATTTAATAAACTAATTGTTGTTCAAACCTTATCCCAACAAAAGAAATACAGTTATCCTTTCTATAAAAGCAGGAAGGGTTATGTTTCCAAAAAACAAAAGAAATACAGTGCTCCTTCCGTTCCAAAAAATAAATTATCCTAGAAATTCTAGGACAACTTAATAAGAAGGTAAATTGACCATGTTTATCCCTATATATTATCTATATTTGGTACTAGTTGATTTTACATGCACATTCACTTTCTAAATAGGATAAGATGACATGTTTTTTGGACAAATTTTGAAATCTAAAGTGACATGTCTTTTGGGACGGGGGAGTACATATTAAGAAAAAGGACGATTTCAAATATTTTATCCATGAGATTAGAAAACGAATAACTATCCGGATGAGTAAACGATCGGCTGAGTGTGGAAAACGTCATCTCGTGTATTTCGCGAGGGGAAAAAATGGGGCATAATAAGTTGGGAGAGTTGTCTTTGGAATTCTGTTCCGCAGAATCCGAGTCCACTCGCTCTCCCATCCCCTCCCCTCCCCTCCCCTCCCGGGGGCTTTCAACTCGGCTCCCCAAACCCCATCGCCTCGCCGCCGAGCAGAGCTCCACGTCGGCGGCCTCTACCTCCTTCTCTCTCCGCCAGCCGCTCCTCGGTCCACTTCCGCCGACGCAGCGCGATCCTCTCTGTCTCAGTCGAAGCAGAGTGGGGGATCGGATTGGTTTGCTGGCTGCCTTCTCATGTTGGTGGTAAGCAGCCTGAGGCCGCTCGGATGGATTCATTTCTTCCGTTCTATAAGCGGTAGTCTTGTTCCCCTGTCAAACAGCTCCTCTTCGTCTCCGTCAGTCCAGTTAGTCGGCTGTGCGCTTCATGCCGCCGCCGCCGCTGCTGAGGTGTGCAAGATCGACTAGTTGCGACCGTAGGGCCTCTTGCTTTCTAATTGATGTGCGGGTGCAGCTTAATTTGCAGAGATTTTGGGGGTTCAGCCGAAAACCCCATCCCTCCATGTCAATTTCGCCCGTGCGTGTGGCTTTAGCCCTCCCCTGTTATTGCGTTCGTTTCTTTGTGCCTGCTGACTTGCTTGGGGGTAACCTGTGTTTCCGGATACCGATTTGAGATACTTTGTTACATATTCCGTTATAGTTGATTTTCCTTCGGACAACCTGATATGGTTTCCTTGACGCTGGCATCCTAACGTGCTGACGATAAATGAAAGGGACTTTTC
Organism: Panicum virgatum; assembly: GCF_016808335.1. Lineage (NCBI taxonomy): Eukaryota > Viridiplantae > Streptophyta > Magnoliopsida > Poales > Poaceae > Panicum > Panicum virgatum. The sequence continues at coordinate 44,871,305 of NC_053153.1, read as the reverse complement.
TTTTCTTTGGTTTTTTTTGTCTTGTACTAGTACAGGAAAACCAATCAAACTGATTCTAGTCTCGAATTGTACTGGCTGCTTGCAGCATACCCTGTATTTGATATCTATCTGTATATTGTTTCCTCAAACATGCAGGAGAGCTGCATATCATTTCATTAAGAGCATATCTATCTGTATATCCCTGCATAATCTTTGCTGACAGTCTGGTGTACAACAACAACATAGCCTTTTGTCCCAAGCGAGTTGGGGTAGTCTAGAGATGAAACCCAAAAGACACAAATGTCAAGGTTCAGCCACGTTGATACCTAGTCTCCGAGCGCTCCTATCCAAAGCTAACTCCTCAGAGATATCCCAATCTTTAAGGTCTCTCTTAACCGACTCGTCCCAAGTCAGTTTAGTTCTACCTCTACCCCTCCTTACCTTATCAACACACTTTAGCACCCCACTACGTACCGGCGCCTCCGGAGGCCTCCGTTGGACATGTCCAAACCATCTCAACCAATGTTGGGTAAGTTTCTCCTCAATTGGTGCCACCCCTACCCTTTCCCGAATAGCTTCGTTCCAGACTCTATCCCTCCTTGTGTGCCCGCAAAACCACCGTAACATCCGCATCTCTGCTACACTCCGTTGCTGGACATGTCGCCTTTTTGTGGGCCAACATTCAGCACCGTATAACATCGCCAGGCGAATCGCTGTCCTATAGAACTTATCTTTTAGCTTTTGTGGCACCCTCCTGTCATAGAGGACACCAAAAGCTTGACGCCATTTCAACTAGCCAGCTGAGATTCTATGCCTAACATCTTCATCAATGTCGCCATCCTTTTGTAGCATCGAACCTAAATACCGAAAAGTGTCCTTCTGGGCCACCACTTGCCCATCGAGACTAACGTCACCACCCTCATGCCTAGATGCGCTAAAATCGCACATCATGTACTCGGTCTTGGTTCTACTAAGTCTGAATTCTTTTGACTCTAATGTGCGTCTCCACAGCTCTAATTTTCTATTTACTCATGCTCTACTTTCGTCCACTAGCACCACATCATCAGCAAAGAGCATACACTAAGGGACATCACCTTGTATGTCCCTTGTGACCTCATCCATCACCAAAGCAAATAAATAAGTGCTCAATGCCGACCCTTGATGTAGGCCTATGTTAATAGAAAAGTCAGTGGTGTCGCCACCACATGTCCGGACAAACATCATCACATTCTTGTATATATCCTTGATGAGGGTAATGTACTTAGTAGGGACTTTATGCTTCTCCAAGACCCACTACATGACATTTCTCGGTACTTTGTCATACGTCTTCTCGAGATCAATAAAGACTATGTGCAAGTCCTTTTTCTGCTCCCTATATCTCTCCATCAACTGTCGTATTAGGAAAATTGCCCCCATGGTCGACCTTCCAGGCATGAACCCAAACTGATTTTGGGTCACACTTGTCACTCTTCTTAGGCGGTGCTCGATAACCCTCTCCCAGAGCTTCATCGTATGGCTCATTAGCTTAATCCCACGGTAGTTAGTACAACTCTGAATATCTCCCTTGTTTTTGAAGATCGGTACTAATATACTTCTTCTCCATTCTTCAGACATCTTGTTTGACCGAAAAATAAAGTTAAAAAGCTTAGTTAACCATACTATCGCTCTGTCACCTAGGCATCTCCATACCTCAATGGGGATACCATCAGGGCCCATCGCTTTACCGCCCTTTATCCTCTTCAAAGCCTCCCCGATCTTTGCTTCCTGAAATCTCTTCACAAAACGTCTGTTGGTATCGTCAAAATAGTCATCTAGCTCAAAGGTAGTGCTCTCATTCTCCCCATTAAACAGTTTGTCGAGGCACTCTCGCCATCTGCCTTTGATCTCGTCATCCTTCACTAGAAGTCGATCCGTCCCATTCTTGATGCATTTGATTTGGTTAATGTCCCGTGTCTTGCGCTCGCGGATCCTAGCCATCCTATAAATGTCCTCCCCTTCCTTCGTGCCTAGTCGCTGATACAGGTCATCGTACGCCTTACCTTTTGCTACACTCACAGCTCGCTTTGCAGCCTTTTTTGCTAATTTATAGCCCTCAATGTTGGCTGCACTCTTGTCAAGGTGGAGGCGCTTGAAACATTCCTTCTTCTCCTTAATAGCCTTTTGCACCTCGTCATTCCACCACCAGGTGTCTTTCCCTTTCTGTTTGCCTCCCCTACTCACGCCAAGCACCTCTGAGTCCACCTTCCGGACACATGTCGTCATCTTTAGCCACATGTCGTCAGCATCTTCTCCTTCTTCCCAAGGCCCCTCACCTAGCATCCTCTCCTTAAACGTTTGCGCCGCTTTCCTTCTAAGCTTCCACCACTTCGTTCTCATAATCTTGGCACGTTTGTCCCAGTGGACACGTACCCGAAAACGAAAGTCCGCCACCACAAGCTTGTGTTGAGTGACAACACACTCCCCACGTATCACCCTACTATCTAAGCAATCCTGTCTATCCTCCCTCCTAGCAAGTATAAAGTCGATCTGGCTCGAGTGTTGTCCACTACGAAAGGTCACAAGATGGGATTCTCTCTTCCTAAAAAGGGTATTCGCTATCAACAAGTCATAGGCCAACGCGAAGTTCAAAACATCCTCACCCTCTTGACTCCTGCTACCATACCCGAAACCACCGTGCACCCGCTCGAACCCTACATTAGTCGCACCCACATGGCCGTTGAGATCTCATATGAGGAGTTTCTCGCTGACAGGCACGGTATTGACCAAACTATCCAGATCTTCCCAGAACTGCTTCTTGATGCTCTCACTAAGGCCTACTTGAGGGGCATAGTCACTGATCACATTCACAGCCGAATCTCCAACTACTATCCGGACCAGGATAATCCGGTCGCCTTGCCTTCTAACATCTACGACTCCATCCTTAAGGATCCTATCGATCAAGATACCGACACCATTCCTACCCGATGTTGCCCCCGTGTACCAAAGCTTGAATTCAGTACCCTCAACCTTCTTCGCCTTCTGTCCCTTCCATTTAGTCTCCTGAACGCATAGAATATTTACACGCCTCCTAATTGCTACATCAACTAGCTCTCGCAACTTACCTGTTAGGGACCCTACGTTCTAGCTACTTATATGAATTCTAGTTGGCTCGGCTAGCTTTCTTACCCTTCGCACCCGTCGAGGGAAGTGCGAAGACCCTTGCTCATTTGTCACTACACCCAGGCGTAGATGTAGCGCGCCACTCAGGTGACGACCCGACCATTGCTCACTTATCATTGTACCCAGGTCACGATACGATGCACCATTGGTGGGGTGGCGGCCCGGCCCTTGCCAACTTATCACCACACCCAGGTTCCGATGTGGTGCGTCGCTGAGAGGGTTACGTCCCAACGAGTTTCTTATGGGCTTCATATCCATTAGAGTGACTATTTTTTACGCTGGTTCGCCAAACCTACCGCAACCCTCCTCCTTTACCAGGGCTTGGGACCGGCTATGTTGAGACGACTCAAGAAAGTCTTCCAGTTAACACAGGCGGAGTTGCTGACAGTCTGGTGTAAATACAAGAATTGCTGATCTCTCTCTCTATATATATCGAATAAAGCTTGAGCTTACACTAATCATGTCAAACTTGACGCGTATGTATTCAAATAAAATGTGATGGTTTCTTAACATTACAGTCCGTTTCAAAAAAAAAAAAATACAATGTCTGTGCATGCTGCTGCACCAATTTTTCTTATTTTTAATAGTCTTACTGCGTAATATATAACAAAAAAAAGGAAGTTTTGTATTTTCCCCAGTCATTAGTTGGGAAATGAAAACTGAAGCAACATATTACCTCACCACATTTTATCATTGAGATTATTATAATTATTCATGCTTAGGTTTTGTAAAGTGCTTCTCTTTTATGTGAACCTTGATGTGATCAGGGCTAGATGTGTTGTGCTATGTTCATTAGCAGTTTGGATCTGCCCCTGGTCCAGGAGCAAGAGCCAAGAGGTGAAACTTTGATTCTCTATGCTATTGTGAGCTCCTTGATTGATTATTAGGCCCCATGTCTTTCAAATTCCATCCAAATCTCAGAAGTCCAAGGTGGCATGCATCCATACTTGCCGGCTTGCTCCATAAAATCTTGCTTGAGTAATGTAAAATTTCTATTGAGCACTTCTTAATTTGAGACTCTGAATGAACAATTGTGCACATTTATGGTCGGTCCACTGTACCCAAAGTGTGGCCAGGCTTATTTGTGAGGTGGAAAAAGTGTTGAGAGTCCTGCTAGTGCGGTAGTGCCAGGCAATGGTCTAATGCTTTTTGTTATCTGTGAAGGTTCTAATAATTGTATATGTATGCATCCCCAAGCAAGATGGATTCACTGTGTCCCATTCCAGTTGCTGCTTATTTGATGTTATAGGAAAAATCTCAAATTGACTAATGGAAACAGTTCTTTTTGTTAACAAATAAAATTTCAAATTGACTAATGGAAAAAGTTCTTTTTGTTGCTGCTTCTTTGATGTTATAGGAAAAATTTCAAATTGACTAATGGAAACAGTTCTTTTTGTTATAGGAAAATTTTCAAATTGACTAATGGAAACAGTTCTTTTGTTGACAAATTGATATACTTTTGAGCAATAGAAATTGAATGCCATTAGAATGAATTATCAAGAATAGTCTGACAGCATGAAGTGTCCATAATTGCAGTTTTCTAAGCCACTTGCACAATCTTATGCTGGTGTATGCTTGTTCTTTTTTTACCTCATTCTGTATTATATGCCCGATTTACTATTTTCTTGCATATTTCCCTCCTTTTGTAATACAGTTTGTTTCTTTGTAGGGCTATGAGATATGGAGTTTTCATTTTAAACAACATCTAGAGGATTGCCTGGACTAAGTTTTTAAGTCAGAGAAGAATGGGTGGCTGCTGCTGCTGTTCATCGAGAAGATCTGAAGCAGTTAGAGCACCAATTGTATATGTATGTAAACTCTGCCTTGTTTTCTACATTAAAATGTTAATATCTTCCTCTTGTGGCATAATGCATAACAAATAGCCTAAAGATAATGTCCTGCCATACTATACTGTCAAAAGTTTGCCTGAAAAAGATACTCTGTTTTTCTCTTCTTTATAACTGAAGTCAGCAAGATGTTTTTCATATACTCTATTCAGGACTGTTCAATTATTTTTTATGTAGCCATGAATTTTTTTTTAATCGGATACAGCTCTATGCTTGTAATTTTCTCGCATGTGAATGTCTATTGTTCCTGGAATGTTATTTGCACATACTGAAAATAGCTGAATTCTGTGGTCTGTATTCTGCATTCTCTTCTCTTTACAATTTCAATGCAATAGGATATATAATTTCAAATTGTGCTCTGCATTTTTCATTTCATTTCTTAACTATCCTTCATGATTTGCCATTGCAAATAATCTACACAGTGTGCACTTGTGCTATTTACTTTAATATATACTATTTGATTATTGCAAACTTTTCCAGCGTCATAATTGATACTTAAGTTGAGTTGACTGTAGTTTCATTTATTCAATAGGCTTTCACATCAGTAACTTACTTTTATTCAAGTCTTTGATTGATCTTCTTGTCATTCAGCGTCAGCAAAATCTTGAGGAGCATGAGCCGCTGTCCTCAGCTTTTGATGGTTCATCTCCAGCCTCTGCAATTGTTGCAGTAGACACAAATCTTGATACATCCACACCAGACACTTACCGAGCACCACCTGCACCTTTGCCTTATGATGTTGTTTTGGCAGTTCCAGATAACCCTGGTAAATTACTGAGTGGAAGTTATACAAATGATTGCTAATCTCTTGTTAGCATCTTCACGTTTAAGCTTAGATTTTATGAATCATGTGCAGATGCAGGTTTGGATAAGTCAGACATTAAAAACAAAACTGATGACCAACAGGAGTCCATAAATGAACAGGAGTCCTTAAAGGTGAATGAGTCATGCAAGAAAGGTGTCCCGGAAGATAAGCCTGATGAGGAGGATGTTTGTCCTATCTGCCTTGAAGGTTGTGCTTCTCTTGATCAGCGAAAATTTATTTGCATAGTCTGATAGGATATTAGTAACTGATTGTTGAATCTTTCTTTATTTGGTTATGGATGAAACTGAATATGGATGCTTTTGCTACTCTTTCTTCAGTTTGCTTTTTTTCTTCTTTTAATCAACCCGTTTTATTGGTAATGTAGCTAGCTATTTGCAAAATTCATGTCACATCTGTGTAGTTGCATGAAGTTTCATATAATGGAAAACATTGGTACATTTACATAATTATTTTCCAGGAAGACTTGAGACTCCGCAAATCATGTAAAATTGCTAGTGGCATGGTTATCTTTTCTTTTCTGCACTAGATGCAATATACATGTGGTATTTCGTGTTATCGCTTATTCTACACCGAGACATCCTTAAGCAGTTCACAAGTGTGCAGACACACTGTTGCAATCAATCTGAAATACAGAAATAGTGCATTTTTCAAGGGATATAGAAATTCATATAAGCCTCCCATCATGTAAATTACTTTTTGCTATTTTATTGTTTCAAAATTATCATGCTTTTTTTTGTATCTCCCTGACTTTAGTTGCTGATGTACATGTGCTCTGATATCCTCAACTGCTGCACTGAATGATTCTCAAAATCTAAGTTATATATTGTGTTGGACCAGAGCACTCATTTAATGTTCTTTATTCTTCTCCAGAATATGATGAAGAAAATCCCCGCTCTGTAACTAAATGTGAGCATCATTTCCATCTTTGCTGCATCCTTGAATGGATGGAACGAAGTGATACGTGCCCAGTTTGTGATCAGGTTAGTACTGAAACCAGTACCATCTCTAGTATTCCATTAATTTATATTTTGGGCAAGTGGAGGGTTTAATGTTGTCATTTACTGTATATACAATGGAGTTTCGTTCTTTCTTTCTATATGGTAATCCATTCTGAAAGCTTAATAGCAAACCTAGTGAAGTTAACATAAAATGAGAACATATGGACTTCATCTGTGTGACTCTGTTCTGGAAGGTGTTTAATTTCTATGTATCATTTTTTCAGTACAAACCTCTAGGTTAGACACATTTGCTGTTGCACATATTATTGTTGGCAGATGTTGTTTCCCTTTTTTCTGTAAGCTGCCTGTATTATTGCAGATAACCTTGGTGGATGAGATGTTTGAATAAGCCTAGTAACCCTGGTGGATCATCTCTTGAAGCTCTTGGTTTCCAAGGAAGGTGGGGTCAGCAAATTCTCTGCTCTTGATATTGGTTCGTTCTGGGTTGCTCTCCTGGTAATGATTTGATGAAAATGAAATTGAGTGATTGAATTGCGTGGAATGTATTTGCGCCCACCTTGGTCTATTGCCTTACTGTATCATGCTTTTGCTGTTCATAACAGCAGGTGGATTAGGAAACTGTTGGTTGATATATATATATATATATATATATATATATATATATATATATATATATATATATATATATATATATATATATATATATATATATATCTGTTAGCAGGTTGATTCAGTTCAAAGTCCAAAACACTCCCCTTTTCTTTTTTTCTGAATTCAGGCGTCTGCTGGTTCATCCATGAGCTGGTCAGCTGTGTAAATCATACATTAGGTAGGTGACAGGTAAAAATGGTGGGGTTTCCATTGTACAATCTATGTTATTCAGGCTTCCTGTATATAATCGTTCCCATTTTATTCTTTTGGATTGTCTAGTCAGACAAGTCGCAGGATTTTTTTTGTCTGTTGTGGCCAAATTTACGCAGGCTGTTTTCTGCTATGATAGAACTTACTGATCACAACAGATTTGTGCAGATATATATACATTGCCCAAAGCTAAACTATCTTCTTGGTTGAATCAGCTTTGAAGTCTACTCAAAATGGTGATATTAGGTTCTTTGTTGATTTTGGCCTTGCTCTTGTACGGCATAGAAACAGATAATTTTTTTTCTGGAAATATGTCATTGACTAACATACCAATGGAGATCTGATCCGAATTATGCTGAACATACCAATGGAAATCTGATCCGAATTATGCTGAACATACCAATGGAAATCTGATCCGAATTATGCTGATAAGTACCAACCTCCGTTTCCAAGTACTTTTTTTCATCACTTTATTTGTTTCAAAATACTTGACACTTCACGTTACTCTGTCACTTTATTTGTTTCTGGAACATTCCTATAGTACTTTAATAAGGACAAAACTATCTGTCAATGACGTCCTTTAAATGAAATTGAGTGATTGAATTGCGTGGAATGTTTTGTCCTTATTAAAGTACTATAGGAATGTTCCAGAAACACTAAAAGATACCTTTATTAGGGTATTTTGGGCATTTCATCCTTTAAAGGGTGAACTGCCTTGGTAATCGTGTTTAGTCAAAGTTGCCAAGCATTCAGAAACAGAGGTCGGTACAAATTTGTGAACTTGTATGCTTTGAGCTCTAGTAGGTAGGATGCCATTATCCTTCACGAAAATTGGTTCCGTAGCATCGAAAGATCCCAAGTCCTCGTAAAATACCATTGAACGATACAAACGTACTGCAAAGTATCAATGAGATCTTTGTCTGCAACTTTGTTAACTTGGACAAAATTACCCTCAAATCATTATAAGAAATAAGAAACATGCACAACACTTAAGAAGCAAGCACAAGACTCATACTTGCACCATTTCAACGCAAGAACACTCTCCATTGCAACAACCTAGCTTGTAGGTCCTAGACTTCCTAGCAATGCCTCTTGGTGATATGTCTAATTGTGTAGCCATTCTTCTAGTCGTAGGTCCTGTACTCAATGGTGAATCTGGAGGTTTTGTTGAAGTAGAAGTAGAAACTGCCATCCTTTTTCTTATAGATCCCGGACTAATTGGTGTTTGAGTGATCAACGAAGTGGAGGTGGTTGCTGGTTCTACTAAGAAAGTAGAGGTGCTTGATGCACCAGCTTTCTTGGACTTCTTTGAAGTAATCTTAATCCCTTCTTCGATTTTGAAGCATCTCCTTTCCTCTTCCCACACAACAAAAATTTGAATTAGCCATTGTGCAGCCGCACATAGGCAAAAAAAAGAGAGTTTTAGTTTATCTAGATTTTTCAAGAAGTGAAGGTGGTCATTCGGTATCAATTTCGGTAGGCGGCTCATGGCATCCCTTCTCAATATGCCCAAATTGGAAGCATCTTTTGCATTGGTAAGATCCCCTTTTACCTGACTCACCTCTACTCTTGATTCTTTTCACTCTTGGCCTACCTGTTGACCTTTTTAGCTTTGGTGGCAACATGTGAAATCCGGGATCAGCCACATGCCACTCTGATTAGTCAACCATTAGGTTGACCACAAAGTGATATGTAGCTTTGAAACACTCAAGTAAGTAGAAATTATGCACATAGTCCTCTAGTTTAACATTTCTCAGCAAACCTATGAAAGAGATAGAGTGAGTGCAAGGTTTATTAGAAATCTGCCACTAGCCACATGAGCATGTTTTCATATCAAGATCCACAACATGCCTCGAAGGATAGTTGTCATTTGGGCATGTTTGCTTGAGCTTCTTAGCAGCTTCTCAGCGTGAAAAGCTAGAAGCTCAAATAAACGAACTTCTAGTGTAGCTTCTGGAAAGCTGGGAGCCTAGAAAAGCTGAGTTTATATGGGAAGCTGGAAAGCTCAGTTTTATGAGCTTTTCTTAGCTTTTTGAGTTCAAACAGCTAAGCACATCTTCTAACAGCAAGTGTTGGATTTTCATAACCAAAAAGCTAGTAGCAGCTTTTAAGAAAAGCTCAAAAGCTGCGGCTCAAACAAATAGGCCCCTACTCCCCCTCATTGTGTACTTCAAGTTTCTACTCTTTATTTTCAGCTCATTGATAACACTAGGAGGAATTGGCCCTTCAATCTCTCGGCTATCTGTTGCATCATTGCTATCTTTTCTATGATCATCCCTCTAATTGTGTCCACAAGGGCATGCACAGGCAAACCTTTAGTTTTGTTAATCCAGTTATTGAAGCACTATGATATGATGTTATTTATATAATCAACCTTACATGATCAAATATGTTTCGTTCTCTTCTTGTTAGTAAGGAATTGTTTCTGGACAGTTCCCCTACAATTCTGTCCTAAGCCACTGATGCCTTCTAGTAGTACATGCCCAAGCATATGGCCACATGTACTTCAACCCATCTCCTTCGAAATGCTTTCTAAAATTCTGCATGAGGTGTCTAAAACACTCTTTGTGCTCAACTTCTTATTGGAAGACTTTGTGGATTGCTGTCTCTAAACCTTTGCAAGCATCAGTGCAGATGGTTAGTTCATGTGGAGTCCCAATTGCTCTCTTCAATTGCATGAAGAACCAAGTCCAATTAGCTTTTGTCTCCTTGTAAAAAATGCATCCAATTATGATCATCAATTGTTGTTGCTGCAACTAGATTTCCATTGTATTTATCATTGAGATGAGTAGTCAGATCCAAGGTACGGCCTGCATCCAGCAAGAAAACCATCCACACATGCTTTTGATAGCAACAAAAATCCTAGAGAAATAGACTCAGCCATCTTTCTTTTTCTTGCAACCAATCTCTATTATGTTGCCGGGACATGTAGCTTCTAACTTTGCTTTGAAATTCCATAACATTCTGAAACTGTTCTCCCAAGTGTCATGGAATCCTTGTAGTGCAAGTTGCCTTCCTTCCCACACCTTATTATATGATAGTTTGATTGAAAAATGTTGTTCAAGTTGATCTTTCAGTTTATTTGCCCCCATGGCTAGGTTGGAATTGAGTATCTCTTTTGCCATGTTGGCAGTCCAAACTTTAGTGGCGTCCTTACCTTCACTTGGCTTGTGCTAGCACATGTATGGCCTTCTGAAATGGAAACAATCTGAAAATTCAAAGACACATGATCAAAATACCATGTAAACATGCATATAACAAATACATATATAATCTAAAAGTAGTACGGAAATATGGGCAAAAATGAAAGTGACACATACATATATGCAAGAGTAAAATGCACTGGAGGTCCTTAAACTAGTTGACATGTTCTGTTTAGGTCCATGAACTTCGAAAATGCATTTTTAGATCCACGATCTATTCAAGTGTGTCACTTGAGGTCCAAAACGCCTCTGACCAGCGTTGACTGCCTTCGTGGACTGCCACGTCCGATCCAACGTGGCCGTTGGCCGCCATGCTGGCTCCGCTGGCTCGCCCCTTCTCCCTGGCGGCCCCCTTCTTCGCTGGCGGCGGCTACGGGCGGGTAGCATGACGAGCGGCCGGCGTGGCGCTGCGGGCGGCCAGGGCGGGGGCAGCCGGCGCGGAGGCGGAGGAGCCGCACGGTGCGGCGCGGCGTGGCGCGGAGGCGGCGGAGCAGGGGCGGCCGGCAGAGCGCGCGACGACAGTGGAGGGCTCGAGCTCAGCCACTCCCTCTCCTCAGTGCGCCGGCGAGTTGCGGCGGCCTCCGTCCTCCTCCTTTCTCCGACACGCCCTCCTCCAACCACGCGCGCCACGGGGCCGCGCCACCATCCCCTGCTCCCTCCGCGCGTGCGCTGTGGGCCTGCGCCACTCGCATCATCAGGGCCGTGGGTGAGCTCTAGCCCCGGCGTGGGCAGCGAGCGGCTCGGCGCAGACCCGAGCTGCTCACAGAGCTCTAGCGGCACCGCGCAGAGCTTCCTCCCCCTTTTCTGTCTCCCTCGTGCGCGGCCGTGGCATTGCGCCGAGCGGCGGCGGCGACCTGCTATGCGTAGGGCCATGGCGGCGAGCCGCTGTGCGCGGTGGCCATAGCGGCGACGGCCGGATCCGTGCAGGGCCATGGCGGTGGTGGCCGGTTCCGCGCGGGGCCACCAGCGCGAGCATGGCGTATGCGAGCGCGCCGCCGGCGCTCGCGGCGTGCAGTGGTATGGTGCTCCTACATGATCCCCTACTACTTGCGCACGACTAGGACGAGCTAGAGCTCGAGCAAAGCTCTGCAGCGGCGCCGATGGCCATGGTGGACCGAGCCCGCGACGGCGCGTGGCCCAGCGGCTACGGCCTCAAATTGACCACACAAACGGCACGGGCATGCTCAGAGGCTCACCCCAAAGCATCACGACACGACAGCAGGGCCCCAAATCGACTGGAGCACGGTCGACCACGACGGAGATGGCGGTCGAAAGCTGAATGTCGACGAGCTTCGTGTTTCGGCCAACCTGCTGCACAAATCGACCAACGGTCAAGCCAGAGAGCACTACAGCATCAAGGCGAGCATGAGACAAAATCAAGGAGGAAGAGAACATGGCTGGAGAAAGCTAGCCACGGCAAGGCGGTCCGCTGCCCCGGGTCTGACAAGCCCCAGAGCTCTTCGTAGCCGAGTCCTGCAGGCGTCGAGTACATGGCCAGGCGTCTTCGAGTACTTCAAGTAGCCAGAACATCTTTCTACTTGCTTCTGGTCCTTCCTTCAGATACATCTAGTAGTCCTCCAAGTACTTCTGGTTGCTTCGAGGCTGTGAGGTGCTCAAGCCCCAAAATCTTGATCATATATGGTGTGCGAAGTACTCGCGCTCTATATGGAGTAGCCCCCGAGCCTTAGGTTGAATCGCAGAATCAGGCTGATGGTCACTTCATTCTTTTTGCTTCCTTATTTTTCAAGAAATTTGAAAAATAAATCTCTGATACACATATCCCGCAGCCCCCGAGTCTTGAATTTAAATCTCTCCATTTAGATTTAAGAATCAAAGAAAACTCGTGGCAGAATAAGTAATGAAAACTTCCCTAAAAAGGAAAGAATCCGTTGATCTCCCAAATATTCACAAAATTGCCACCAGAAACCATATAAAACCGTCTGATATCTTGTGAGGGTTTTACCCTTTGAACTCCTGGCCGCCGTCAAATTTAGATCCACACTTGCCCGTTCCCAGTGTCATCCATAGCCCCTCTCGTAGCCCCCGAGCCTAAACTTGTGACGTTGAGATGGCTCCCAAGAAGGACATATCTAAGGATGAAGAGGAAGCAGTTGCCAATCTTTCAGCGGGTTGGCGGAAAAGCAAAATGTCTGAATCAGCGATGCAAGAACTGGAGAATTTGTGTCTCCTCCAAACTCAGGGCGTGATCCAATGGCGTGCAGGGGAAGGAGAAGATTACCCTATGGAAGGTACCCTTGAAACCGTTGTGTTCCATGATTTCGTGGAACGTGGCCTTGCACTTCCCGTGTTGGAATTTTTCTATGCTCTTCTGCAATTCTGGGGAATCCAATTGCATCATCTGACTCCCCAATCCATTTTGCATCTTTCTATTTTTACTCATTTCTGTGAAGCATTCCTTGGCATTCTTCCCCATTTTCACCTTTTTCAACATTTCTTCATCCTTGTTCCCGTCCCAAATGCCAGCAAACCTGCCATTGTTGGCGGATGTGAACTAATACTCCGCCCTGAAACTCAGGACGAGTACTTAGCGTATGATCCAGTGGGTAAAGGACTCGGGTGGAAGAAATTCTGGTTTCATGTCGGGAACTTTGAATCTCCTCTTCCAGAAAGAGTTCCTGGTGCCCCCCAAGTCCAAGAAAACTGGACAAGTATAGGACCTGGTGGCCAACAAGTCGAGTGCCTCCTTAGAGTCATTGCACAGGTGAAAAACAAGGGAGTTACCGGAGATCACGTGGTTTTCTCCTTTGTGAGCCGTCGGATCCAGCCTCTACAGCATCGACAACATCCATCCTTTAGATATGAAGGTATAAAAGATGCTACCAGAATGTCCCCAGAACCAATGGTGCATTCTGATGTAATCAGAAAATGTTGTAAAGTACTCGATAATTTTGACAAATCTTTGAAGCTTCCAACACTCTTCTGGGCCGAGAATCCTCCCAAAAATGCCTGGGTAAGTGTTGAAAAACACCGCCGAGTACTTGTAATTAAAGTTTTTATCTTCTGATGGACCCTTGCCTCTTTTGCAGAAAAATTATAAGACATGGCTTTGTATGCCTCCAACTTCAGTAGATGCTGCTTCCGATGATAGCAAGAAACGAAAAGCCGCTCCTGGAGCTTTGCTGCGGAGAAAAATATCTCGTGTTGATGCTGGCCAGTAAGAATCTAATATTCTTTGATTGTATCCTGTTTGCCCCAGCTTTCTTATTTAGAATCTTGCTTGGCTAGGATCCAATGTCTTCCAGCACAAGAGAAAAATTAGATCCAGGACTTTCGTAACTGGGTGGAGAGTAGTCTAGAAGCAAGTACTCGATCCACCCTTGATTCTCCAGTAATTGGGTTAATCGAGAACTCAACTACTCCCTCCCCGAGTGTGGACATGCCTAGAACGTCAAGGGAGCTGCATCTTGATGTACCCGCATCTACTTCTGCTGCTGCTGGTGAAGGTACTTCAAACGCTGCTGGATGTGGCAGTGACAAAGCTGAAGGGTCGAAGAATCCAACTGTTCGACTAGTACCCTTTCAGTCGATGCCGCAATCTATCCAAGAAGAATTGGGTAAGGAGCTCTTTGATGATCCATTGTTGTCTGTGGAGAATATGAAGAAGCTCGCAGATTCCATGCAATGGTGTTTCAAATATACCAAGGTGAACCTTCCTCTACTGCTATTTCCATGCATCAAGTATTTTGGTGACATCTAACCAATCTTGCCTTGTATGATACAGGATGTTGCCAATCGGTCTTTCTTGATGTCTCATGCTTTATATAAGACTGTTGACAACCGGAAAACCTTGGAGCAGCAGAATGCCCTGATTGCCAAACGACTAGATGAATCCCTTGCCGCCCGGAATAAGCTGTATGAAGCAAACCGAAAGCATCATCTAGAACTTAGCGACATGAAGCGGTAGATCAAGGGCCTTGAAGAAGAAAGATCAAAGCTCCAGGAAGAAAATTCCAAGCTTCAAGAACAGTTGCAGATTACTCAAGCTTGTGAGTATTCGATATTTTGTTTTGATATTGCTTTGTCAATAATAATCACTGAAATATCCTTCCATCAGGTTCTCCAGGTGACCATACTCGACTGGTAGCAGCAGCTCAGGTCATTGTGGACATGGTCGATTCTGAAGAGGGGTCGTCGAATATCAAGTCCTTGGTAGAGCGTCTAGAAGAGGCTCCCAAGAAGATCTTTGATGTTATGACGGCTACCTCCAAGAATTATCTGACCCACATGATAGGAGTTGTCAAGTCTTATTCGCCTCAGTTTAATTTAGCTCTCATAGCTAAAGGAATAGCTCCCGATTGTTCTGATGAGAAATTTCAGGACTATTGTAAAGAATCAGAAATGATTGCTAAGGAAATTCTGAAGAACTTGGCAGAGTAACTTGCTTGTAACAACTCATTGTCTTTGTAAACATTGCTCTTATCCTGTTGGTGTGTCTTCAGAAGTATGATCTGATACCGTAGGATTCGTACAAACTACTCGAGTAGTCGAGTAGAATGCTTGCATGGAGTAATCTTTATAGTTGATCAGTTAGGGTGAATCCCGTCGGATTACCCAGATAGAAAGACTGCAAAGATATCCATAAACTACTCGATCAAGCGAGTAGGGTGTCCTGACCAAGGACTTGAGTAACTTCTAAGATAGATCTGTTAGGATGAATCCCGTCGAGTTATCCAAGATGAAACCATCTTAGAAATATCCAATACCTATTCAAGCTTGTTAATAGGGTGTCTAACTTGTAGACTGGAGTGACTACTAAGATTGACCGGTTAGGATGAACCCCGTCGGGTTACCCAAGATGGACAATATGTAGTAGTACCCATAACATACTCGAGCAAGCGTGTAGTTTTGCCTTTAAAGCAAGGCTGGAGTTCCTTATAGTTGACCTGTTAGGATGAACTCCGTCGAGTTACCCAAGATGGACAACTAGTAAAGGTATCCATATACCTTCTCGAGCTAGGCGAGGAGGTTGTGCCCTTATGTCAAGGACAAGGATGTGGCTTGTGTAGTTATCCTGATGGAAAACTATGTAAGCTATCCTGAATAGGTTATCTAGGTCGGTATGAATCTTTAGAGATTACCCTAGTTGGATGAACCTTTTTGTAGGGTAGTGATGATGCTACCAGATTGAAAGCTGCCTTTAATGTAGTCAAAAAGCTAATGAAAACCTTTGCTTTATTAAGGAGATCAATTGACATCATCATGTTACTTTGATCAAGGATGAAATCTACGTAAGTGCTCAATATTCCAGGACTTGGGTACCTCGTTGCCATCTGCATCAGAAATTCTATATGATCCTGGTCTTGTCACCTTAGTTACGCTGAAAGGACCCTCCCATCTAGAATTTAACTTGTGCAATCTTGTTTCATCTTGAGTCCCTCGCAATACCAAATCTCCAATGTTGAAAGATCTTTGCTGGACATTGCGATCGTGATAGCATCTAACTCCTTGAAGATATCTAGCCGATTGGGTTAAAGCATTAATTCTAGCTTCTTTGACTGAATCTAGCTCAGGTTGTCGAGTTTCATCTGCTTCTCCTTCTTGATAGGCTTCTACTCTTGGAGATTTCCACATGATATCAGCGGGTAGTATAGCCTCTGACCCATAAGTGAGGAAGAAAGGAGACTGTCCAGTTGCTTTGCTGGGCTGCGTTCGCAGCCCCCAGACCATATGGGGTAGTTCTTGAATCCACTTGCCACCTTTCTTGGTGTTAGCATCATAGAGTCTTTTCTTCAATCCGTTGAGTACTAAGCCATTGATGCGCTCTACTTGACCATTTGCTCGCGAGTGAGCTATTGACGCATATTTGACCTCAATGCAGGAATTGTCACAGAAATCCCAAAAAGATTGTGACGTGAAGTTAGAGCCAAGATCCATAATGATGGTGTGAGGAAATCCGAACCAGTGAATGATGTCAGAGATAAAATCCACTGCTCTATCGGATGAGATCTTGACAATGGGCTTGTACTCGATCCACTTGGTGAACTTATTGACTGCTACCAACACATGATTGAATCCTCCTGGAGCTACGGTTAATGGTCCGATCATGTCCAAACTCCAACAGGGGAACGACCATGATGGAGGGATTGTTATCAAGTTGTGTGCTGGGATGTGAGTCTTTTTGCCGAAGAAATGGCAGCCAGGGCACCGTCTAACAAGGTCTTCTGCGTCTGAAACAGCTGTTGGCCAGAAGAAGCCTGACCTGTAAGCCTTGCTACTAGTGTCCTTGACGCGGCGTGGTTGCCGCAAACTCCTTTGTGTATCTCTCTGAGGATGTCTTTGCCTTCTTCAAGGGTAACACACTTCATGAGGATGCCAGAAGCAGAGCGCTTGTATAGATTGTCTCCAACAAGGACGAAACCTTTGCTACGCCTGATGATACGGGCAGCTTCAGTGCTTTTAGGATCGACATGTGGTGGAAGCTTGAACTCCTTGATGAAGTCAATAAACTGGATCCGCCAATCTTCTTCAATCATCAGTACTTCCCTGACTGTGGCCGGGGCCTCCGTGTCACTAGCTTGTTGGCTTTGTACCTTGACTGATGGATGATGAAGTTCATGGACAAAAACTCCAGGTGGAACGACTGCTCGAGTTGATCCAAGTTTGGAAAGGACATCGGCTCCCACGTTGTTGTTACGGTCTACGTGGTGGATTTCCAATCCTGAGAACTTGTTTTCGAGCTTTCTGATTTTCTCGACGTATGCGTCCATTGTATCCTTGTTGATGTCCCATTCTTTATTGACTTGCTGGACGACGAGTAGAGAGTCGCCGTAAACAAGTAGTCGCTTGATGCCGAGAGAAACTACTAGTCGAATGCCATGTAGCAGTGTCTCGTATTCAGCTTCATTGTTGGAGACCTTGAACAAGATTTGGAACACATACTTCAATTGATCTCCCTTTGGGGAGATGAGCAGAACTCCCGCGCCACCTCCGTCGAGCTTGAGTGAGCCGTCAAAGTACATTACCCAATGTTCTGGAACGTTATGAGGCGCTGGAATTTGATTTTCCCACCATTCAGCTAAGAAGTTGACTAGTGCTTGTGACTTGACTGCTGTTCTTGGCTTGAAGTTGATCTCCAAGGCTCCCTGTTCAACTGCCCACTTGTGGAGTATATCCCCCAATGGGAAGTCAGTTAGTACTGAGATCTTGTACTCGTCGAAGTAATGTCGAAGCTTCCTGGAGGTGATTAGAATTCCATACAGAAGTTTCTGAATTGATGGATATCTAACCTTTGATTCAGAGAGTACTTCCCTGATGAAGTAAACTGGTCTCTGAATGCCATAAGCGTGGCCTTCCTCCGGGCGCCGTACTGACTATATGAGTAGATGCAGCGATGTAGAGGAGCAGTTCCTCACCAGGTAGTGGAGCTGTTAGAGTTGGCGGTGACTGGAGATGATGCTTGAGGTTCTCGAGTGCTTCCGCAGTTTCTATAGTCCACTCGAATTTGTCTTGTCGCTTTAAAAGCTTGAAGAAGGTAAGCCCCGTTCACCAAGCCTGGACAGGAATCGGTTCAGAGCTGCCATGCAGCCTGTAAGCTTTTGGACGTCCTTGATAGTAGCTGGAGCGTCCATGGCCATGATGGCATTGATCTTCTCTGGATTGGCCTCGATTCCTCGGTTGATGACGATGAATCCAAGTAGTTTTCCAGAGGGTACGCCAAAGACGCACTTGGTTGGGTTGAGTTTCTAGCGAAATTTTCAAAGGCTGTTGAAGGTCTCTTCCAGGTCAGTAATGAATTGATCCTGGGTCTTGGTTTTGACGACAACATCGTCGACATAGGCTTCAACATTGCGATGCAGCTGGTCAGCAAAGCATAGCTGTATCACACGCTGGTAGGTAGCACCAGCGTTCTTCAACCCGAAAGACATGGTCTTGTAGGCGTATGCTCCGTAAGGGATGATGAAGGCCATCTTGATTTGGTCTTCTTCTTTCAAGGCGATCTGATGATACCCTGAGTAGCAGTCGAGGAAGGATAACGGGACACATCCTGCTGTAGAGTCGATTACTTGATCAATACGTGGTAGCCCGAAAGGATCCTTTGGGCAATGTTTGTTTAGATCAGTGTAGTCGACGCACATCCTCCACTCGTTGTTGTTCTTCTTTTGGATGAGTACAGGGTTAGCCAACCACTCGGGATGGTAGACTTCCTTTATAAACCCTGCTGCGAGTAGTTTCGCCAGCTCTTTCTTGATGGATTCTCCCTTGTCCGGTGAAAAGCGCCACAACTGTTGCTTTTTGTTTGTGGCTTTAGGGTCGACTTTCAAGGCATGCTCGATCAACTCCTTGGGCACCCCTGGCATATCCGCAGGTTTCCACGCGAATACGTCTCGATTGGCCCTAAGGAAGTTGATGAGCTCGATTTCCTATTTGTCACCCAGGCCTGCTCCGATGATAGCAGTTTTGGAATCGTCTCCCTCTTGTAGCTGAATAGTTTTGGTGCCTACGTCCCCAGTTGGCTTGACCGATGACTAGCTTGGCTTCTTGGTGGGCATTGACTCTTTGAGCGAGAGTTCCTTAGCGGCAGCAAGTATTTTGCTGACAGAGCTAGGAACCCGGATTGTGGAAGCATGATCTATTGCTTCCTTGTCGCACTTGAAAGATTTGAGGAGGTCTCCACGTAAGGAAAGTACTCCAGTGTTGCCTGGCATCTTGAGGAGCAGGTACACGTAATGTGGTACTGCCATGAACTAGGCTAGCGCTGGTCTTCCTAGGATAGCATGGTAGGAAGATTCGAAGTCGGCTACTTCGAATTTGATATATTCTGTCCGGAAGTTCTGTTCTGTGCCAAATGTGACCGGAAGGGTGACAGAGCCAAATTGGTGTGGAAGAATTTCCGGGGACGATGCCATAGAACGAGGCCTTGCTCGGAGTGAGTAGACTCATGTAGTTGAGGCCCATCTTGGCTAATGTACTTGCGAAGATCAGGTTGAGCCCGCTTCCACCGTCGATGAGTACTCGAGTGAGCTTGGAGCCTTGGACGACTGGGTCGTGTACTAGCGGGAATTTTCCAGATTCAGAGAAGCTGGTCCATTGATCTTCCCTGGAGAAGGTAATGGGGACCTGTTGGCGTTTCTTATGCCCGATTAGAATAGATATTCTGCAAGCGCACAGAATCACCACTGTAGCACTTCACCTTGGAGTATTCCAGGGTATCATATTTTTCCTCAGGGAAGCACTATGGTAAAGAGTATCGTAAATCGAATAATAATCGTACTAGCTTAATCGACTGACTGACTAGACGGGGGTAAGCCAGATAGGTAGCAAGATAAATGGCCAGGCAATGACCGAGTGACACACGGAGATTCTAAACCTTAGAGAGGTAGAGCTGGGAGGACAACGAGCGAGATAAGACACCTGATACACTTCTGAACTATCGAGCTAGCCTCTCTAGATCAGACTAAGCACTTAACTAGTTCTCGGGAAAGCAGAGCTTACTTCGGCGGCTGGAAGAGGAAGGACTTTAGAAAGGGATGAGAGGGGAGTCCAACGACAACCTGCACTACTGCTATGAAAACACCCGAACGTGGTGAACTACAAAGAACGGATAGGGCTGTCACCACCTACCGACTACCACAACGGTTCCGTGGGGTGGAACACACTTTCTAGCTAACACTAAGGTCGGTGTTAGGATTTCTCTCGAGGCCTTCGAGAGAAATCCCCCTCAACCTAGAGCACTAACTTGAGATACTCTAGTCCGGGTGAGAAAACCCGTAAGATAAGTTCCCGAATACTAAGAGAGACAACTTAGCCTAAGCTAAAGGACAACATCCGTGCTCAAGCTCAACCTCAGACTTGAGTAAATAAAAGACTATGGAAAGTAAGGCTGACTCGGAAAAGTAAAGAAGATAACTTATATTAATAAAGTCAAAAGAAAGATACAAGAGCTATACCAGATTTCCGACGACTCCGGAATCCCAAGCAAGCTCGACTCGACTCTAACTCCCAAGCTACTAACCTACTCTAGAAAGTACAAGTGGAAGAGAAGAGCTCCAATGGTGTGTGTCTTGAGTGATGGATGGTGCCTCCTTTTATAGCCTCCCAAGGTCGGTAACTAGCCGGTATTGCAGGTAGCGTCGGTTAAAAGCAGGTATGACGGTTTTGCTTAGCTTCCACACCAAGTCCCAGCCTGAGAGGCTTCCAAGGGGGGGCAACCGGCCTCCCCTAGGCCGGCCGGCCTGGGGATGCTGCCACGCGTCCACCGACCTTCAGACAGTGGCTCTGATAACTTCCTGGAGGCGGTTGGCAGTTGGTCTCGCGTCAGTTTTGCAGTTGCTAGGCCGGCCAGCCTCCCTCTGGCCCATCTCGGCCTCTAACTTGGCCGAGGCCTTGCTCTGCTCTTGAACCTTCTCTAGGGAAGTGGGATCCTGCAACCTTTGTGATTTTCAGTGGAACTATTATGTGCCAACTAGTTCAGGTACTAGGAGAGTAAAAAGCTGTAAACAAGACACATACAGAGTTTAAACAGAGCAACTATTCATCATTTCCAAAGTGAGAGCTCACACGGATTTCCACTCATATATTTTAGTCAAAGCATGGAAATATTTTTGGGTTTTTTGTTATTTATTACAACAATTATTATGTTTTTTTGGCATGGCTACTGAAATGAAAAGAACGGGTGCGATGACTTACCTGGAGGTGTGACTCCCCCCAAGCTTCGATGAAGCTCAATCCTCCTCATCGGAGTCCTGCTCTCCCTCGTCGGGGTCCTCATCATCGTCATCCTTGTCCTCCTCCTCCTCGTCGTTGTTCTCCTCCTCCTCGTCGTTGTTCTCCTACTGGTATGGCTGGTGCTACTGGGACTGCTGATAGTCCAGCCCAAGGTGGATGAAGACGTTCGAGACGTCGTAGTGCAAAGCGGAGGTCAACCCCCAGCTCTCCTGAGTGAGCTGGGTGTTGTGTGCCATCGTGTTCTGCATTTCCTGCTGCTGCGTCCCAAGTGTGCTGATGCGGTTCGAGAGGTCCGCGATGCTCCGAAGAATCGGGTCCTCATAGTGGAAGCGTGCCGACGATGAGGGACCCATATGTGGACCATAAGACAAATGCATACCTGCGGGGTAGTACGGTCCTTGTCCAGCGGCGAATCCGCTGCTGCCGGCCTGGTACGGGTCATAGTTGTAATGACCGTACGCCTCCTCGAAGCTCATGTTCTCCGTGGATGGCCCCGGCTGTGCCGAGGCGTGTCGTGAAGGATCTGCTTCGGCTTGTCCGCGCCGAGTCATGCTCCTCATCTGTGGACCTGCAACACTCTGTGGTGCGGGTTCTCTTTTCTCCATCTGCAATGTTATACTTTTCACCGAGTAGAGAGAGAGTCTCGGGCATGGAAGCTCGATCTCCCTATCATACCCGGGATAGCACATAAAGATAGAATTTCCTGGCCCTTCCCGCATCATGTTCCCTTGCACAAAATGCTCAAGACCGACCTCGTATCTGTACGCCTCCATCTCAGGCAAGAAGGTGACTTTGGCGCCCTCCATCGCTGTGACATACCTCGCCACACGGGTGACCAGTGGGGTTATGTCGATGGAGCCTTTGGCCGTAATCATCTTCTGCCAATGAGCAAGCATGCTCCGGACGGGCGAGAAGCGAATCTTGTTTGCCATAGCGTACAGACACTGCAGCTCAGGTGAGCTACAGAAGCGAAGGTCTGTGCGGGAATGCACAACTATGGCGAGCCACTTGGCGAGAAACCTCAGAGTACGATTATGAATTGAAACGATGCTGTTCTTACTACTCACGGGTTCATTAGAAATTTCACTCCACCAAGAGCTACGGTCATACTGATAGCGCTCAACAAGTGTGTTGGGGTCTAGGATGCATCTTTTATTAAAACCCAAAGCAACACTAAATTGTTGGTTTCTTCAAATTGCTCGTTAAAAAACCAAAAGTAAACTTTAGTTTCAGTGCTGGTTTCTTCAACGGTAAGAGACATAAGAAATTCCATGGTCAAGAGGTGCGAACCTGGCTCGACGATGTCGGCGAAGTTCTCCCATCCGACGGCGGTGAAAGCTTGGTTCATGTCTTGCAAGAGTCCCGTCGTGACGAGGAAACGGGTTTCAAACCTCTTGGCATGGGCATAAGTTTGCCTCTTCAGCAGCTCGAATGCTTGCCGCTCGTAGTCATTCTTTTAGATGATCTGCTCGACCATCGTCAGGATTCTGATGCGGAAGCAGCTTCTTGGGACTGCGGGAATTTCTTCTTTTTCCCAGGATGCATGCGAGCAGTGACCGGAGTCGACCGACATGTTATCCCGAGAAGAAGAGGAACTCCGCGAGCTTCTCGACCTTCTCGAGAATGCCTTCTTGACCTTCTCCTTTGCTCGGGTGATCATCATGCCTGCAAAAGGTTAGCACGAGCAATACCCGAAGGAAACCAGACGTTAAGAGGAGGGTTAGCGTTAGTCGTTAGTCGTTCTTGCGGGGTGTTGAACCACCACAAATGTTCAACGTTCAGCGAGCCATGAATTTATTACGAAGCGAAATATTTTTGTGGTTTCTGGTTTATGAACTTCACTAATTACTACTCAATTTTTTTTGTTTTTAGGTGAGCTAGCACATGGGTTCTTTTCCTAATCAACTCAAAGAGCTCAATTAGGCAAGAAACTCAAGGAAGAGAGAAGGGATTTAGAGAGCTCGGGCTGGATCACGAGTACCTGAGCTTCTGGTGCACCGATGAATGTCGGGCTCGCTGGCTTTTATAGCCAGGCGCCAGGGTCAGGCTAGCCGGCTTGGGGTAGGCCTGGCGGCTCCTGCACGGTGGCCATTGAGCCACGTCTTCGGTTTATACCCCTAGATGCAGGTGATGATGCCTCCCGTCGGTGGTGATGGGACTCGGGTGGATGGCAGAGGCCGGCCGGCCCTTATGAGGCCGCTCGGCATTCCTCTGCACGTTCCCGTGCTCCCCCCTTTGTCTCTTGCTTATTCTTTACTCCATGATCCCACTCCCGGTTGTCCCCTGCGAGAGGAAACAAGGTGGGGCCGGCCGGCCTAGAGCTCGGCCAAAAATTTTCGAAATTTTTTGTGAAGTTCTACTGATGCAAGAGTTTCCAATTTTAAACGTGGGTTGGTTAGAATTCAAAACATGACTATGCAAGTTGAAAAGAAGTTTTATGCACAGAAAATTAAACTATCCTATATGAAATGCAAGTGATGGATATGTGCCTCATACTTCATGGCGAGGGCTCGGGTTTTGAGTCCGGAGCCGGACTCTCCATTCCTTCAGTTCGATTGTCGTTGCCGGATGGAGTCGTGGGCGATGACACTTTCTTCCACCACACCTTCTTGGGTGTAGGTTGTGCTTTGACCTTTACTTCCTATGATGCCAGAAATTTCTTACGCTGGATTCGACGTTTGGCATTCTTCTGATTGTGAAGCTTGATTTGCTTCGCTTCCTCTTGAAGTCGTAGCTCCTCCTGGATCCGCAAATTCTCCACGAATGCGATGAGGGCTTCAATGTTTGGAAGCGATGGTTTCTTCGTCTCTTTCTCGGGTTTCTTCTTCCTTCGGACCTCTTTGACTTGGTTGCATTGTTCGACCTTCGGTTTGAAGGCGAACTTCGCCTGCTGGCCATTGATGTTGAGCTGGATTTCTTCGGCCCCGACATCAATATGGGCGTTTGCTGTACTCAAGAACGGCCTGCCCAAGATGAGCGGCGTCTTGGCGTCGACTTCCATGTCGAGCACGAAGAAGTCGACGGGAATAAAGAAATTCTGGATTTTCACCGGGATATTCTCTGCTATTCCCGCGGGGTAGCGGATCGTTTGATCCGCTAGCTGCAAACACATGGCAGTAGGGGCAAGTACATGATGGTTAAGTTTATCGTAAACTACCTTTGGCATGACACTGACGCTTGCTCCTAAGTCGCAGAGGGCGTTGGAGAAATTTTGGGCCCCGATCGAGCAAGTGATGGTGGGGCAGCCTGGGTCTTTCTTCTTCACCAGGAGAGGATCGAGTATAGCAGCACTACACTCTTCCGTTAACTGTACGACCTTAGTGGTGGGCAGTGTCCGCTTGTTCCCAAGAATATCTTTGATAAACTTGGCATACATAGGTACCTGCATAGCGTCAAGAAGTGGTATATTGACATATAACTTCTTGATTACCTCGATGAACTTGCCGAATTGTTCGTCGGCCACTGGCTTCCTTATCCGCTCCAGAAATGGTAAGGCAGTTGTGTCGTGATAGTCCCGTGAAGTTCTTGGGGGTTCCAGGGGTCTTCCTGGGTAGCAGGTGTGTTGGAGTCGTCAGCCTCCTCCTGCTCTTCATCTTCAATATCGGTACTGCTAGCGGTTACGGTCTTCCGCTGCTTTTCTGCATCCTTTGGAAAAGGTGGCTCTTGCGTGGTCTTACCACCACGCGTGGTCACCGCACTAACATTTTCTTTCGAGGGTACTTCCGGTTGCCCAGGCAGTTTCCCCGCGTTAACGTTAGGACATGAAGATGCAAGCTGAGCTACTTGGGTTTCTATCATTTTATTAAAGCAGTTGATTCTTGATAACAGAATTGAATCCCTCTAGTTGTGCAGCCATAGATTCTAAGATCTTGTCATTAGCAAGGAATTTCCTACTAATGTTATTATTTATTTGCTTCTGGCCGTACACTAGGTCTTTTAATGTGGGCTGAAAACTGTTATTGAAATTCGTACCTTGTTGTTGACCGAAGGGGAGGTTGGGCTTGGAGTTCCAACCCTGCTGAGGACGAAATCCTGAGTTGGGATTGTTGTTGCTCCCAACGAAGTTCGCGTACTCTTGAGTTAATGGGCACGAAGTGCCCGAGTGCCTAGTCTCGCCACATGTTTCGCATGTCATACGAGACTCCGAAACTTGATTAACCTCCTGGTGCAGAGATTCTAGCTTCTTCATCAGAAGTTCCAACTTGGCAGCTAACATGTCGACTGTGTCGATTTGATGCACGCCCCTGGGACGGGCTGGCTGCCTTTCTCCTTTCCAACTTTGGTTGGAAGCTATCTTGTCAATCAGCGCCTTTGCTCCCGCAACATCGAGAGAAAGGAAGGAACCACCCGCAGCTGTGTCAACGTGGTCCTGGGCTTGCTGATTCAGGCCATGGA
This sequence comes from Panicum virgatum, assembly GCF_016808335.1. NCBI lineage: Eukaryota > Viridiplantae > Streptophyta > Magnoliopsida > Poales > Poaceae > Panicum > Panicum virgatum. The sequence goes on along the minus strand of NC_053153.1, from coordinate 44,845,390 downwards.
AGAAGTTCTAAATGATCAGCCACTCTTCTATGCCGTGGTGTGGGCATGCTTGTATGTACACCTAGAGACGCTCCTAGACTTCCAGGATGGTCTCATCCGGCAATTGCTGAATTCCGGTGATCCTGTTCCGGAGGGCATTGGTCTTGCCCACTAGAAAGTACTTGGCTAGGAATGCATTTGAACAAGCTTCCCACTTTGTGAAAGCTTCCTTGTTGGAGTAGAACCACGTCTTGGCCTTCCCGAGCAGTGAGAACGGGAACAGGCGAAGACGGACGTCATCCAGAGTAGTTCCTCTAGGGTTGATGGTGTTACTCACCTCCAGGAAGTTCTGGAGATGGGCGTTGGCATCCTCGGATGCCTTTCTGCAGAACGGACTTGCTTGGACCATGTTCACTAGTCCAGTCTTTACTCAAAGCCGTCATTGCCGGCTTGGTTGACATTCAGTCTAGTAGGAATGTGGCTGCTGGACGGGGCAGAAAACTGACGGAGAGTCTTTGCCATGGATGAAGATGCTGAGGTGGAGGGTGAACTGGTAGGCCAAGTGAGTCTCTTCTGAGGTGGGACGACGCTGCGTCTCACGATTCTCCCAATTCTTTCTGGATTTGGGTGGAAGTTACTTGGTAGGTCGAAACCGGTCATGCACTGCTCTGCATCGATCAAAAGATAGACAGAGCAATGGTAAGCCCGCTAGGGTTAGCGGCGACAAACTAGTATAGTTTATCAAACTATCTACGATATCTTTAGCCAATTGCTTTCCCGACAACGGCGCCAGAAATGCTTGTTGGCATTTCTTATGCCCGATTAGAATAGATATTCTGCAAGCGTACAGAATCACCGCTGTAGCACTTCACCTTGGAGTATTCCAGGGTATCGTATTTTTCCTCAGGGAAGCACTATGGTAAAGAGTATCGTAAATCGATTGATAACCGTACTAGCTTAATCGACCGACTGACTAGACGGGGGTAAGCCAGATAGGTAGCAAGATAAATGGCCAGGCAATGACCGAGTGACACACGGAGATTCTAAACCTTAGAGAGGTAGAGCTGGGAGGACAATGAGTGAGATAAGACACCTGATACACTTCTGAACTATCGAGCTAGCTTCTCTAGATCAGACTAAGCACCTAACTAGTTCTCGGGAAAGCAGAGCTTACTTCGGCGGCTGGAAAAGGAAGGACTTCAGAAAGGGATGAGAGGGGAGTCCAACGGCAACCTGCACTACTGCTTGGTCCCCCTCTCGAGGCATTCGAGACAAATCCCCCTCAACCTAGAGCACTAACTTGAGATACTCTAGTCCGGGCGAGAAAACCCGTAAGATAAGTTCCCGAATACTAAGAGAGATAACTTAGCCTAAGCTAAAGGATAACTTCCGTGCTCAAGCTGAACCTCAGACTTGAGTAAATAAAAGACTACGAAAAGTAAAGCTGGCTCGGAAAAGTAAAGAAGATAACTTATTTTAATAAAGTCAAAATAAAGATACAAGAGCTATACCAGACTTCCGACGACTCCGGAATCCCAAGCAAGCTCGACTCGACTCTAACTCCCAATCTACTAACCTACTCTATAAAGTACAAGTGGAAGAGAAGAGCTCCAATTGTGTGTGTCTTGAGTGAAGGATGGTGTCTCCTTTTATAGCCTCCCAAGGTCGGTAACTGGCCGGTATTGCAGGTAGCGTTGGTTGAAAGCAGGTATGACGGTTGTGCTTAGCTTCCACGCCAAGTCCCAGCCTGAGAGGCTTCCAAGTGGGGCCGGTGTTGACGGTCATTAATGACCAATTTTGACCATCAACTCCTGCACAAAAGGGAACCACAAAATGGAATAAATGCTAGCATAGGGTTTATTTATTAACAAATTCCACATATAGTGCTTGAGAATGTGTGCAGGTGGTTTTGAACTAATTTCGCAGGTTTCAAGTACACTTTGGCCCGACATAAATCGCAGAAATTATCAGAGCACCGATTCAGGCTCAAATGGATCAAGTGTAGCCCAAGAACCCAGTTCAAATACAAGGGGAGGGGGTAGAGGAATGGACACACACACACACACATCACACCCTCTCAACCCACCTTTCTCCCTTGGAGCTTGAGGCCTTCATCCTAGATGCTTAGGTAGACTAGGAGGTGTAGAAGAAGAGGAGGAGAGTGAGGAGGAGTCGGGGGAAGTGCCGGGTCTGTCGACACTCTTCTCCGCTTGTACCTCGACGGATGCTTATTCGGTTGTAAGTGTTCGAGACTTTCTTTGTTTGTTTATTTGGAATTAGTGTTTAGATCGCAAGTTATCATCTCTGCCTTATATTAGTTGATGTGTATACTAGCGAGTAGCATTTGATCTTAGCTTAAGACCCCGGATAGAAAAGGGTAGTCTTGGCCAGGGCTAAGGTTAGTAGGGAAAGGCGTAGACGTGGTGTACATGCTGGACTATACCACTCAGTTGTCTGATAGTCCCTCGGTTTGTAGAGGTAGCCGGCAGGTGGTGACAGCCCTGTTCGAGCCTTTTAGTAATCCTCCACGTTCGGATATCAAATAGAGCACATATTGGAACTACCGGTTTGCATAAGTCGGTCGATACCTTTAGCTTGAAGTATAACGGCGACGTGATCTCTTCTTCTAGGCATAGATTCTAGATATAGAAAGTCCTCTCTTCTGTCTTCTCCACACCGGCGCGTGTGTCCTTGGATGAGCCTGAACCTGTAGATAGCGTACTCACATTCCTCAGTGGATACGATACCCTGGAATACTCTTGGGTGAAAGCTACAATGGTATCCGTGCGCTTGCGGATTTTATTCGTGACGTTGCAAAATACCAACAAGCTTTCTAGCGCCGTTGCCGGGGAACGGTAGCTACATTATCTACGGACTCAGTCGTCCTCGTATCTTCTTTTTTATTTTTCTTTGATTCTACCTCAACCCCCACTACCCATGGAGCAGCTATCCCTTTTACAGCTCTCTTCACCCAAGAGCGAGTTCTACGAGGCAGCACCCTCTGCTGACCCAATTCTTTCTACTAGCTATGAACTCGACTCAGGCTACATAGCCTTTGTTCAGGAAAATTCCTTTTTAGGAAGGGATTGTGAAAATCCCTACCATCATCTGCGCGAGTTCAAGCAAGTATGTTCATGCAAGAAAATTTCGGGCATGACACACGAAACTCTTAAATGGAAATTGTTTCCTTTTTCCCTTTCGGGAGAAGCGAAGCAATGGTATATTCGTGTCGTAGGCGGTGTGAATGGGAGTTGGATTGAACTTCGGGAGAGATTCTGTTCTGCATTCTTTCCGCTTTCACGAATATGCGCCTTACGAATGGAAATTTTTACTTTCCGTCAGAATGATAAGGATTCAATCGGTGTAGCTTGGGCTAGATTTACCTTATTGGTAAAATCAGGCCCAGACTTGTCATTACCCGAGCATTTATTGCTCCAGCATTTATATGCTGGTCTTGACAAGGAGTCCGCACACCATCTCGATCTTACCTTTGGAGGATCTTTCGCTCATCTTACCCCAACCAAAAGTAGGGAAGTCCTCAACAAAATCTTGGACAGAACCTCTTTCGTTTGTATCCACGAGCCAGTCCCCACAGAGCCCGAGATGCGTCAAGCGGAGCCTTCAAAAATCGAATCGGAATCCCCTGAAAGCCAATCAGTAGATTCGATCTATGAGACCGTCCCTGAACATAAATCCGAAACATCGGAGGAAGAAGACCCTCTACCTCCGGAATTTCTCCGAAGTATCGAGCCAGATGTCTTTGAAGATTTTGGCAACACCTCAAGATACTTCTGCCGGAAGCGACCACCAAGCCCTGTCACTCCTACGGTTCCCTTAGAGGAGAATTTTCTTCGGGAGACAGTTCAAGAGTTGACAACATTGATCAGCAATGAATGGCTGCAGGAAGGAGAGTCATCTGTATCTCCAATTTATCTAAACTCTCCCTCCACATCATTCTGTTGCCGTCTCCAAAATCAAAATGTGGACGCTCTCTATAGTCCCGCTGTCGGAGCTAATCTCATGTCAGATGAGTTTGCCTTAGCTTTTCTAGGCAATTACAAACTCACTCCGACAGACAGACAGCTCAAGTGACCTTCAGGTTCTCTTACAAGCAGCTATGGGATAATCACCGATGTGCCATTATGGCACAATGATGTTAAAATCCGTCTGAACTTCCATATCTTCAAAGATCTCAACTTCGACTTCTTGATAGGACATCCCCTTAAAGCTCTCTTTTCGGATGTTCCTAAGGACGGATGTTTAAACATCAAGTTAGGGAAGGACACGTTCCACATCCCCGTGGATCGAGCATTGACATGCTCAGTGGAGGATCTCCCTATTCTAGAGCCGATCGAGGAAATAATGGCCACTTCCACCTTCGAGTTTTTCGACTTGGGCCTCGAGGAGGATATCGAGGAAATGCCGGAAGAAGTCAGCGATGCAAAAGAAGAATCCGGTGAAACTTCTGAACTGCTCACGATTGAGAAGCCATCACGACCTCCGATTGAGCTAAAGCCTTTACCTTCAGGGCTTAGATACGCTTTTCTAAATAGCGATGTAGAGTCTCCCGTGATCATCAGCGACAAACTCTCGGAAGAAGAGATGAATAAGCTCATCGCTGTTTTAGAAAAGCATCGATCGGTCTTAGGCTATACCCTACAAGACCTCAAGGGCATCAATCCTGCCCTCTGCACCCACCAAATCCCATTGGATCCCGCAATAGCACCTTCTAGGGAACCCCAAAGAAGGTTGAACAATGCTATGAGGGAGGTGGTAAAGAAAGAGATTCTTAAACTCCTAGATGCCGGAATTATCTATCCTATTCCGCATAGTGAGTGGGTAAGCCCAGTCCAAGTTGTGCCCAAGAAAGGAGGCATGACGGTGGTGGAAAATAGCAAGAACGAGCTAATTCCCCAACGAACCGTCACGGGATGGAGGATGTGTATAGATTACTGGAAACTCAACAAGGCCACTAAGAAGGATCACTTCCCACTACATTTCATCGATGAGATGTTGGAGCGGTTGGCGAAGCACTCCTACTTCTGTTTCCTTGATGGTTATTTTGGTTACCATCAAATACCCATCCAACCCGAAGATCAGAGCAAGACCACGTTCACATGCCCCTATGGAACATATGCCTACCGAAGAATGTCGTTTGGGTTATGTAACGCACCCGCGTCATTCCAAAGATGCATGATGTCCATTTTCTCTGACATGATCGAAGAAATTATGGAAGTTTTCATGGACGACTTCTCGGTCTATGGGACGACCTTCGATCATTGTCTAGAAAATTTAGACAGAGTCTTGCAGAGATGCCAAGAGAAGGACCTGATTCTCAACTGGGAGAAATGTCAGTTCATGGTCCGTGAAGGCATCGTTTTAGGACACTTAGTGTCCGAAAGAGGGATAGAGGTGGATAAGGTGAAGATTGAAGTCATTGAACAACTTCCGCCTCCCATCAATGTGAAAGGAATTAGAAGCTTCCTTGGTCATGCCGGATTCTATCGAAGGTTCATCACAAACTTCTCCCAGATTGCTAGACCCCTCACAAGTCTCCTAGCCAAGGATGCTCCTTTCCAATTCACAGATGAGTGCCATAAAGCCTTTGACATGCTCAAAAAGGAACTCATCTCAGCTCCAATCATTCAACCCCCAAATTGGAAGCTCCCGTTCGAGATCATGTGTGATGCTAGTGATTACGCGGTGGGGGCCGTACTTGGTCAAACCAAGGATAAGAAGCATCACACGATCGCGTACGCAAGCAAGACACTTACTGGAGCTCAGCTCAATTATGCCACAACAGAAAAAGAGCTCCTAGCAGTTGTCTTCGCTATCGACAAGTTTAGATTCTATTTAGTGGGTACCAAGGTCATCGTCTATACAGACCATGCCGCACTCAAGTACCTCTACACTAAAAAGGATGCTAAACCGAGGTTGATCAGATGGATTCTTCTACTCCAAGAGTTTGATTTGGAAATTAAAGATAAGAAAGGAGTAGAGAATTCAGTGGCGGATCATTTAATCTTATATGAAAAATACGAATACCCAAGACCCGCCGATAAATAACTTCCTACGGGATGATATTCTTCTCAAGGTAACAGCTTCGCACCCCTGGTATGAGAATATCATAAACTTCATGGTTTCGGGGTATATACCCCTAGGGGAATGCAAAAAGAAGTTAGTGCACGAGAGCAGATGCCACCTATGGGATGCACCATATCTGTACCGAGTCTGTGCAGATGGGTTACTCAGACGTTGTGTACCTACGGCAGAAGGACAAAAGATGATAGAGAAATGTCATGCAGCACCATATGGAGGTCACTATGGTGTATTTCGCACTCAAGCGAAAAGCTGGCAGAGCGGTTTCTATTGGCCATCTATGTATGAAGATACAAAGAACTTCATCCGCAGATGTCCAAACTGCCAGAGGCATGGAGGGATCACAGCTCGTGATTTAATGCCCCTAACTACAATCTTCAGGTCGAACTTTTTGATGTCCGGGGTATTGATTACATGAGACCTTTTGTAAGATCCCAAGGATGCGAGTATATTCGGGCCGCCGTAGATTACGTCTCCAAATGGGTCGAAGCCATGCCATGAAGAGCCGCAGATGCAAAGCATGCCCGTAAGATGTTCCATGAGATTATCTTTCCAAGGTTTGGCACACCACGGATGGTAATCAGTGACGGAGGGTTCCACTTCATTGACTCAGCCTTCCGAAACTTTCTCAAAGAACTAGGGACAAGGCACAACATCGCGACTCCGTATCACCCTCAGACCAGTGGTCAAGCAGAAACATCTAACAAGCAAATTCTGCAGAAGACCATGAATGAGATGGGGAGGGGATGAAAGCTGAAATTACCGGATGCACTGTGGGCATACCGTACAGCATACAAGACACCCATTGGAATGTCACCCTATCAGCTTATCTACGGGAAAACTTGCACTTACCCATAGAGCTGGAGCACAGAGCGCATTGGGCTATCTGGAAGTAGAACATGGATCTTAAAATAGCCGGAGAATACCGAAAGCGTCAAATCTCGGAATTGGAAGAATGGAGAGACAAAGCTTATCATAGTGCCTTGATTTACAAAGAAAGAACCAAGAGATGGCATGATAAGCGATTGAAGCCTAAGAACTTCAATCCCAGAGACAAGGTATTGCTATTTAATTCTAAGGTCAAGTTATTTGGTCATGGGAAACTACGAAGCAAATGGCAAGGACCGTATCACGTCATCGACACATCACCACATGGAGCCATCACGATACAAGATGATGATGGTAATGCCTATAAGATAAACGGTCAACGACTCAAGCTTTTCCTAGACCATAATAAAGCTCTTGATGAGGAGATAGACGTGATTGACTTAGTTGATCCCGTACTTACATTCAAAAAGAGCCATATAGGCCAAAAGGGCAGGTGGGCCCATCCTATCTCTCAAACAAACAACCCCACCAGTTGACCCGCGCAAGCTGGGGCCCACTGGGGTCCAGCCTGAGTCGACCGACCTATAGGTCGGCCGAATCTGGGCCAGCCCCAGTGAGGCCTAGCTTCGGCGCACGGCCTCCTTGACCCACCTAGAGTCCAACTCCGTGAGGCGTGACAGTGTTTCGTGATGAGAAAAGGAGTCTCGTACCCTTCTTCTCTTCAGAAACCCAAAACTCCATACCTTGTTTCCATCTATTCCCCAAAATCTCCATTGGTTCCACCAGCATTACATCACCATCAACCCATGGCCGGCAAGGGAGAATCCAAAACCGTAGCCACCACACCGACCATGACTCCTCCAGCGACTCTTCCAACAATCAACACCCCAACTCCTGCAACTGAAGCATCGATGGGAGACGTGGCGACTTTTGTGCAGCCCCTGGCCATGATCCCGGCCGAGGGGAACAGCGAAGGACTGGTGGGCGCGCCCTCCAGTCGACCGACCTGCCTGGTCGGTTGACCAGGGGACGTGACATCCAGCGCCCCCGCTCCGCTGCACGTTCCCCTTCGCCTCTCACGATTGCAAAATCCAGGGGACGAGCGCACAGTCCCTATGGAAGGCCATCCAGAGAAGCTCCGGCCTCATCAAGGCCAATAGTACAGCAGCTCTTCAAGGATGGAGCGGCAACAGGATCAGCAGTGCTACCTCAGACTGCACAGGTTGCTCCTGTGCCACAGAAGAGCGCTCCAGAGGCTGCACAGGGGGCAACCTCAACACGGACTTCAGATGCTCAGAGGAAGAACGCTGCCGCCAGTCCTTCGCCAAAGAAGGCCAGATCTCAGTCAAGGACGACGTGACTTCAGAGGGACCCACCATCGCCGACCTCACCGCGATGGTCCAGCAGCTATGCCTGGAGAATAGGTGTCTCGAGAACTAGCTTGCGGAGAGGAAGATCGAGGTGGAAGAGCTTCAGGATGACTTACGTCTTCTGCGGAGAGGGTTGAGCGCCAAGATGAAGCGCTTGTTTGAGGCTATGGGTCACAATGACCTCTATTAGGAGTCACTTCCTAAGAAAGGTCGTTATCATAGGTTTAGCTGGGAGCTAGTCTTAGTCAAGTCGTTTAGGTTTAGGTCAATCCAGTCGCGCCTAGGTCTTTATTTCATCTAGATTTGTGAACTTTGGCTCCCCGGTGTTAATGCCGGCAGAGCCCCATTATCTTTCATATTTGGTTTGTTTTATCTATGATCGAAGAGCAAGTCAAAAACAAGTGTGGGGGAGATCCCATGACGCTACACATCTACGATCACATTCACATGTCACGTGCACCTCCCGCTCCGACTCATAAGTTTGCACTACCTCACTTGTTTCCTCCCTTTAGCGTTTCTAAACATGAGCATATCTTTTCAAATCCTTGAACCTGTTTAAGAAATTTGCTAATAAGAGCTCTTGATAGATGCCTTGCATAAATGTTTTTTATACCGCGCTTAAGTTTGTGAACTATATTTTATAGGACCCATGATGCTTAGTTGTTGACTAACGTGACATGTCTGGTTAAACTTGTTCGTCTCTTTCATGTTGAACAGTCTGGGATTTTTAGTTAAAAAAACGAAAACTAAGTTCTTGGTCTTATCTCTTATCCACCATGCTACCAGAGCCATATAAAAATCCCATGCTATGTCTCTTGGCTATATGATTGAGCTTGATCAAATTTTGTGACCCATCATGGTTCTGCTCTGTTTACGCACTTGATTTAAGGTTTTATGTTCAGATGAATCTTGTGCTCCTTAAATACTGTCTGACAATGTTATTCGAAAAAGAGAGAGAGAGATGAAAAGATGGCATGCCAAAGAAGCATGACCCAAGAGAGAGAGAGAGAGAGAGAGAGAGAGAGAAGATGGCATGCCAAAGAAGCATGACCCAGCAAATAAAACCAGACATGAAAAGGAGCACATATTTATCTGTGCACTAACCTGATCAGTCGTAAATATGAGTATACACCTGTGGATCCAATCTTTGATCTTGCAACAGATTTGGGCCAAGCAAACGACATTCTACCTCGTCCATCGAAACTCCATCAATACCATCAGAGCCGGTGAGGTAAAATAGGGATAAATGCTGGTAAGAGGCTACGAGCGACTCTGAGAGACCCATGGAGGAGAGTAAGACCATGAATAATTTTATAATAATATTTTTCAAAATCCCCAAGTCTGGCAACATGACAGGATGACACTTGAAGCCAATATCATTCTGTTCTTCAACAACTCAAGATATCATGATAGACACATTCAAGTTCACAAGCAAGAGCAAGGTATGAAATAACTTTTGTGCAGGATATTCTATCAGGAAGCTATCGGCTCACCTTAGTCCTGACCTTTACTCGGGACGAGCAAAGGGCCAAGTGTGGGGGATCTTGTTGACGGTCATTAACGACCAATTTTGACCATCAACTTCTGCACAAAAGGGAACCACAAAGTGGAATAAATGCTAGCATAGGGTTTATTTATTAACAAATTCCACATATAGTGCTTGAGAATGTGTGCAGGTGGTTTTGAACTAATTTCGCAGGTTTCAAGTACACTTTGGCCCGACATAAATCGCAGAAATTATCAGAGCACCGATTCAGGCTCAAATGGACCAAGTGTAGCCCAAGAACCCAGTTCAGACCACTCAAGACAGGCCAAACCCAACTAGATTAAGACAAGGAGGCCCAGGACAGCCTGCTGGACGAAGCTGGGGGCGGTTGGCCCACCTGGCAGGCCGACCGACCTACTGGTCGGCCGACAAGGCCCATGGTCCCCACCGCCTCAGCTTCGACATGTGGCGCCTCCCTACTGGTTGCTTAAGTCGGTTCCAGGTGCTTCAGCCCGTGGCTCCCTCCTATAAATACAAGGGAAGGGGGTAGAGGAATGGATACACACACACATCACACCCTCTCAACTCACCTGTCTCCCTTGGAGCTTGAGGCCTTCTTCCTAGATGCTTAGGTAGACTAGGAGGTGTAGAAGAAGAGGAGGAGAGTGAGGAGGAGTCGGGGGAAGTGCCGGGTCTGTCGGCACTCTTCTCCGCTTATACCTCGACGGATGCTTATTCGGTTGTAAGTGTTCGAGACTTTCTTTGTTTGTTTATTTGAAATTAGAGTTTAGATCGCAAGTTATCATCTTTGCCTTGTATTAGTTGATGTGTATGCTAGTGAGTAGCATTTGATCTTAGCTTAAGACCCCGGATAGAAAAGAGTAGTCTTGGCCAGGGCTAAGGTTAGTAGGGAAAGGCGTAGACGTGGTGTCTAGGCTGGACTATACCACTCAGTTGTCTGATAGTCCCACGGTTTGTAGAGGTAGCCAGCAGGTGGTGACAGCCCTGTTTGAGCCTTTTAGTAATCCTCCACGTTCGAATATCAGATAGAGCACATATTGGAACTACCGGTTTGCATAAGTCGGTCGATACCTTTAGCTCGAAGTATAACGGCGGCGTGATCTCTTCTTCTAGGCATAGATTCTAGATATAGAAAGTCCTCTCTTTTGTCTTCTCCACACCGGCGCATGTGTCCTTGGATGAGCCTGAACCTGTAGATAGCGTACTCATGTTCCTCAGTGGATACGATACCCTGGAATACTCTTGGGTGAAAGCTACAGCGGTATCTGTGCGCTTGCGGATTTTATTCGTGACGTTGCAAAATACCAATAGCCAGCCAGCTTCCCCTAGGCCGACCGGCCTGGGGATGTTGCCACGCGTCCACTGACCTTCAGACAGTGGCTCTGATTACTTCCTGGAGGCGGTTGGCAGTTGGTCTCGCGTCGGTTTTGCAGTTGCTAGGCCGGCCGGCCTAGGGGAGGCTGGCCGGCCTCCCTCTGGCCCATCTCGGCCTCTAACTTGGCCGAGGCCTTGCTCTGCTCTTGAACCTTCTCCAGGGAAGTAGGATCCTGCAACCTTTGTGAACTTCTGGATGGATGTTGAGGCCTTTCGGTGTTTCCAGCTGGACCAAGGCCTAACCCTCGACTTAGAGCCTCTTGATTGTGTCACATTGTCACTGGTACGAAGCCGGGGCCTGGCCTGTGGAGGTGCCAGGCCGGCCGGTCTAGGAGAGGCCGGTCGGCCTGGGATTTTGCCCAATTCTGCTCAATTTTGGTACACTTATTCCTGAAATCAAAACTCATCCAAAACTCGTGGAACTCATTAGAATTAAATAAAATATGAATAGAATATAGTGCAAAGCTCATATTATTTCCGAGAAGTTGACGGCTTAGAATGTGAAATTATGGCCGTCAACAGGACCTCGCTGTATTTCAGTGGCCTCTAAATTGCTGGCTCGACTGAGAGGTTCTCTCTAAGTAGGAGTTTCTGGGCTCGCTTGGAGAAGCTGGGATCTCCTCCAAATATGACGTTGACGATGTTTTGTTGCTGTTGAAAACCATCAGGGTCTTTCTTGTCGTCTTCGTCATCTTTGTTCTGTTTTTTCTTTGGAGCGTCTACAGGTGCCGACTGGAAGGATTTGCACAGGATCATGCATTCCCACATCGAGTGGTTGCTCTTGGGGTGGATTAGACATCTCTTGTTGTGAAGAATCTTGTCGAACTGGTCCTGCTTCTTGTCGCCCTTCTTACCACGCTGGGTGTGATCCATAGTCCCGATTGTGTCGTCAGGCTTGCGTTTACGCGCAGGATCCCGCTGGTTACTGGGCCCTCCACGGCCGTTGTGGCGCTTCCCATTGTTGTCATTGTTATGGCGTGGGAAGCGACTGTGTTCTTGCTCTTCTTCGTCCGCCCAGCGTTGCATCATGTCTCGTTGCTCCACTACTGTTTTGGGGCGATTACGCCGGAGTCACGGTATAGAGACTGGACGGTGATGCCGCTTTGGAAGTAGTCGATGACGTCGTCGGCGGCGATGTTGGGGATGGTGGTTCTTATGTCGAAGAAGCGCTTGACGTAGGATCTGATCAACTCGCCTTGCTCCTACTAGCACATGGACAGGGCGTGTCGAGTGGCTACTAGGTGTAGCGACCCTTGGAAGTTGTCGATGAAGGCCTTCTTGAGGTCATCCCACGAGTGTATGGATTCGCGTGCCAAGCTTTCGAGCCATGTGAGGGGTGCGGGCTCGAGAGCCATCGAGAAGTAGAGGACCTTGGTGTTGGTGTCTCCCCCTGCAACACTAACAACGGTCGAGTATAAACGTAACCATTGAGCGGGGTCTTGCTTACCGTCGTACTTTTGGATGTTCATAGGCTTGAAATCCTTCGGGTACTCGATGTTATCAAAGACCCTGCTGAGAGCTTGGAAGCGATCGGAATTGTCTGCCAGCTGCGATCTGCGTCTTGCGTTGATAATGTCCCGTGCGTCCATTATGGAATCGGCTACCTCTTCCCTGTTGTTCCCGCGGTTGTTGTTGTGATTCGGCTGAGGCCCAGGAGCTTGGTTTGCTAGTGGTTGGCCACCCCTGGGTCGATGGTTGGCGATGATGGCCTCCAGGAGTACGACTTGCTAGAGGTATGACTGTTGCGGTAGCCCTCGACCGGGTGTCGTGGAGTGAGGACAACGGGTTTTGTCTCTCGAGTTGTTCAACGGCGTTCTTGGCAAGGTGTATGACACACTCCATCTCCGGGTTTTGAGGCATCTACATGAGTCACAAGGTTGCTTCTGTCATCGCGGCGATTGGGGTTCTGAAAACTGGATCCATGACATTGTTGAATTCGTTGTTGAGGTTGTGCAGAGGAAGATGGGCGCGTTCGGCAGCTTGAACCCTGCGCTCCCCTTTTCGTTGATTTCTTGCCCTGCGAGCTGTGCGAGTAGCTTCATCTTCATCATGTGGAGCGTCTTGGGTCAGATTGTCTGCTGAAATCTGATCCAAGACTTCGTTTGGGTTGTGCTGACTAGCTTCAGGTTGTTGGATTATCACTGGAACCAAACGTTCGGGGGAAAAACTTTCCAGGTCTGAGTCGTAATCAGCTAGGATAGTTTCTCCGGACCCAGTTTCCCTCTCGGTTACGAGGGGAGTACCGTGTTGAAATGGAAGATCGTCAATGCTGGCAACTTCCCGGAGGTTATCGAATAGTTCTGCAAGAGTATGACTCTGGCGTGACTCAAATTGGATTTTTGCCAGCGCATTCGTGATGAAATCCAGGCTGTCTTGAGATGACTCGACTGGATCTGAGTATATGTCGAAAATGGGTGCCTCCCGGCTAGCGGTGACTGAGTGGTTTTCGACGCAGAGGAGATGATCCAAGCTATTTTCATAGATGGATCCGATCATCTGTTTGTAAGCAGATGATGAATTGCACAAACCGAGAACGGGTCGAGCAAAAAGAGTCCCAACCCAAGTAGGTTTCGGTTTGAGATTGATCTGAGTCTGAGTGGAACTCGAGTTGTCTTCGAGTTTTGCCTCGATCTCCTTGGCTAGGTCGGGAAGCAACATGATGTCGTGATCGTCTGATCCGGCGAGTTTGTTGGAATCTTCCGACGTGGTGATCTTCAGTATGGGAGAGTTGGTTAGGTGGCTGTCAAAGCCACCCGAACCATTGGCGACGCAGACCCACGAGCCGAAGACGAAGGTGGCGCCTTGAGGAGGCGCCATGGTGCTGAAAGCGAAGGTGGCCATCGAACTCGCTGATGAACTCGCCGAGTCCCCTACCTAGCGCACCAGCTGTCGGTGTTTACCGCCAAGCCTACTCAGGGATACCCTTAGTAGTAAGGTTTGTGGGTAGGGATCGACGGCTCTGGAACTCGATGGTGCAAGGAACACAAAGATTTAGATAGGTTCGGGCCGCGAGTTGCGTAATACCCTATGTCCTGTGTGGTGGTTTGTATTGCCTTAGGTGTTTTATGTGTTTTGAGGGGGTACCTTCCCACCCTTATATATCCAGGGGGACATGTTTACATGGAAAGTCCTAGCCGAATATAGTTGGAGTCCTACTAAAGTACGATCGGGTAGTTTCCTTTGTACTGCGGCTAGTTCTACGCCTATCTGGGTAGTTACAAGAGAAGTAAGGTATATCCATGAGCTATCCCTTACTCTAGAACATTCTATGCCTATAAGCAGTCCCGCTGCACCGGGTCTGACAGTGCGTGAGCAAGGCCGAGGTCGATGGAGACACCGTCGTCCAAGAGGACGGCGAGGCTGCGAGCGCGTGCGGGGGAGCTAGGCTCGCCGCCGGTGCGTGCGGGGGAGCTCCAGCCGGCCGCCAAGGGCTCGGGCACAGGCGAGCTCTGCCCCGGCGGCCGCGAGCGTACGTGCCGAGGAGATCCGCCACGTCCACCGTGGGCGCAGGCAAGCTCTGCCCAGCCGGTGCGAGCAAGCTCCGGGGGAGCTCTCCGCCATGTGGCTCCTCCACTTCCGCGCCGGCTGCCCCCGCCCTGGCCGCCCGCAGCGCCGCCCGCCCACCGCCACCGCGCCGGCTGCCCACCCCGCCTCGCGCGGACCCGGCCGGCGAGTCGGAGCATGAAGGGGAGAAGGGGGCGAGCCAGCGTGGCGTCCAACGGCCACGTTGGATCAGACGTGGCAGTCCACGTAGACAGTCAACACTGGTCAGAGGCGTTTTGGACCTCAAGTGACACACTTGAATAGATCGTGGGCCTAAAAATGCATTTTCGAAGTTCATAGACCTGAACAGAACAGGTCAACTAGTTTAAGGACCCCAGTGCATTTTACTCTATATGCAATCTAAATTTTTTTTGGAAATATCAACAAAACATGAAATCTGAAAACAAATTGAAAATCTCAGCAAAACATCATGCAGTCTGAAAACAATGTGGAAATATCAGCAAAACATGTAAATAACACACACATATATGCAATCTGGAAACAATTTAGAAATACCAACAAAATATGTAAATAGCACATATACATGTAATATAAAAATAGTATATAAATACCATGACGGCAGCCAAGAAGTTTCTTTGCATGCACTTTTCATTCATACTCTGAATCTGCACATCTTTCTCTATACCTTGAATTGTCACTAGGCACTACCAATGCATGAAACTCCCTATCTATGGCATATTGTTTCATCATCAGCATGAATGCATCTTTATTAGCAAATATTGATCATTCCTTTATGCAAGAATTGTCTCTGTCATACATAGTTCTCCTTCTCCTCTCTATTAGGGCCTACTGATGTAACCCCGAGTTCTGGGTCCTCTGCCCATTCTTTGCCATGGTATTTTGCAAGCACACCTCGACTTGAATCAAATAGCTCATTCCCCTAACTGATGCCTTCAACCTGCACATCACCACTTATCACTTGGCTTTGATCCTCTGTTTGTGTCACATGAGCATGAACATATGTATCAACAGTCATGATGAACCATGGTTTTTACGGCATCGCCTAGGCATCAACTAGGCGTCGCCTAGTCGTCGTGACGAGCTCACAATCGGGGCGTCCCGCCCGCCACAGCCTTCCTGCCTATGGCATCGCCTCGCGCAGGAAGTCGTCGCCAAGGCGTCGGACGGACGTCGCAAGAGCGGGAGGCGGATGCGCGCGGGAAAAGAAAAACCCGCCAGTGCCTTGCGCACGCAGGGGAAACGGTAATTGCGCACGCGCGGGAAGGGAGAGGGAGCGGTACGAGCGCAGGAAATCGTGTGGGTATACTCCTGCGCGAGCACGCCCCCTAGCTGCAGCGCCAATTGAGAGAGAGGAAGGAAGAGAGGAGAGGGGAAGAGAAGAGGCCGGCAGCGGGACATGGAATCCGATGGGGCACCGCGTCCATCCAGTCGCTCCCGCTTGCACGCCTCATCTCCGGCTACTCCATGCTTCCATGGCCTTCGATTTGCACACCGCCCGTCGTTGATTGAAGATTCCGCCTATAGATTCGTGGCTGCTTCGTCTGCTCCGCCTAGCTTTGACCCCGCCGTGCCTGCTCCCCAATTCGTGGCTCCAGCCCCTTCTCGTCCAATGGATTTGCAACTTCTTCCTCTTCTCCAACCAAGCTGGGCGGACTCCCTTCACTCCTCCACCCACGATTAGGGCCATCTGCCATACTCGACCCAACTGATTAGGGCCATTCATGCCCATCTTCCATACTCGAACCAACTGATTAGGCCAGTCACGTCCATCTGCCATACTCGAACCAATTGATTAGGGTCCGTCACGTATATCTACCATACCCGACCAAACTGATTAGGGCCAGTCACGTCTGAAAGCATCTAGGCCCCTAATTTGTGTTTTGGTAATTAATGATAATGGTTTGTGGATTAACGATTTCATTTGAGATAATGAGTATAGATTGATCCACGGATGAAAGGGATTTGATTTTGATTGTGTGACGTTTTGGAGATGATGTGCTAAGCTTGGGTTCAAGGCAAAGGTATAAAATAGAGCTTTTGCATTTTACCGGTCACAAGGCGATTAGTGGATGAAAAGTGACCAGATTTGTTGGATAGATAGCCGTACTATCAAGAGGGGTCATGTACTCGTGCTTGATGGGTCTTTAGTGCCATTTTGCTCAAAATGTCTAGATGCATGCATGAGGGCTAACGACGTTTTGAAAAGGTTTGAAAAAGATCTAAAGTCTGTGAGCTGACTGCACAAGTGCGGACAGTCCGCCCCTGGGGTGCGGACGGTCCGCCCCTATACCAGAGAGCATGTTTGGCTCTGGTGGGAGATATAATTGGCTGGCGGACAATCCGGCCCAGGTGGGCAGACGGTCTGCCACACTAATCAAAAGTGTACCAGAGACATGTTTTGTCTCTGGTGGAAAAGAGTGTTGAACGGCGGACGGTCCGCCGCTCATTTAAAGTTTTGTACCAGAGACGTTGCATCTCTGGTTGGGCTTGATGGTTGAACGGCGGACGGTCCGCCCCTGGGGTCATCGACACCACGGGATAAACCCATGTGTCAAGCTCGGTTATTTCCCTTGCTCATTTCAATTCTTGTATTTACTTTGAGCAATTTACTTTACTAGAGCTTGAATCGTATCTTGTCACCCTAGGTTGCAAATCCAAACTAGAGTTAGTAGTTGCATGTCAAGCGGCTTTTTTTATTACTAATTAAATTTCTCTAGTGTTGGTGTTTTAGTTTTTAAACCGTCTATTCACCCCTCTCTAGTCGGTGTTCTTGATCCTACAACATCCATCTGCCATACTCGACCCAACTGGTTAGGGCGAGTCACGTCCATCTGCCATACTAGACCCAACCAATTAGGGCCAGTCACGTCTATCTACCATACCCGACCCAACTGATTAGTGCCAATCACGTACACCTGCCATCTTCAATCCAAACTGATTAAGGCCAAGCACGTGCACCTGCAATAATTAGGCCAATTGATTAGGGCCAGTCATTTTTTCAACCACTCATACTAAAAAAGTTTATTTCATACTTTTTTTATCTATTTTTTTTCTTTTCTAATATTTCCACAATGAACGTTTTCTTTTATTTTGAATTTTTGTTCTCAAATAATGTTTCTAAATAATTTTCTTTTCAAAATTTTCATCACAAATTTTGTTTCCAAAACTTTTCAAGATGAAGTTTTTATGTTTTTTTGGACTTCAGTGTTTGGCCCCAAAATTTATTTACTTTTTTATTTTGAATTTAATTTTTTCCTCCTATTTTTCTTATCTCCATTTTTGTTATCAAGATGATGTTTTTTCTACAAAGTTTCTAGATAATTGTTTTATAGCAAAAATACTAGGGAAGTTTTATATGAAAATTTTATTTAGAAAAGTCTTCTATATAAGTTACTTATAACAGTCTGTACAATTGTTTGTTTGAAAATTTGTTACACAATTTTTTTGAATAAACTTTAGGTTCAAGGTTTTTTTGCCTAACTTCATAAAGTTTTACTTGATAAGTTTGTTGTGTAAGTTGTGTTGTATAAGTTTTGATGACTAAGTTTTGTACTTGTTGTTCTATAGAGAGATCAAATCAATGCATGCAGTTTGTCTGTGTTCTGGCCTGCTGCAATAGCTTGCCAGATCGACACAATTGTTTCTGCTCTTTTGGTTCATTAGTTTTATTTCTGTATGTATCAATCCAAACCCGGCAGCACGATAAATTTTTTCCATTTCTACGACTCTAGATTAATTTGAAAGTAGTCTTGTTATCGGAAAGCTTGACTAATTTGAATTTCACTGGAAGTCTGAAACCATCATTTTGCTAGTTGGTGTCTTTTCTTGTGTAGGAATTGTTACAGACCTATGGATGAACTCTCTTTATTGCTGTCCTGCCTGTTAATCCATAGCATACTCTGCTATCAGATCTTACTCACAGAATTTTAGAGTTAGGCAAAAGGGGTTGGTAAGTGAGAAGTAGTAGTAAGTCAGTAAAAAGTGGTCTGTTTTTGAGTTTTTTTTCTTGTCCTGTAGCTGTTCTCTTGATTTATGTCATCAGATTGGTTTACTAATTGTTGCCTCTATTTCTCGGAGTTGACCTAGCTGTTATATGACCACATTTATCCCAAGGATATATGAACAACCAAAGAAGTCTCATTCCATCGTGGTTTCCTTTGTTGATAGGTCTAGGACTATAACTAAAACAGCTTAATTGTTAGTATCTCTAGACCTGAAATTCTAGAGTTGGGATGAGCAATGCGACAATTCAAAATTTATTTTCCCACACTGCAGGAAAAAAGCTCATTAGTACCAAGCGGGAACCCCCGGTTAGTACCGGTCTCCCGCCCGGTACCGGTCCGTCGGTACTAAATGCTTAAATGCACCAGCATTTAGTACCGGTCGGAGTGACCGGTACTAAATGGAGTATTTAGTACCATTCAGTGTTACCGACTGGTACTAAACTGCTCACCACGTCACGTGTATATTTTTCTTCTTTTCCTTTTCTTTTCCACACCACGACAGTCGCAGATTGACAATCACATCCCATTCACAATCATATGAATCCCAAATAATTCACCATCACATGAATCACAAAAAATTCACAATCACATGAATCACAAAAAATTCACAATCACATGAACTACAAAAACTTCACAATCACATGAACTAGTTACAGATTTCACATGACCTAGATATAAATTTCACAAGAATACATGAACCACAATGAACAAATCAGAGTTCCACAACAATCCAAAAAAAATTGCAAACACATGGAGCTGGAGCCCCTCGCGCCGCTTCTGCTCCCTGGCAGCCGGGGAAGGCTCCCGCGCGCCGGCGGCCTAGTTCCCCTTGGTGGCCGGCGGGATCCGCGCCGCCCGAGAGCCGGCGGGCGCCGGCAGGCTTGGCACCGCCCGCGCGCCGGCGGGGGGCCGGTGTTGCCGCACCGCCCACGCGCCCTTGGCGGCCACCCGCGAGCCGGCGGTCGCCGGCTGGCTCCGCGCCGCCCGCGCGCCCTTGGTGGCCACCCGTGCGCCGGCGGGGGCCGGCGGGGCCGCGCCCTTGGTGGCCAGCCGCCTCCGCGCCGGCGGTGGCCAGCAGCCGGCCAGGGGCGCCGCGCGCCGAGGGCACCGCCCGACGGGCCACCGGCGCCCGCTGCTTGCTCGAGATCGAGAGAGAGAGAGAGATGAGAGATGGTAGAGGGACTCGAGAGATGAGAGAAAGAAGAAGGGACGAAGAGATAAAGACCCGCTCGCCGCTCGTCTGCGAGCTTTTTTTAGCGTGGTCTATTTGTACCGGTTGGAGGCTTCGCCCGTTATTAATAGGATATTTTTTTTTGTACCGGGTGAAGCCTCTGCCCGGTATTAAATAGTTTGTGTATTATTTAGTACCGGCTGGAGCGACCAGCCGGTAGTAAATGGTTACTTCGTGGCATCAGTGTTGCACTTTTAGTAGTAAATGGTTACTTCGTGGCGTCAGTGTTGCACTTTTAGTGCTGGCCAGTGGGCACTATAGGCAAGGCCCGGTACTAAAAGGCTCCAGGGAGCACTGTAGCCTAGGCCCGGTACTAAATGAGTAGTTAGAATCAGACCAAAGTGCGCCCGGTACTAACTGCCGCGGACGAATCAGCCGTTTTCTAGTAGTGCCACTGTTTCAGTGTTTGCCTTGTCCTCCTGTTGATTCAGGAACGGCTTGCATTGATTCATTACATCTGTACTATATGCTAACAAATTCTATGTCCCTTTGTGTACCAAGTTTTTTAGCTCTGTCCTTTTCTGTGTATACATTCCAGGATCATGCAAAGGCAATTCGAGATCAGTGACATATTATCTTTGCACACACGAGGAAAATGAAGGTGTATCACATGAGATAAAGAACATAGTGCAACAACATGTAACTTCACCTTTGTTCTCTATTTTTATTCCTATTTTTTGTAATATTTTTTTCAATCTACTAATTTTTATTTCATTTTTGTTTTCTAAAAAATCCACCAGGGTATATTTTTGGAAAACAACACTGAAGGGAGAAGCAAAAGATAACTACTAATGCTAACCTTTAAAAACATTTTTCTTCTAAATTTTTACTACTCTTTTTATATAATTTCATAATTTTTCTACATCTTGACCCATAACTTTTCTTTTTTGTTTACAGGCATTGGTAAAAACAGTAATAAGGATGAGCAGAATAAATACAGATACTAGTTTTTAAACTGATATTTTCTTTCCAATGTTACTATACTATATGTGCCAGAGTTTGTGTTTATTGTGTGTTAGCGCATATTTCCACGTATTTTCTTTTTGGACCCCCACCTGCAGTTTTTTGTGAATTTTTTATTAAGAATTACCAAAAAACTTTTCATCAAAAAAATTGTTTTGTTTTTTTGTAATTCATAAATTTATTTAATTCCATTTTCTTTACCAATTAAACTTTTAAACTTTGCTTATCAATAAAGTTTTATTCTTAAAGAAATTTCTCCCAAGTTTTTGTTCGATACTTTTTTATCTCCTGATATAAACTTTTTTAAGAATAAAACTTTATTGTATATTTTGTCTTTAACAAAATCACGCATTAACTTTGTCACTTGTAAATTTTGTTTTTAAAAAAAATCACGCAATCTCAAAACCTTTTTCCAATATGGATGCAAAACATAATTCTGAAAATTTTGTCACGTAATAAATTTTAAGAAAAAAAGTATTTCTTTCATATTTTTTCTTTTCGCATATTATCAGAAATTTTCATTTGTTAAAAGTTAGTTTTATTTTCACTCCCCCCACCCAAATTTTACACCCAATTTTCTCACGTCCCGAAAAAAATAGCTTCTGAGAGGGCAGAACCGCTCAAGATTACAAAACACGGAACCCGGAAAGGAAAAGTTAGGCCCAAGCAAAAAAATTTTGCGTTGAAATCTTGCTAATTTGAAGTACTAAATGAAATCTATTTACAAATTTTTTTACACAGATGGGTTATAAATCGCGAGTCGAATCTAATGATGCTAATTAATCTATAATTAATTAATAATTACCGGATGATTACTGTAGCACCACTGTTGCAAATCATGGATTAAGTAGGCTCATTAGATTTGTCTCGCGATTTACAGCCCATCCATACAAAAAGTTTTGTAAATAAACTTCATTTAGTACTCCATGCATGTGTCGAAATATTCGATATGACATTTTTTTCGTTTACGAGGTTTACGGGTAAAGATACGGAGCCTTAATTAGGCTGTGTTTAGATCCATGAAAAGCTAGTAAAAAGGGTCATATCGGATAATGTAGCATACTATAGCATTTTTCATTTATTTGTGGTAAATATTATTTTATTATAGACTAATTAGGCTCAAAAGATTCGTCTCGCAATATACATCAAAATATGCAATTAGTTTTTTTATTTATCTACATTTAATTCTCTATGTATGAGACAAAAAATTTGATGTGATAGATGAATAGTGAAGTTTGGAGAGAGATTTTGCAACTAAACACAACGCAGCCTTAATCTATCACCCGCACACATATCTAAAAAGGAAAGTAGCGCATGTCGGAAATCGACCGGACGGATTGATTCCACCGGACGTCCGTAAATTAGGGAGCCCGCGCCCCTATTTCCCACTTCCCAAACGCCACCGTACTGTCGAGTCACAGAGAGAGAGCCAAACCACACGTCCACTCCACGCACGCCAGAACAGCGACGCCATGACCTCCCCGGCGGTCCTGGCGCCGCCGCTTGACAACGAGGATCTCCTCTCCTTGATCCTCGTCCGCCTCCCGCCGCTGGCATCCTCCTTCTCCAGCCCCGCCCTCGTCTGCAAGCGCTGACACTGCCTCGTCCGGGACCCGGATTTCCTCCGCCGCTTGCGCGCATTTCATCGAACACCTCCCGTGCTCGGCTTCTTCCACAACTCCCCGGACTCCCCCCGCTTCGTGGCCACCCAGGGCATTTCCGGCGTACGAATTGCCACCGCGGTGCGGGATCTCCGGAGGGACGGCGCCGGCGGCATGTGGTGGTTCGTCGACTGCCGCCACGGTCGCGCCCTTCTCCGCAGTCGCGACTGGGTCGATCTGCTCGTCTGGGATCCCATCATCGGCCACCTCGTATTAATCACCGTCCCCGACCAGGTGCGGGCAGGCGCGTCCGACTGTAACGCCGCGGTCCTCTGCCCATCAGGCACCACTGGCTGCGGGGGCGCTTTCCGCTCCAGCCCCTTCAGTGTGGTTGTCGTGTTCACCAGAAGACACTGCGCCTTCGCCTGCGTGTACTCGTCGCTGACCCGAGCGTGGGGTGAGCTGGTCTCCATGCCGACGCCATCACAGGAATGTGAGCTCGCGGAGGAGCCTGGCGCCTTTGTTGGGGATGCAATGTATTGGCTATTTGGCGAGAGCAGCATACTTGAGTTTCGACTGGGTGACCAAAAATTAGCTCTTGTTGAGCGCCCCTTGGAGATATTTTCTATCTACAGGCGGAACATCCGTGTTCTGAGGTTCGAAGGCAGCGTGCTTGGCCTTGCTGCTGTGAGGAATTTCAGCCTGCATCTTTGGGCACGGGAGGCTGACCATTGTGGCACTGCAAAGTGGGTGCTGCACAGAGCAATTGAACTCTGCACACTCCTTGAACTGCCATTGACGCAGCCTCGTGTGGGTTCCATTCCTGTCTGGATAAGTGGGCTTGGTGAGGACGGCGATGTAGTTTTTCTACGGACTATAGTCGGCATGTTCGTGCTTTGGCCTGAGACTATGCAGTTCAAGATGGTCACTAACAACGTACTCATGAAGACAGTTTATCCTTATGCTAAATTTTATTTTCCAAAAGGTAATAACAACTATCCCTCATTATTTCTGGTGAACCATACGTTTTCTCTTAGTGGTAATTCATATCTAGGTAATGTTTATTTTTGAGCCAAGACCCATGTACCTTTATGTGTTGCTCTGTTCTGGAAGCCTGAACTATAAGTTAATTAATATCTTCTATTTTGTTGAGGCCCATGATTATCAATTGTCATACTGTGTGACAATTGACAATTAAACTATATTCGATCAATTTAATTATTATCTGACATCTCCATGCTTATTTGAGAAATCTTTTGAAATTATAAATGCATGTGGTACTGTGGTCTGTAGGAAAAAGCATAAATCTTAACAAGCATAAAATTTACATCTTTTCTGTAAACTGTTTACATTTTGTACATCTGTTGATGATAGAAATATTAGAATTCCGACTATAGAAGAATCTTCCATAACTTATGGAGAATTGGAAATGGGGTCGAAATTCACACTTTCCCTTTCGAGTGTGCATTAAAATTCATGGTATTGTTGTCTTGTTAAAGAACATAAAGGAGAATAATATCAATATATGTATGGACTTCAATCAATTAAATGATTGGTTAGTGCAGTTAAATTATTGTTACTTTAACTAGGTTGCTGCTCCGAACGTCACATATTTCTCTGTTAAAGGAAGTACAACCATTGAATTGCAACATAATTTTGCTCTGGCCAAAGCCGTTATAACTATAAAGGGATGACATGGCTGGAGAGTATGTTATTTCCTTTTTTGTATAAAGCTGCAATGCAACAAACTCTTGTCTTACAGTTTGCTAATTTCTACAAGTAGTTTTTCTTTTATTGAAATAGCTTGTAATCATGCATTACCAAATGCACAAAAGAACCTTATTCAATATATGCCATCAATATTGTTCTATGCTTTAGGAACTCTATTAATTGTGAAGGTCTTGTTGTGTTCTAGAAAATTGTGAAGGTTTTGTCAGGCTCTTGAACTTCAAATCTTTCCTTTACTTTTGTGTTGACTGTTGAGCATTGCATGATACACAAACTTGAACATTGAATCTTAGTTGATAATTATTGAGGTCTAATGAATCAAAGCTTTCAAACCTGAAGAAAGTTGAAATGGTAGCCTTAACCTTAATGTGTTACTCAAGTCATCTATTTTCTACCAACGTGTACCTGAGGGATGAGAATAAGCCATGTATCTAACTACATGCACAATCATTCAAAGCCAAAAATTAATGTACATCAAAGTTCATGGTGAATATTGATTTATGCAAGAGTATGTACAATAAGTAGAACATGGTAAATCCATGCCAATGTTAAGACTCTAATTTCTATTTGGTTCAAAGCTGATGTTTGTGATATAATACCTGTTCTGCTTGGCTTGATGAAACACGTTAGCTGCAATTAGTGGGTATTCTAGAATATAACATTGATACTTGGGAATTGATAAAGATTCAAAATGGGAAGTAGCAGGCTACCCTTTTTTTCATAAATTATCTTTTTATGTGAAAAGTAGCTGTTTATCAATATATTTTTTTTATCTCGGAGTGTTAACTATAATGTTTGCTCATTTCAATTCATTAATTTTTTAGTGCTGATTGGTATGACTTGAGTCTAATTGTTTTGAACAGCTCCTTGGGCAAATAGTACATGACTGCATTTCTTTAAAAAAAATAGTACATGACTGCAAAATTTAGATTCTTCTTCTGACTTTCTGTTATTCTAGGCTAAAATCTAGTTGCATTGGAGGTAGCTTTCTGTTGCTGGTCAGGTGTGACTGAGGTAGCAATAGGTGTGTTGGTAGTTTTCTTTTTTATTTTTCCGGACATAATGAACTGTGAATGTAAAGCTTCTACCGCGCACACCTGGTCTAACATTTTTTTTAATGGTTTGGACAGGCCTTTGATCTGGATGGTGTTTGCTGGGATTAAGTATTGAAGAAATTTGATAACTGCGGTAACGGTTATAAACTTCTGCCTTATTGGGACACTTTTAGGATGCTACCATTACATGATTGCAGCCTTCATTTCTACATCATTAGTTTTAACTTGACACATTTGTTTTTTCTTTGAATGCAAGTCATTTCTGACAGTACATGGCATAACATTCTCTGCATGAATGAATCAGGATTCTACCATATGAAGAAAAGGGTTTGGAAACTTAGGTGTATTGTGTAGCTGATAGTTATCTGTATGGCCTGTCCTTTTCATATTATTGTTCTTGGAAATATCCAATTCCACTATAAACTGATGTTAATTGTGTTAAGATGTTCAATGATCTTTTTTTTTAAAATGCAGGTTATTTCTCTGTTGTTCCAGAATGTGGGTTCAGTTGCTTGGTTGAGGTGATGGCATCTGGTTCATAGAGTATAGGACTGCATACCATGAAGCAAGATAAAAATGTTGTCAGGTGAAGTGGCGATTGATGCAGAAGGAACTACGTTCTATGGTCAGCAAGCATTAGTTCCTAAGCTGTTGTGAGATGTTTAAATGTTCGATTCACTTTATGGAATCTATGAACATTTCATGTTTAGGCTGTCTAGTTTGTAATTTATCCTCTTTTCTATTACCTATCCTATCATGTGCATTACAAAGCTTGCTAATTCTACTCTTTGTTGGCATAGAAAGATTTTTGCGGCAAACACTGGCCACAGAAAGTGATCCGTAGGCTAGAACTTCAATCAAAAGTACTGCAGCGTGATCAGCTGTTGGGATAGTTAGGGACGAAGCATGGCGAAAGGTGAGCAGCTGACTGAGAATTGAGATGTGTCGGTCGTCAACTAGATAGATCAACATTTGAACCAGATATGTTACGCTAACACTGTTTTGGTGTTTTTTTTTCACGTTAGGTTGTGGCCCATTCATGTTTGGTTATGAGTTTTGGTGCATATAATTAGCAAATAATGCTATGTTGAAATACTGATCTTTCTAATTTAAGCTGATCAGATCAGTTAGATAATAAATTGTGCTAATTATGACTTCAAGGCAGTGTTTTGGTGCATTCAATTAGCACTGATCTTTATGATCCTTATCAGATAGGTAAGATAAAAGAACTGGTCCACCAAGGGCACTTCATTTGCACTGTTTTTGCTGTTTGTAGCATGATGTAAATAGCTGTAGATACGATCCTCGATTGCATATATGCATTTATGTCTGTCGCTTTCTCGGTTGAAAGCATTAACGTCACTCTAAGATGGATGTGTTTTACAATTAAGTTGGGCATCATTTTTTAATCCAAACAGCCATTTAAATCATGTATCTGTAGCATTTGGTTCAACAATTTGTAGCACAATCAGGTCACACAAGGTAACTGATACAGTTGAATATATTTGGTTTGACGTGGTCCGTTGCGGTGGTAATCAGATACTAGCCCATTTGTAACATTTGGTTTTTTTTGCTCGACATGAGCTCCAAAATATTTACAAAGGTTGCAATTATCCGGGTGAATTCAGGCATAGACAATATCATGAGCCCGACCTAAACTGCAAAATTCGGTGCGGTGAATCTTGCGGAGCACAACACACGGCTCTGCTTATCTTTGGTGCCAGTGCAGGTCCTGCTCTTTGAGGTTTGTGGCGTGTCAGTCAATTGAACTTACAATTGATAAGAGAAAGAAATTTAATCAGTAAATAATAAGGAACCTATCTGCAGGTGTTTCAAATAGTTCCATAAAAAGTGATACCGGCCATGTAGTCTGATACTATACGAGCCATGTAGTCCGATACGCCAATAGGATCATTGGCTACGGAGCCTGCCTGTTTCCCAAAACCAGCTAGGATCTAAGCAGCGTAACATAGCAGCCGGGTGAGTCCCTCTGCGACTATATCAAGAGGTAGTTCACTAATCATAATACGATTATGAAGGTTGTTGACAGTGATGTTATCCATCACTTCCACCAAGGCTTCCATAGCATCGAACTATGGAGGAAGATGTTCGAGAGCAACCCCAAGACTGTCTCTAACATGATGGTTGTCATCAACAAGCACGTCGACATGGAGGACGCTGAGCACGCGCATCGCCTCCACAAGAACCTATGCGACCCTGTCGATTGTCCCCGACAAAAGGGACAACCACTAGGGGTGCCGCAACGACAACCGCCCTCCACGACACGGCAAAAACCGCGACCACGCCGAGTCCTCCAAGGGCAGGGACCGCAGGAGGGGTCCCGAGAACACAGTCACCATGGCTGGCCGACCTTGAGAATGCTCCACCATGAACCAGAAGGACCTGGATTGACTCCTGGATGGTAAGTGCCCCTGGCACAAGGCGCCAACCACACTAACAGCGTTGCCCACGATGACACCAAGCGGCCTCGCTACGAGGAGCACGACAAGGCAGGCAGCTCCAGTGGATCCTGCGGCCGCGACTTTAGGAATTACTCGCCCAGGCGAGAGCGCGATGAGGAGCCCGACATGTCCCCTAGGAACTTCCAGAAGGAAAACCGGGCCATCAACTTCATCTACGGTGGCTCCGTCACCCCGACATGCCAGCGACGACTCAAGCTCGACGAGCGGGAGGTCAATTCAGTGTTTAGGCACTCGGTTGAGCCTTTGCGCTAGTCCGAGATGCCCATCACCTTCGACCAACATGACCACTGGGTTCATCTACCTAGGCCGAGTTCCTACCCCCTAGTGGCCAGTCCGGTGGTTAATCAAGTCTGCTAGGCTAAAGTAATCGTCCACGTAGGAAGCGGCCTCGACATCATCTTCTCCAAGACGCTGGAGAACATGGGTTACGACATGACGACCCGGGTCCCCATGGACCAGGCTTTCTACGTCATCATCCCTGGTGCCGGGTCGACTTCGGTCGGCAGGGTGACCCTCCCCGACACCTTTGGCATTCGTGACAACTATCGTACCGAGTACATCAACTTCGAGGTGGCCTCATTCGAGACCTTCTACCACGTGATCCTTGGGAGGGCCGCCCTCACCAAGTTCATGGCGGTACCTAACCACACATACCTCCTCATGAAGATATCGGCACCAAAAGGAGTCCTCTCCATCTATGGGGACGTGAAGACTTCTCACTCGTGTGAGGCAGAGAACATCAACCTCTCCTCCGCCCTGGAGCGATCCAGGAACGCGGTCCTTGTTGCTCAGGCTGCAAAGGACCTCCCCTAGGACCATTTACAGATCCCAATAGATGACTCGGCATCCGAGTCCCAGCTGAAACTGGATCACTAGACAAAGGCCATCGTCCTCAGGGACAACGAGCCTCAGTAGATCGCCTTGATCGGGTCATGTCAGGCATTCCGAGGGAGGAGGCCAGCACTCCTTGGATCTTGACGAGAAGGCGCGACTCGTTAAGAAACGGCTGTGTCGCTTCTCCCAAGATTGAAAGGAGGCCATTAGGGTAAAAGTAACTAGGCACCTAGATGCTGGTTTAATCTGAGAAGTCACACATCCCGAAATAGCTGCCAAACCCAATCCTTGTAAAAAAGAAAAATGATGAATGGAGAATGTGTGTCGACTACACTGATGTCAACAAACACTGCCCTAAAGACTCCTTTCCTCTACATGCATCAAACAGGTCATCGACTCGATGGCTAGGTGCGTTCTTCTCTCTTTTCTTGATTGTTACTTAGGGTACCACCAGATCGCCCTAAAGAAAACCTCCGAGTAACGGGACCAAAACCCGCTGCCTTACCACTTGGCCACGCCCCATTTCGTTTTATGTGACACTAATAAACAGTATTATTTTTATATATTATCATATTCTTGTTAATAGACGTTCTGTAGGAATAAGAAGAAATCGCAACTCTTTTTCGTTACACATAAAAAGGGTTTCAAAAGTCAATTTTTCTTTTCAATGTCCTTCTTTTTTTCATAATCTTATTTTTGTTCTTCCACCCATGCATGCAATAGAGAGCGAATGAGAAAAGAAGGGTTATTTTTCCCTTAAAAGATAGGCTTTGAAATAGGAATCATGGAATAATGCTGAATTCAAATGTTTATTGTTTTATACTATAAGAAAAGAAAAATAAATTGAATGAAATTCGTCTTGGGGGAGTCCCGAGGGGGTTGACAAGCCAGTGGCTTGACTCGAAGCAAAAAATGTAGGGTCAAAGCCACGGAGAGAGAGAAGAGACTGTCCCCGAAAGGGAGGGGATGATGACGACTGAGCTATTTCGAGCATTTCATAAACAAAGGGGGAAAAGTGATATCCAGCACGGGTCCAATAATTTAATCAATACGCCCTGTGCTTTTTTCTTCAATTGTGGAAATCTGGCACGCGAAGTAGTATGATTGGTTCTCATAATTATCACATAATTTAAAAAAAATGAATTTGTCGAAATTTTTCTTTTTTTCTTGCCTTTAAAATGCAAAGTGGATGTTCCGGCACGAATCTCCGCAATTACTTGTTCAGATTCCACATATTGATCATTTTGCACTAGAATCAAGCTTTCCCCCTTATGTACATATCCCTATGGAGAATCGTGCTTTCATTTTTCATAAATATTTTGAATAAAAAAAGAGGGAATTTGCTCTGATATAGATTAGGGCTCGGCCTTCTCACCTAAGTGCAATTACGATAAAAGAAAGGATATGATCAAGAGAACATACCCTCCATCACCCCATTGGGGGCATAATGCTACAACACCATGACATTTAGCTTCAAGAACATCGGCACCACCTACCAAAAGACCATACAGAGATGCCTCTAGGGGCAGATCGGGCACAATGCTGAGGCCTACGTCAACAATGTAGTCATCAAGATGAAATCTAATGACAAGTTCATTGCGGATCTAACGGAAACATTTGAAAATATCTGGAAATTCAAATGGAAGCTCAATCCAACCAAGTATGTCTTTAGTGTTCCTTTGTAAAACCTACTCAGCTTCATTGTAAATAGTCGCGACATCGAAGCGAACCCCACCAAGGTCAATGCCATTAGGTACATGAAAGCACCCAGGTGCAAGAAGGACCTGATGAAGTTAACCGGGTGCATGGCCGCCATGGGCAGGTTCATCAGCCGGTCCGGGTGCATGGCCGCCGTGGGCAGGTTCATCAGCCGGTTCGACGATAGGGGCCTACCCTTCTTCAAATTTCTCCAGGAGTCCAACAAGTTCGAGTGGAACAATGATGCCTCTAAGGCATTCCAAGAGCTCAAGGTGTTACTGAACAAACCACCCTGCTAACTGCTCCAGACGACGGGGAGACCTTACTCCTCTACATCACTACGACCACTCATGTGGTGGGTACCACCCTGGTCATCGAACGAGATGAACCAGGCCATGTTTACAAAGTATAATTAACAACCCATCTACATCATCAGTGAAGTACTCGGTGAGTCCAAGGTACGCTACCCGCAGGTCCAGAAGCTACTATACGGGAACCTCATCACATCGAGGAAGCTCTGGCACTACTTCGAGGCACACCAAATCAAGGTTGTCTCCTCCTACCTACTATGTGACATCTTCCACAACTGGGACGCCAACGGCTGAGTCGTCAAATGGTCAATGGAGCTCGGGGTCCTCTCTATCGAGTTCATCCTCCATTCCATCATCAAGTTCCAGACGCTGGTGGACTTCATCACCAAGTGGACCGAGATCCAGGACCCTCCACCCGAGTCAGTGTGGCAATTTTCCCCACGGGGATACGGACCCGACCCGAACGGGGGTGGGGACGGGTGCAAATCTCCCCCCTGGGGCAACCGGGGCGGGGCCCCAAAACTGTGTCAGGGCGGGGATGGGGCGGAGTTTATCTCCTCGGGGGAACACGGGGACCCGAAATAATCTTGGGCTGTTAAAAATGCAAGGCCCAGCAGCCCAATACCCTACTGTATATAAATAAAATCTTCCAAACCCTAACTCACCTATTTAATTCCCTTGCTCCTACGGCCACAGCTGCAGGCGAGCGGCCACCGCCGCCACCGAGTGCGAGCGCATCGAGCGGGACGCGACCCGAGGGCCGGACGCCGGAGTGAAGAAGGCAAGCTGCCAACGCCGCTATCTACTCCGTGCAGGCCGGCGGAATTTCGCTGCTATTCTGCAAATCGCCTTGCAGATCTGCATCCGTGGTGGTGCAGTAGGAAGAAGTGCTGCGCTTGTTCTGTTAGCTTGTTGCCATGGCCGTTTGTTGAATTTGTTAGCTTGTGACTTGCTCGATCTGTTAGCTTGTGGGCTTGTGCTCCATCCGTTAGCCTTAGTCTTATGCATTTGGGCTCGATCTATGATGTTGTATGTGTCTCCTGGTTGAATCTATGTCTCTCTACTTCCGATTTAATTCTTTTGAACTTCTACTTTGCGATTCATTTGTTGGGTGGTTGATCCCCACGGGGACCCGTCGAGATTCGGGGACCCAACGGGGTCGGGGACGGGGCACGTTTTTCCCCGATTAGTGTTTCGGGGCCGGGGCGGGGATTAGAGTTCGGGGATCGGGGCGGGGACGGGAGGCGCTCCCCCGCCCCGCCCCGCCCCGTTGCCATCCTGACACCCGAGACACAACCCGAGCACTGAGTCGTGTACTTCAATGGTGCGCCTAACCTATACGGTGCCAGTGGGGGAGTACACATCTCCCCCAAGGGTGAAACGGCTAAAGTTCGTTCTTCAACTAGTCTTCAAGTCAACAAACAACGTTGCTGAGCATGGGGCCCTCATCCACGGCATCAAGCGCCTCCTGGCCTATGGTGACTCGAAAGTCGTCATACAACAAGTCAACAAGGACTGGGAGTGTGTGCAGCAGAAGATGGCGCTTACTGCAAAGAAATACGCAAGCCGGAGGCCAAGTTCTATGGCCTCGAGTACCACCATGTACTCATGAGTACAATGTGTCTGCAGATGTTCTCTCCGAACTCGGCTCCAAACGAGCTCTCGTCCTGACAGGAGCCTTCATCCAAGCTCTCAAGAGTCCAACAGTGAAGATCGAGGTAGAATCCCCCCACCCAACCAACCCCGACTTGGTACTTGCACTAGGGCAAGAGGTACTCGTCGTCAACACGGACATGCGAGTACCCATTATAGACTTCATCAATAATAACAAATCCTACCCCAAGAAGAAAGAACACAAGAATTTTGCCTGCCAAGCTGCCAACTACGTCGTCATCGGCTCCGACCTTTTTAGGCACTCAGCTTCTGGAACCCTGTCAAAATGCATCTCGCAGCAAGACGGAGTCAACCTCCTCAGCGAGATCCACTCGTTGATTTGCGGCAACCACGCTGGGGCCTCAACCCTAGTTGGAAAAGCTTTCAGGTCAGGCTTCTACTGGCCCACAACGCTTGTTGATAGTCATGTACTCATTAGGATATGTCCTGGATTCCAATTTTTCTCCAAGCAACAGCACATCCCGGCTCAGGCCCTGCAAATGATACCTCCTTCCTGGCCCTTGGCATGTTGGGGTCTTGACTTGGTGGGCCCTCTAAAGGCAGCACCTGGCAGCTTCAACCACATTTTCATCGCCATCGACAAGTTCACCAAGTGGATCTAAGTCAAGCCAGTCACAGTAACAAAGACCTCCAAAGCTATCGAGCTCATCGAGGAAATACCCCATGATTCGGAGTACCTAATCAGATCATCTCTGATCGGAGTACTGTTGACATTTTGGAGGATCACAAAAAGAATCTGCATGCACACGAATATCATCAGAGCTTTCACCCAGGAGTATTCCAGGGTATCGTATCCACTGAGGAACGTGAGAATATTATCTAAGGCTCGAATTAATCTAAGGACATCACAACGAAGAGGTAAGGGGTAGAGAGGATTTCTAAGGCTCAGAATCAAAGGTAAGATAGACTTAACTAGTTGTTTACTTCGGGCTATCAGCTTCGTCTGGATAAAACCAGAAGCTCTGATAATAAGGCTACTGTCGTATACCCGAACGTGGAGAATTATGATAACACAAAATAGGGCTATCACCACTTGCAAGCTACCTCTATAAACCATGGGGTAATACAACAATCAACAGGTAGAGTCTAGTCTAGACATCACGTCTACACCGTCTTTTACTAACTCTAGAGTCGTACAGGATTATCCATCTTTATCAGGAGTCCTACTCTAGAGGCATTCACTAAACTAGTGAACTATTGATCCTGTAAACAACTAGGGAACTAGCACTGACTTAACTAAGAAACTAAAGCACAAAGAAGATCACGAACACTTACTATGGTTGATAAGCATCCGTCGAGGTACAAGTTGAAGAAGCATGCTGGGGCCAACCGGCACCTCCCCGACTCCCCCTCACTCTCTCCCTATTTTCCTAGCACTAGCAAGCCAGCACTAAGCCACTAAGCCAAGTCCCTAAGCTCAAATCTGAAGGTGAAACTCAAGAGGGGAAGTGTGAGATGTGTATCATTTCCACCCCTCTCCTCATTTATAGAAGGGAACCAGAGTGCTTTGGATGCGAGTTGGAGCCTTGACCTCCTTGCACCGCCTTTGGCATCCAGTGAGAGATCTCCATGTAGAAAGGGAAGGTTGGTGGCGCCCTGGCTAGGTCGGTCGACCATGGTGGTTGGCCAACTGCCACATGGCGCGAACCGCCTTCAAACTTCTCTGGGAGGCTACCATGTGGGTCCTTATATCGGTTCTTGATGAGTGAGCCCTTCTTAAGTTGGTTTTATAGCTCTGGTGGGACCATGGACCCCCTTGCACGTGCCTAATTGGTCGAGAGGGTGAACCATGTATTGATGATGTGTTTCTCTTGCTCTCGAGATGTGTTTCCTCCTCATTTCCAATGATAAATAACCTGCACACAAATATTCACCAACACCTTGTGGAATTTGTTAGCAATGACTCCTACCACTAATGTTGATGCTCGTATTTTATGCACTCGTGTAGGAGCTGACAGTCTACTCTAATCCATGGGAAGCTAACTCGCGTGCTCCGACTAGTCGAGTTTTGTAACTTGGAGCTTGGAGCATGATTTACTTGCATTTCTAGCCAAATTCCGATATAGTAATATTTTCTAGGGGAAACACGGAATTGGCCCTTTTTGGATAAAATATGCAGGCATGAGATTTATATCCTTATGATTTATAGCTAAAATTGATGCTTAAAATGGGTCGTTATCGAGCGTCAACAGGTACTTCCTTCACCGACTCTAAATTCTGGGATTACTATCAAGAGAGCTGCATTGACGTATACTATGGCTCTATGCTCACCCAAGATGCAAATGGCTGATGGCTCAAATCTACGACCCAGTTGAGAAATATGGCTCCAAGTGGCTACAAGAACTACCCAGGGTAGTTCGGGGACTACGCATCCAGAAAAACGGAGCCACTGACGACTCTCCATTCTTCATGGTTTACGGTTGTGAGGCTGTTCTCCCGAAGGGCATGGCCTTTGGTGCTCCACACATCCAGAACTACGACGAAGCTGAAGCCGAGGCCACTTGGTAAACTGACATCGACTCAATGGAAGAGCACCGCCTGACAACTGCCCTCCAGCACGCTTGCTATGAGCAGCAACTCTGACGTTATCTCGATTAGAACGTGCAAGAATGGGACTTCTACGTCGGTGAACTGGTCCTCTGTCGAATCCAGTCCATGGCGGGTGCTCACAAGCTCTCTTCTCTATGGGAAGGTCCCTTCGTCGTCAGCAGTGTCATTGTCCCTGCTTTATTTTATGTGGGGACCGCTGGAAATGCAAGAGCCAGGTAGCCAACAACATAGATTTGCCACGGTCTAGGTTCCAACTCGATTGATCGGCTTCCTTTAGCTTTGTTACGGCATGTGTAGAACCATTCGTAGTAGTGTACGTTCCCTACGTTAATTGATAGCGCTAGGTGATCCGGTGGATCTGATCTATAGTTTGGGGGCAATACATACCAAAAGGTTCGAAAGAAGGAAGGCGCAGTATATAACCAACCCGCCCATAGCCGGTCTAACTGCTAAGAGAGAAAAGTGCTTTTCTTTCCCAAAGAGTCCTCGAGTACACACAGCTATTGCTGATCCTTTGCGAGATCAGGATGAGACCCTTCAGAATTTCTAATCAATCCATGTTAGGTCAACAGGACATACCCACTACAACATGAGGACGACATAGATGTGGGCCACCAGTGGAACATTGAGCACCTGTGACGCTTCTATTCATAGAAGCCTACTAAAAGCGAAAAGGGCAAAGCTATGTACCTGTTCATTTGTCAATAAAGTTATTCTTTTGTCTTTATGCATATCTTGCTTATTAGTCTACCCGAGTTGTTCCACACACTCTGGGCTATGACTCAGCTAGACCGAATTGTACGCCACTGCTCCGATCAGTCGGACTACCAACTTGACCAATAGTTCTTGAGCACAACCCTGCAAGTCTTGGAACCATCCGGCAACACCCAACTTATCACATGCTTGATGACCTGCTCTCAACCCAATAAGAAAGGGCACTTCCAAAGTACTCGGCCAACTCAGAGACTACTCAGATTGAGGATTTTAATAAAACAAAAGCATGCAAACTTATTTACATAACAAAAAAATCATTGTTTTTATGGCCAACACTGACCAGTTGTCTCCTTGCAGCAATAGAATGACACCTACAGATCTAAGTCGGCGATGATGCGGTCGGCTAAGGGCTTGACACTAGAGTGGTGAGCCTCCCAATCTTCATTGGAGTAGTCAAGGGCGACTCCATCACCAACCGGCTCCAAATCGACCTCGGGAAGTGGGACTTTTACGAGTCCCATGGTGTACAGGACTGCGTCCCCAGCCACCTTCTTCACGAAGCCCTCCAGTCAGCCTCGAGCCACCTCCATTTGGGCCACCAGATCCTCGGCAAGGACCACCCCACTCGGCTCGAATGCCGCCAACAGGGTGTCCAGCTTGTCGGAGAGGCAACCCAGCATTGCCCTTATCTCGGTCAGCCGAGCCTCCACATCTGCAAGAACCCAGTCATGTCGCTCGAGCACTCAAAATAGCGACAAGGCTGGTTTTCAAACCATACCTTTGCGGGCCTGGCGCTCAAGCCTGAGCTTGCCCTTTGTGGTCGCCAACAAGCTCTCCACAGCCTCGCGGATCTTGTGCAGCTCCTCATTGGCCGTGGTGCAGGTCTTCAGGTCTAGTGCCATGGCCGAATTCACCTTTTGAAGCTCTGCAGGATAGTACATCAATCCCATGCCAAAGGAGTCGGCAAAGAACATGGTGTGTTCCTTACTGTGCTGACCCTCCAGTTCACAAGCGTGCACTTCCAGCTGTCACCCGAGCCTTCAGCTGCTGCAGCCGGTCTGCCGGCTCATTTTCACCATCGAGCTTCTCAGCAGCTTGCCAGGTCAGGGTGGCCAACAAATCATGACAGCTCACGGCAAAGAAAGAAACAAAAGCAGCCGGATCAACTACAACACATGTGCTGCTTACCTGGACAAACTCGACATCTTGTTGGGCGGCGGCCAGCAAATAGCCTCGGTGACTGGGCCACTCGCCGGCTCGATGTCATGCCGAGCCTCCGCCTACACCGACGACTCCGGCCGGATCATGCCCGCCTCAAGTGCTGGGAGCTGCCCTGCAATGGCATCTCCCACCACCACCTCCTCCCGAGAAGCCACCGCTGACTCCGCAACAACCTTGGCCAACAGGGCCTCCTCCTTGTCGGCCTCTACCTCCTCCTTCTATCCTGACGCCATCACCACCTCGGCGACACGGGCACGGGACCTCAGTGGGCTCTCTGTGGATGCCCAGGAGGGAGCCACCTCACCCGAGATGGCCTCTTTGGCAGACTCCTCCACCTCCCTATTGGCGCCGCTGAGTGGTGCCTTCCTGTAAGCAACAACAAAGGATTCAACAAAAGTTGATTGAGCAATTTATGAAATTGGGGGAATTTCACTCACCCGCCGCTCCAATGCACATTGAAGCTGGCGGTCTCTAGGGACAGCCCGACTCCGCGGGTGGTCTATTCTCCCCGCATGTAGGACAGCCCCAGGGTTCCTCCTCCTCCTTCTCCTAGGCAGCGGCTACCGCCGCACCCCCTTCTTCAGCAGCTTGGGGGGAAACCATAGCCCCCTCTCCTCGACGCGGTGGCGCCTGCAACCACCTTGGATGCCGATATCTTGCGCACAATGTGCTTCCTCCTCTTCGCAGGACCGCCTGTGGGACGCTGCCCTGATGCTCCATTGATCTCCACCTCCGACTCACTCCCCATGGAGGAGTCAGGGGAAAACTCCCGTTCTTCCCCCATTGGCTCCTTCAGCTCGGTGGGCGTGGTCACGTTCTTCCCCGAGTCCCCCTCTGGCGGTGAAGCGCATACAACACCTATTTTTTCATTGCGAATACCCCACCTAGTTGCAGCGATCAAAATTTTAATTGCAACACTATAATTTTGATGGCAACATGTTCCCATATCACAACCATAATCACTATGATTTTGGTGGAAACATGTCCCCCTATCACAACCATAATCACCTGTTGTTGCGCTAAACCTACCTATCGCAACAAAATACTGAGTGTTGCGATAAAAAACGGTGGCATTAGCCCTTTTTCCGGTAGTGTGGGTCAAATCAAGGAAGAAGTTTTTGAAGCCGATAGGATTCACGCCGTGTGCTAGCAGCTCATTGGATTCATTATGAGGAAGATCCTAGATCCTTAAGGCAAGTTCTACCATGACAGTCACATCAATAGGCTTTCCACGTCGATGTCATGAGGGGCTCATTACTTGCTCTATGACTTGTATATTTATAATTTCGTAAATCTGACATCACGTTATTTGCATATTTATAAATATATTATTATAGATAAATAACTTGAACACGACGAATGGACGTATAATAGTTAGAGCTCGGGTAAGCATAACAATTTTGAAATAAAAAGCAAGTAGACAACAATTGAAATAAAATAGGATTTGGGAAAGGGGGGATCTTAGGTACCGGTTGGTCTTTCTAACCAGTACTAAAGGGGATCTTAGGCACCGGATAAAATACCCGGTGTCCTAGATGAAGCCATTTGGTCTCGGTTCCCTAATACCGGTTGGAAAACCGGGACCAAAGCTAGTTTTCAACCAAAGCTCTTTCTGTAGTAATGCGCGTAGGGAAAATAAGAAAAGGTGTGTTATGTGTGTGGTGTGCTAGGATGGGGGTGGGTGTGGGGCGGGGCGGGGGGTGGTGGTGGTGGTAGTGGTGGTGTGGGGAGTAGTAGAGCCCAGGAAGTGGGCTGGTGGAGGAAATGGACACGGCCATGGTATGAAGAGAAGGTCTCACAACCCGAGGGAAAAAAGGGTAAAACGTTGTTTAATTTCATGACACAAACGCGAGACATCCCACTCCAGACAAAGCTTTCTTACCTTCTTTTCTTCTTGTGAATAAACTTTCTTCCAATTTCATCTCATACATAGTGATACTACCTAGATTGGAATTTTTGTCCTTTTAGATCATGGTTGCTGAAATTTTCAATATAACGTTGTAGATTTTTCAAATAACGTGTTAAATATTATTTTTGTATAACAGCAGTAGAGCACCAGCCGGCATCACACGATTTGGTGACTGTCGAAATTAATTACTTCCTACAAGCAGCCACTAATTAAATAAGGAAAGCTGGCAGTTGGTAGCTGAATACTATACAATACAATACGCACATCTGTTTGCGGGAGCAAAAGCTGTCCATTTCTGCGTGTGAAATACAATAATCAGAAAGTGTAACATCAAAGAGAACGGACAATATGCTTAAAAAGATTTCAAGAGAATTGGAATTACCTCTAGAAAAAAGTTGCCAATAATATGGCACACACTGCTCCATTCTGAAACTATCTAGGGAGCTTTTTTTTCGAGAAATTGTATTCACAAGGGAAATTAAATATTTTGCACACGCTCATTAATTTCAGGACACAAACCAAGACACCCCACTCTATACAAAGCTTTCTTCCAATCTCATCATATATACGTAGTGATACTACAACATAGATTGGTGACTGGAAATTAATTTCGTTTTGCATCACAGCAGCAGTATGGTCTTGTTTAGTTCTTTACGTGTAAATTTGGACAGACATTCGAAGTAGTAAACGTATACTAATAAGTAATAACAAAACAAATTACAGATTCCGCCTGTAAACTTCGAGACGAATTTATTAAACATAATTAATCCATCAATATCAAATGTTTACTGTAGCACCACATTGTAAAATCATGGCGCAGTTAGGCTCAAAAAATTTGTCTTGCAATTTACACGCGAAGTGTGCAATTGGTTTTTCATTTTGTCCATATTTAATACTTCATGCATGTGTCCAAACATTCGATGTGACTTTTTTGACCAAAAATTTTGGGATCTAAACAAATTACCAGCACAGCATCAACAGGGTAAGATTTGGTGACTGGAAATTAAGTACTTCCTACAGGCTACAAGCAGTCACAAATTAAATAAAGAAAGCTGGCAGGTGGTAGCTGTATACACAGTGTACGTATATGAGTATATCTCTTTGCTGGAGTGAAAGCTGTATATAGGCCATATTTGCGTGTGAAATACAATCACCTGGGAGTGTAACCTCAAAAGAAAATCGAAAGTATCCTAGAAAAAGATTTCCAATACTAGCAGCCGGCGCCTCAGCCCCGCCGCGCTCTTGCCTCCCAACCACAGCCGCTGCAAGCATGGGTTCCTCCATGAGCTGCCACACCTCGCCGTCGACGGAATCTCTCCCGGACGACGCCCTCGCGCAGATCCTCCTCCGCGTCCCACCTCACCCGACCTGTCTCGCCCGTGCCTCGCTCGCCGGCAAGGGCTTGCGCCGCGTCATCACCAGGCCCGACTTCCTCCGGACGTTCCGTGAGCATCACCACATGACGCCTCCCCTGCTGGGCTTCTTTCACGACGACGGCAACCTCCCCAACAATTTCCTCCCTGTTGGCGACTCGCCGGACCGCGTCTCCGCGGCGGCCTTTGACCCCATGGAGGAGGCCGGTTGGCGCGTCGTTGACAGCCGCCACGGCCGGGTCCTGCTCCGAAGCCCTGACCGGCTCCGCTTCCTTGTCTGGGAGCCCATGGCTGGGCGCCGGAGGTACATTGATGCGCCGCCGCCGCATGACCATGGCATGGACGAGGAAGACCAACTCCAATACAGGTTTAGTAACGCTGCCCTGGTCTGCACCAACGGGCAAGAAGAAGGCCACAGCAACTGCCACGACGACTGCCCGTTGAGCGTCCTGTTTGTCGTCACCCCGTACTTGGAATGGGAAGGCGAGACGACGGTGGTCTACCTTTACTCCTCGGAGCAGGAATTGTGGAACGAGGTGGCCTCCGGCGACTTCTCTCCATTGCTGATCACCCAGAGGCCCGTCGTTCTGCTGCAGAATAACGTGCTGTACTGGACGATGGCCTTACCGTCGGGGATGATTCAGAATAGCATCCTAGCCTTCGAGCTGGATTCGCAGAGGCTGTACCTGATCAGGCAGCCAGCTTACATTTTCGATGCAGAGCATGCACATGTGCAGGTGATGGAGGCGGAGGACGGCAGGCTTGGGGTGGTCGCCGCGTGTGGCTTAAGCCTCCAGCTGTGGGTGCTCCATGGGTACGATGGTAATGACAGGGAGCTGTGGGTGATAAACAGGGAGACATTCTTGTATGCCGAGTTGGCTCCCCCGGAGCCGATTTTCGGTGACTACTACCTAATCTGGATTTTGGGAGTGGAAGATAACGTTGTATTCGTGCGCACTGAAGCTGGGATCATTGAGGTGGATCTGCAGACCGACAAGTCCAAGAGGCTGTGCGATGGGTATGGGATTGAAGCATTATATCCATACAGAAGCTTTTATCGTCAAGGTATATATATAGTATCACCTAGCTTCATAAGTATCTCCCCACTGTTTATGCATGCATGTATGAAAAGATATTATTCTTTTATTTCATAATCGACCGAGCTATACTACTAGAAATCAGGCCTTCGGTCCAGACTAAAAATATCAGCTGCAATTGCAGCCGGTACTGATGTGAGTCACATCAGTACCGGCTGCAATTGTAGCTGGTACTTTAAGCCTAGACCAATGGCTCGAGGTGCCTAGAGAGAGAACTTTTGGTACCGGGTCGTAGCACAATCCGGTACCAACGATTAAGAATCAGCACCGGACAGTGCCACTACCCCAGACCAATGAAGGAAAGATGATTTAGTTCCGGGTGATAGCATACACCGGGACTAAAACATGAGTTTCAACACCGGTTGAAACAAGCAGCCGGCACAAAAAAGATGGCCGCCCTCTCTCCCTCCTCGATATTTTAAGTCCCTGGCCACCAGCTCATCTCTCTCATCTCTCATTCTCCACCTCTCATCTCCCCTACCTTATCTCTAGAGTGCGTGGGAGCCGACCGCCGCCATGGGGCATGCTGGCCGCCACTGCTGCGGGAGCCGGCCATCGCCGCCACTGCGTGGGTCTGCGGGAGCTGGCTGTGGGGCACTGGCACGCGGGCAGCCGACCGCCGCGTCGTCGTTGCGGGATCCGGCCATGGGGCGCAGGTGCAGGGGCAGCTGGCCCCAGCCATGGAGCGCATGGGTAGCTGACCATAGGTCACCGTTGGGGGAGGGCGCGGGCCGCCGCCGCCACGGGAGCCGGACGGGAACCTATCGTGGGTGATTTTTTTCTTTTTTTCCTTACTTTTCTGAAATAGAGATGCATGTGGGATTGTATGGATTGTATCTATCTTGTGAACTATTCTTTGAATGATTTGTGGGATCTATGAGTATTTTGTTTGGGTCGATTCAATATTTGTGGTACATTCTTTCGAATGAATTGTTGGTACTGTTAGTGGAGGATCGGAGGGGAACGGGAGCGGATGTGAGGGAACGGGAAAGGATGGGAGGGAACGGGCATAGCGGCCCTTGGTACCCATTGGTATTCCAACTAGTACCAAAAGAGGTTTTAGGCACCGGGTGATTTACCCGGTGACAAAGATAGACACTTTTGGTCTCACTTTGCTAGCACTGGTTGGAGAACCAGGACTAAAGCCTGTTTTCAACTGGTACTAAGATCTCCTTTTCTAGTGAGGTAGCTCATCCCCTAGATTTCGGATGAGAATTGAATTTCTTCAAATGATAACTGCAGTCGTGGGACTGAGAGAACCAGTACTCCTGCAGCTAGCAATTAGCATATTGGATTCTCCCAATGTTGAGATCAATGTCTTGGGTTCTGTTCATGGTTCTCCAGCTTGCCTTGCACTTGTTCTGATTAGTGTATGATGTTTGATGCATTGCGATGAGGGATATGTATTAATAATATCAGATAATTTAATTTGAATCTGCACAAAATGGTGCCATGTTTAATTTTTTGTATCTAATATTAATATCAAATAGAAGCCTAGGAATGAGACCTAGCTCGAGCGACAATCGCTCCAGGTTGGGGAGCCGCCGGTTGTGAGTTCGAGCGCTGCTTGACTCACGATTCCCACCCGGGTTTTCCCCTATTTCTCCTGTAGATCTATTCTGTGGCTGACTCACGCGTGGATGCGCCATATATATATAATGGTCAGGGTGACGTGCCCATCATGTGCAAAGCCTGGTGACTTCGGATACCTCTCAGCCACATGAAGCTTCTAGGTATAGGTTGTAGATCTAGCTCGCGTGCAGCATGCGTCGGTGTGTGTGCGCGCGAGTTTGGTGGTGTGAGATAGTGCGTGAGTTCAGATACTACAACTTGTACTTGAAGGTTTGAGGCATCAAAAAGCATAAGCTTGGAAAAATGGTAGCCTTATCAAAGTCAAATCTGACCTAGA
Source organism: Panicum virgatum (assembly GCF_016808335.1). NCBI lineage: Eukaryota > Viridiplantae > Streptophyta > Magnoliopsida > Poales > Poaceae > Panicum > Panicum virgatum. The sequence continues at coordinate 44,802,353 of NC_053153.1, read as the reverse complement.
TGTTTTCCATTTGCTGTGTAGTGCTTTCATCTGTAGTTGTAAAGAAGTAAGTTGGGAAACCTTGGGGAGTTAAACCTTCTGACCAAGTATCATCCTAATTTCAGTTATGGTATTTAGTTCCATTACACTCAGCAAGCATATTTCTTGAATATTTTTGTATTTTCAGTCACTGCTTTCTTACTTGTCATTTATTCTTCAGAAATTAATCAAGTGATTATGTTATCGCGTATTTTTGTTATTTGTTGCTTCCCTTTATTACTTTGCAGTGCATGTGCTCATAGTTCCCATTTTTTATGCTGTGGTGAGTTAGTTGAATTACATATCATGTTTATGTTCACATATATATGGTGAATATATTATGATTATGTATGGTCAGTTTGGAGTGCTCTTGTGTAGTTGTGTACATAGATCACCATGTGCATCATTCCGAATTTTGTATATATGGTCTTCTAATATACAACTTTTGTTTTATATATTGTAAATACTGTTTGATTACATAATGTGGGTACTAAAAAGCTATAGTGGTTGACATTTATCTGAATTCCCGCTCGTTGCTTCAACTTTATGGTAACTGTGTCACTGATTCTATTCTTCCCTGGTAGGTATCGGCGCTGGAGATGGAGGTAACGGACAGGACTAGATGGAGAGCCTGGGCTATACATGAGCGATTGTACCCTCCGTCGTCACTTTTTGGCACAATTTGAATATTTGCATAAATTTCAATTAAAATTTCAATTTTCATGAACGAGTTTCATGAGCTATAAAAAGCTTTTGTGGCCACAGTCAGATCTAGCTTCCTTATAATTTGTTAGAGTTATGTGCACAGGAAACAAACCTTTTATTTAATATTTATCATCAGTTCGGAATAATATCTACCCTTGTTTTCCCTAATTCTGAAACTTTAAATTTAAATCGGTTATGAAATTTGGATTGTGCAAAAGTTGTTCCTCGAATGCTGTTGGGCTATCGGCTCACTGGTATATTGCATGATGCTTTCTGGGCAGGCGACGTAGTACACTGCCACTAACGATCAGCAAATAATAACCCCCCTTTTAGGAAGCAGCATGTGCAGGTAGCGATGGTATACGGTTTTGAATAAAAAATGATATTTAGTTGGTGAAACAAATGTATTATCATTTTTGCGTAACTTATTTTCGTGTGATCTTAAAAAAAAAACTCGAGCCAAGTTCTTTTGTGAATAGTTGCCTAAACTTTAATAACATAATGACTGACCATACTGCTTCAATAATCTTCCAACCAACTCTCTCACATTTCTTCCCAAATACAAAAAATCTCTGTCAATCTTTATGGCCTATCTATATGAATTGCGGCCTGGACAGGGAAGAACCATATTTAATTCGGGATACTATATGCGACATGATAGTACCATGTTGCGGCCTTCAAGCTAATGAAACACATCCACCGTACCCGTTGCGGCCCAGATTCTTGTTGGCACGACTGATTCTACATAAATTTATTACCCAGTGACACAAAACAAAATTATCTGGACAGATCCAAGTGGTCTTTGTTGTAGCCTAATTGATCGAATTTGTTGAACGAAATGGAGATAGGTATGTAAGGGTTTCTAAATCATTGACATGCACATCATAATCAACAAATCAACCAAATGATAGGTATTTTCAGTTTAGATTTAAATAAATTTTCATCATCACAAAAAAAAAAAAGAAAACTTGTGCATGATATATTTCATCTAGAATATTGAGTCTAGTTTCTTCAAAAACAATCGCTCAGCAGCATTACCTTCTCCACTGCATGCTTTCGCCATGAGCAAAGTAATGGCTAACAACCAGGCAACAGAATTTAATTAAAAACATCTACTCATTGTAATAACGTGAGTGATGTAAACATGAAGCTTGAAAGTAAAAAAACAATCGAACTGGAACTCTTGCCGTATGAGATAATAATTTATATATCTGATGGCTCAGTTAGCTAAAAGAAACCACCTATACCGATAAGCCAAATAGTTGAAACCATATCAGCCAAGAACGAGGAACATACTGCACGTAGATCATTCCAAACATTATTAGAGAATTATTCAATATAGTTCCAAACTCTGCAGCCCTGTCTTGATATTTGCAAGACAAAGTTAAACTTTGACTTTACCATGCTAATTCATAGAGCAAACAAAAAGTGGTTTCCAGGGATTAGTGACCGACTAGAATCCTTAGTGTAATCTTTCTCATTCATTTTGTGGCTGATTTTTTCCCCATTTCACGTACTTTATATTTTTATAAATATGTAACCAGTTGATGGCTTCTCCTCCCAATTTCTTCAAGAAAAAAGTTCGATTGCCATAAACAACCTCTAGATTATCCCAGAGGATTCAATATAGGAACTTTAATTTCAAACATCTTCTCTGGAACCATTTTGGATACATAACTTAATCTCATATTTTAACTACTAACTATTTCATGCAAACTATTTTTTAAAATAAATATTTTATGCAAACTATTTTTAAAATCAAAGATAATATTTAACATCCTCATAATGAACTCCTCCCTCCATCCCGAAAAGACTATTTGTTTGTAAAATTTCGGACATATTACTAAATTATGAGAAAGACCTTGTTACATCTAATTATTTATATTAGTTGTGCTTGGAAACTGCGTTATTTATTTTGATTTTCTAGATCCTCAACAAATGCATATGTTGGAACTAGAAAAGGTAATATCTCTACTAAGCATTTGGTTGGCTCAATATATTTCTCTGTACATTTTTTTCTTAGTATTTGATATTTCTTTAATTAGATGGATCTGATTATGAGCTAAAGAACACTCTTTATGGGACTAAATTTGAATGCTAAATGAACACTTAGTTTTGGAACGGATGGAGCAATTAAAATAGTGAGAGTATAATGTATGATAACTTCTTAAGTACTCCCTCTATTCACTTTTGATAGCTATATTTCAAAAACTTAAATGTTCAAAAATGATAGCTATATTTACTATTAGCATGGGTATTGGCAATAAATAGCACTAGTTACAAGGAGTTCCTAGTTAAAACATTGGATGACCAACAAAAAAGTTTGTGGCATTTATTAGATTGATAAGCACACTTGTGGTGCCCTTGGTCATTGTGTCATATGGAAATATATCTATCAAAACTGAATGGAGGGAGTAGCATCAACCCTAGCTGTAGTAAGAATGGTTATTATAGTATTAAATTATCTCAAAGAGTAAAATACAACTGTCGGTTCATAAACTTAACAAGTTATCTTGTGAGGACGTCCGTAATGATGCTAGCTATAGGTAGCTAGCTGACGTGGAGGTGAGAGATAAAAGAAATGACTATTTTATACCTTTTTGTTCTAGTGGACCCACAAGCTTCTCTCTAGATTCTTGGAATACGTGAAATAGATAGACTATTTGTTCGTCGTTAGTGACTACTTTTTCTCCTACTTTTTTGCTGCCCACGTCATAATAGCTAGTAAAATAGCTAGCCATACCTTATGTCATGTAGATTCAAGAACTTCTAAATACAATTTTAACCCCTTAACTTTTTTAAAGTGGTACACGGCAGGTCCCCATGCCTCCACGTGGTCTTCTAATGGTGAGGTGGCATGCTAACAGGGCAACTAGCAGCGCTCTCTCTCTCTCTCCCTCCGATAGAAGATTCCTAGATACATGTCAAGGATGGATATGTGCCACACGAAAATACAAGTTGGTCGAGGATGCTTTATTACACTATCGGAAAACTGTACTTTGTCGTGTGCTCGGATCTTTACCGAGTGCCAAACATAAGAAACTCGGCGAAATCTCGGCACACGGCATATCCAGGGTTTGTCAAGTATCGGCACTCGGCAAAGAAGAAGCACATATCGTTACCAGCCTTTGCCGAGTGCCTGAGGCCCGCACTCGACAAAATAGGCGCACATGCACCACACGCGCGCCGACCGTGCGCCGACCGTGGGATGGATTGACGGTGTTAAGTACTCTTTGCCATGTGCAGAACGGGAGACACTCGGCATAGTTGTTTCTTTGCCAAGTGCCCTCCGGTGGCACTCGGCAAAGTGCTCGATTTGCCAAGCGACCTCTTTAGGCACTCGGCAAAGCAGTGTTTGCCGAGTGCCAGAAGTCCAGCACTCAGCAAATCAGGTTTTTTCCTTTTTGAATTCCAAATTTTTTTCTTCTCTCCTCTAACTTGAAAAGTTATTCCCTAATGATATATGACAGCTTTTATAAGTTTATTTACTATATTTTGTCATTTTTTGTTTGCGGGAATTATCGATCGAAGTTAAATTTTAGTTGGAAGTGGGTCGAAATTTTGAAATAACTGAAACGAAAAGTGATATTCAAGTTATTGAATCAAAACTAAAGCCACATCCGGGAAAGGACTTCAAATTGAAACATCTTGATCATGAAACTTGATCGCAAACCTGTGCCCGGACGTTTGAAAAAAATAAAAGATAACAAACGATGTCGAAAAATCATGGGACTTGTCAGAATGTCATGATTTCATATGGGGAGAGTGTGAAAAAAACAATTAACAGTGTTTCGGACAAGGTGTAACGAACGCTACTTAGAAACCGGAGGATCTCCGAAGAAGTTTCAGAGAGATGCGTAGTATCCTGCAGGATTTGTAGTCGAAATGACAGTAGCATCTGGTTTTCACTTCGAAACTTTTTGTATAGACAACCAACAACTAAATATGTGTCTTGTGAAATTTTGGTTAATTTTTGAGTTCGTTCTATGTTTTTTAAATATGTGAATTTTTTTTTGCACTCATTGAAATCAATATTTTAAATTTGAACTTGAACGCTTGAAATATTAGGTTTTGTTTCGCATAAAATCATGAACCAAAAATTGTTGAGTCATTTTGGCAAGTTATTTAAAGGAAATTCATTAAAATTTTGTTAAACACCTGATCAAAATTAATTAGTTGATATAAATTAAATTTGAGTTTCAAACGCATGAAATAATATATTTTTTTGTATAAAATCATGAAACATGAAATATGAATTGATCTAATTTGAATTTGAAATACTACTGCATGAAATAATGGATGTTTTTTAATTCGTATCATAATTTTAAATTTTTTTCATGAAATATAAAACTTACCGTTTGGAGCTAACTATCCAATTATCCATGATACGTGACGTCTTTTATGTATCTCAACTAAAGAAATGTGTTCGAGTACCAGAAAAAATAATTAAAGATCCAGATCTTGAGATCGAATCTGATCTAACCTATGAGGAAAAGCCGATCAAGATTTTGGATCAGAAAACTCGTGATACTCGCACTAAGAGACCTTTTAAGGTACAATGGAATTACCATACCGAAGAAGAGGCTACTTGGGAACAGGCAGAATATTTAGAAGCTAAGTATCCTGAGCTCTTTGAAGAGGTTTGAAAATGGACAGACATTTGTAATATATGTACACTAACGGCCACAGAATATTTCTTATAAAGTGTAATAAAGGAAGTGATGTTACATTTTCCTTTCCATTGTTCAAAAAAGGAAGATAGCACCTCGAATCTCGGGATGAGATTCTTTTTAAGGGGGAACGATGTAACACCCAAGGTGATTAAGTTCCTAAGATGCTTATTAAGTTGTAAAGCAAAGCATTTAGAGATAAATGAGTCATTGTGAGACAGATGTCATTTTGGGGGGTTAAAGTTGACCAAGTCAACATTTTAAGCTCCCAATGTCGAAAAATTCAATAAAAATATGGAATGGAAAGTTTGAAGTATTTAAAACTTAGTGGAAGCATTGTTGGAGCCGAATCCAAGTTGTGTCTCATAAAAGCAAAAGTAGAGAAATTGGAGTTCATTGACTATAATCTGAAAACTGCTAGTCTGAAACAGCGATGGTCAACCAAGTTTGAATCCACTTTCTAAATAAATTTGTATGCAGACTTTGAAATATGGTGGAATGGAAACAAAATTGGGGTACCAAGAATTATCTTGGTCGAGTAGTTCAGTAGAAAATGTGAAGAATCATATTTTTAATCAAAGCTCCGATTTGCATTGTTGAGTCTGTCATTGGCAAATTGGGTCTGTCATTGACAGATTGAGTCTGTCAAAGAGCAAATTTTGTCTATATGGAGATTGAATTTGAATTTGTGCCTGAAAATAAAAATATAGCCAAATGTCAGATATACAACTTTGTTGTTGGGCGAATTTCAAATGTCAGATATACAACTTTGTTGTTGGGCGAATTTTGCATTTTGTGAACAGAAATATGACAAAAATATATTCAAATTGGCAGGTTTGATGAAGTTTGACTGAAAGCAGCCTGAACCTAATATATTCAACTCCAGTTTTGAACAACTTAGAGGCTGAATTTGAGGAGGTGCCTGAAAGGAAAGTTTAAGATAAATGTTAGGGATACAACTTTTATTTTTGCCGATTTCAAAGTTTGGTAGCGGAATTCGGAAAACCAGAGGCTCAAAGTCCGGAGTTTTCACTAAACAACATCTGATTTAGAAGATTCAGTCAAAGTTCTCACGCGTCGAGCATGCAGCAGATACACGTCCTTCCGGCAGGTGCTGGCAACCGAATCACGGTAAGATTTTTTGAACAAATACTGCGGTCATCGCGTTCCTTTCGCCATTTTTCCCCAAACCGAGCTCTCTGTTCCTCATCAAAATTCGTTGTTGTTTCTTCGCCCCACTCAAATCCCTCGCACACACACCACCAGCAGTTATCCCTCGACCGATTTGAAGAGGTTCTTGACCCTACCACCGACCACCGCTGCTGCAGCGCCATCGCCATCTCTGTTCTATTCGCCGTCGAGCAGAGAAGTTGGGTCGCCGGTGAGCTCTAGGTTCCCAACGTTTTGGGCTGTGTTTAGGGTGTCTAGGAGAGGTAATGAGGGAGAGGATGGTGTAGCAAGTGCTTTCTGGCCGGTTCGTGGTCGCGGGCGGCCGGAACGCGCGAGCCGTCATGGACAGGTGCTGTCACCGTGGTCGCCGCGGAGCCCTGTGCTCCGGCGGTCCTGGGGCCTGATTGATGTCTGGAATAGGTTTGTGGGGCGGTGTTGGTGCTCCTCGAGCCCCCATTCAGGCGCTGGGAGGCACCGCCCTGGCCGGCCGGCGTTGGCCATGGCGGGCCGCCGCCGCCGATTGCTTTCCTCGCAGGGGCGCACTGGGATTTGGGGGTTTGGGGGCGCGGGTGGCGAGAGGAGAGGGGGACCAGGGCCGCGTGCCTGGGCTGGCCGCCGGCCGCCGGCGTAGGCGCCGTCGGCAAGCCGCCGGAGCTGCTGCTCCCCTGCCGTGCGTGCGGAGGGAGAACAGAGAAGAAGAGAAAGGGCAGGGGAAGGTCTGGCCCCACCTGTAAGAGAGAGGAAGAGAGGAAGAGAGGAAAGGGTAGTGTTAAGAGGGTTAGAAAGTTCAAGGGGTTTAGTGCAAATCAATCTAGTTTAGATTTTATTTATTTCTTATTAACTTGTTTTATATGTGCTATAAACTGTAGATAAATCCCAAAATAATGAAACCAATTTTTTTAGGTTTATGTGATTTTCCTTTTATGCATCAAAAATATCAAAACCCTAGGTTTTGAATAAGGATTTCTATTTATTTAATTCCTTTATTCATAAAGTATTTTAAATGAATATTTAAATCCTTATTCTTTTTGAAAATTAAATTTAGGTAACTCTTAAGTATTTATTTGGAATAATTAGAAATATTAGTAAAATAAAATTAAGATTTGTCATAAGTAGAATAATTTAGTTAATCTTAATTAAGTGTTAAAAATTTGTTTAGTCTTAAATAATTAGGAATAAAATGTGGTGAGGGTTTATAAGTTTGTGAGGTGTTGGATTACAACTTTATAAGGGAGTAAAATTGTGCTTCAACTCTTCAAAAATCTTGCATTCATGCACTAACACTGCATATCATCGCGATCAGAATTCAATCGAGGTCGTCTGTGCCGAGTTCGTCAAGTCGCTGCCCGAGACTTAAGAAAAGGAGAAAGGAACACTATACCACAACACTAGATTAGCGTCAGACGTGAGTCGCTAAAACTCCAGTAATATCGACAAATGTTGGTTGCTATAAGTTTTCAACAAACGGTCAGTCGGCAATACAAGATGTACCAAGCGACAATCGGTCGGTATTTAGTTGCTATGTACCATCTGACAATTGGTCGGCATAAGCTAATATAGCATCTAAATGTCAGTCGGCAAATATGCCCACCCGTTTGCCTCGCAGGTGCTCCCGCGCGCGCCAAATGGATCTCACTAGCGCGCTTAATATTTTGGAACTGGCCCACATGTCAGTTGAGAAAAAGAAAACCCTAACTATCTGATTTGCTTTCTGCTGTGCCGCCGCTCGCTCCTTCATCTTGCCTAACGCTGCCGCCGCGCGCGGGAGCACCAAAATTTCGCGGCTGCCACATCCAAGACGTGCATCCGCCCCATCCAAAACTGCAACCGCCCAATCCAAACCCTTCCCCTGGTCAAACATTTGTTCTGTGCTGGTCTTGTTGTGCGCTGGCGCTGCCTCCACCGGCCGCCAGACCTGCCTTCGCCGACCGCTACACCCTACCTCCGCCGACCACGCCTGCCTCCGCTAGCCGCCACACCCTGCCTCCGGTGTCCACGCGCCTCCGCCGGCTGCCGGCCGGACCCTGGCCGTCAATTCGCTGGCCGCCGGCCACGGGCCTGCCTCCGCCAGCCACCTAGCACTTCCTCCGTCGGCTTCCCCCAAATCTGGTGAGCTTCCCCCCTCAGCCCCCACGTCCATCTCCCCATCTGTCTTCCCCCAAATCTGGTGAGCTTCCCCCTCAGCCCCCACGTTCGTCTCCCCATCTATCTCCCCATCAGCTGATTGTTATGTTGGTCAATTTAATTATTTAACCTCCACTGCTTGGAATCCCTTACTCTTTCAGTTTTTGATTCAAACGTTCAATGTCAGATGAGGTGTCCCTATTATTTGTTTGGTATATTTGGCAAATTTGTTGCACTGAGTACTGAATTGCGAATTTAGATGCAAATTGGATCTATAAGATCAGTAAAACCAAGCTCTGTTAATAGATTTGGATATGCCTGTGCTTTAACCATCTGTATTTTTTTGTCTTAGAAGTTTTACAACTTAAGAAAAACTATATGGCATGGGGTGTCTTGCTTTAATGTGTCCATGAATCTAGTGTGAGTGTGTGAATCTACCATTCTTCCATGATGCATATTGAAGTGGTTGCTTGACTTTTTCTCTAACCATGCACTTCTTTATTGCTTCAGCTGCTGATCTTTAGACCTGCACTACACCAAAAATTTGCATTGCAGACTAAGGTAAATACCTCAATTTTCAGTACTCTTTTTGTTTCAAGGTGTATAGATTGTTTTTTTTTCAAACCTGATTGCCTATCTTTAGGGAACGGGCTGGTGCTCATCTTGCAAGCATTATTAGCAGTTGGTACCCTAGCTGAGAACTTGGTGAAGGCCTTGGTGAAGGTATGATTCTGTAGTTGCTATCCCTTTCTCTCGTATTGTCGTATTCTAATATTCTGATTTGTTGTGTGTACAATATCTATTTTTTGAATTTTTTAGTATCCAAAGATATAATCTGAGAGCTCCTTGATCTCCTCATAAAGAAACATGGATAAATCGTGGATCAATTGTGCGGCTGGTACAACACAATAGTTTCACAAATACTAAAATTGTTGCTGTAGTTAACATGGGGTTTAACCAAAATATTGCATGTAGGCACACGAAGGCATATTTGCAAGGGGTGAATAGTTTCCTAGCTTTTGCATTTAGAAATTCAGCTGTAGGAAACAAGATCTTATGTCCTTGCAAAAAGTGTGTTAACTCATTTTGGAGAGATGCAAGTAGTGTACGCGAGCACCTGATATGTGATGGGTTTCTAAAAGGGTACATAACATGGAACTTACATGGGGAAGCAAGCTCCTCTACTGTGAATCATGAGAATGATGGTTGTGTTGACCCTATAGAGGATTCTGAAAGGATCTTGATCACGCAATGTCGTAGCCTAGAGGGGGAGTGAATAGGCGTTTCTTCAAAATTTGGCGCTTCGTCCCTGCTGGGACTGCCTGGACCGGTCAGACCGGTCTACCAGACCGGTCAGACCGGTCTATGCAGGCAGACAGCCTAGTCAGCCGGAACAAGTCCCCTCTCGAGCTTGAACTTATAAGAAACTTGGGATATGTGTCTTGCAGAGTATTTCTAACAATATAAACAAGTCCTTACACACAAGTAGAGCACACCCAAGTAGATCGAGCGGAAGCACAATTCAAACTCAAAACTATAAATGCAAGGTAAGTAAATCAAACCGAAATAGAGATGATGCGATGAAGACACGGTGATTTGTTTGACCGAAGTTCGGATTCACCCCGTGCACCCACGTGTGAATCCTACTCTCCATTGAGGAAGCTCGTAGTGACCCCAAGGTCAAGCTATCTCCTCTTCTCCACTATATGATCATGCGCCCTCTTGGCACACGATCGAAGCCGCAACAAACTTGCCATTGCTCACCACAACCTTGGGAGCTACCCGGCGACGCCTAGCCATCTAGGAGTCGATGCTCTAAGAGTAACAAATGCTTCAATCGAGTTGGCCGACGCAACCTCAAGTGCTCAAAGCTCGGGATGTTTCTCTCTTGCTCAAATGGCTCTCAAGGAATGGATTCACTCAACCCAACTTAAAGATTCACCTTGAATCAAGCAACTCTCACAAAGAGAGGTTGGGGAGGACTCTCCAAGTGCTCACAAGGCTCTCAAGATGTTCTGAAATGTTCTAGCATCAGCCACCACGAATGGGTGAAGTCATGGGGTATAAATACCCCTTCTCACAAAACTAGCCGTTGCCCTGTCAATGTTAGACCGGTCAGGCCGGTCCCCCAGACTGGTCAGACCGGTCTGTTTTGAAAACTAGCCGTTGGAGGCTCACTCTGCTCAGACCGGTCAGACCAGTCCCTCACTGTTTTCTGTAGTTTAGCACTCTCTCACTTTGGCTATTCTCTCTAGGGACTATTTGAGCACTTTTAGTATTGTCTAAACCTACTGATGTTGCATCCCTCTTGATAGTATGGCATACCTATACTCAAGTGTATAAATGAAATATACAATTTCCACAATCACATCTTGAGCTTCACATTTTGATCATGCCGTCCTTTCTTCAATATTTTGAGGGCAACAACATCTTCATTCTTTGAGCATACCCGCTTTGAGCTAGTGACTTTGAATCTTTGATTTGTATAGGAGTGAAATCCAACTTGATTCACGAGTCACTTTCTTTACTTGAATAATGACACTCTTCAACATAGAGCTCTTCCATGACTCTAGGATCTCTGGCCTTTAACCCGTATCGGTTTCTTTGCTCCCCCAAGCCGTCGCTTGCGTAGCCTCTTGAAACACGCCTCTCGGTCCTCTACCTTTATCCTAGCCATCCATCTTGAACTCATATTGATTTGTGCCATGCATGAAATCTTCATTGTCAATTCGAATTCTCAATTCAATCTTATATGCAAGCTTTCCAATTTGAGACATCATATATGCATCAACTCATATCTCATTCTCTTTTTCCTTGCTTGCTTCTTTAGTTAATAACCATTTATCACATGTGACAAGATCTTCCATATTTAAGATTATGCATAAGCATATCACATCTCATTCACAAAACCTTTACTTGTCACTTTAAATCCCATTTTAAACCGAAACAAGCCTTTGCATATTAGAGCTTTTATATCAACCATGAATACCTTGCTCTATTTTTCTTTTCTTGTTTTGCTTGTCACATACACATTTTACCAATGGGATAAACACACTTGCTTGCAACACATGAGCCATCTCATTTAGTACCCATTACTTAATTAAATACCTGCTCATGATCTCATGCAAACAAGTTAGTCCTTTAATCGTGTTGTCAATCAATACTCCAAAACCCACTAGAGGCCTAGATGCTCTTTCAGATTCCAATGAAGAAGATGACATATCTGGTTTGTTTAGAGACTTAGCTTGTGGTTTAGATGATAGAGGAGATTTTGAAGACAATGGTTCTATTCAGCAGCCAGATGAACTAGTGGCCCTTGAAAAGTTTGTAGCAGCCCATAGTCAAGAGTTGTACCCTACTTGCAAAAAGTATTCAAGCCTGTGTTTTCTGATCAGATTGCTTCACATCAAACTCCTTAGAGGATGGTCTGATAGAAGTTTTAATCTACTACTAGATCTTCTTAATGATGCATTTCCTGAGGGTTCAGCACTACCTAGAAACTTTTATGAAGCTAAGAAATTAGTGAAATCCATAGGACTTGGGTACACTAGTATTCATGCTTGTGAAAATGATTGCATTCTTTATTGGAAGGATCATGCAGATTCTAATTCATGTCCAAAGTGTAAGGTCTCACGGTGGAAATCGGTAAATAAGAGTTTAGATGGGAAACATGTATATATGGTTCCTAGAAAGGTTCTCCGCTACTTTCCAATAAAGAAAAGGCTCCAAAGATTGTTTTTTATCTCAAAAACAGCGAAGCTAACTAGATGGTATGATGAAGAGCGAACAAGAGATGGCTTGCTTAGGCATCCTGCAGATTCTCCTCTATGGAAAGACTTTGACCTTCAACATCCGGAGTTTGCTATGGATAGTTGCAATATCCGCCTAGCATGCACCACAGATGGGTTTAATCCATATAGGTCCCAAAATGTTAGCTATAGCATATGGCTTGGGATTTGTATTCCCTACAATTTTCCACCTTCAATGTGCATGAAGCAATCAAATTTCATCCTTACTTTATTGATTCCTGGTTGACATGCTCCTGGTAGTGATATGAACATCTATTATCAGTCACTTGTTCATGATTTTTTAGATATGTATGTCAATGGAGTCAGAACTATGCTGAAATGGAGACTATGGCAGAAATGGAGACTATGGCTGATGCTGATAACATGTTAATTGCGTGTCCATACAAGAAAGTAACAACTAAACTTCACTTTGTTTTTTGTTTTGATATGTGATGAGTAACCATAGTTTCTAATTACTATTATTTTTCATAGTTGAAGATTGTCAACAGGATATCAAAGTCAGCCCATGGTTTTGCAGGCAATTTATTTTGAATTTATTTTAAACAAACAGCTGTCTTTTCCTGCCTTCTTGTGTTCAGCATAATATGTAGTCTATTTCCATGCATTCTACTATCTGTTAGTGATGATTAGCCCCAAAATTGCCATAGCTGCTATCTTTTGATCACCTGCATTTACATGCGGCTTGAATTTGTAGACATCTTCTAGTACCATTAAAATTGTATCTTGCTGTGCTACGACAGCTAGTGTTCATGAGGAAATCCTAGCATTTAATTGTAGCTGTGAAAATAATTGAACCTGGATAGATACAAAGTATAGTATGCCAAATTGTAGCATTTAATTGTAGTTGTGAAAATTGTAGCATTTCCTTGATAGATTCAGGATAGAAACTTGGGTGGAAGTAAATGTTGATTGAATGACAACTTCGATTTTTCAGGGACTTCTAGGAAGAGATGCTAGAGGAAGGCATGCCAGTTGGTGCACACACTACACAACCAATGACTAAAGTGCCCATGGATGCTCTGCTATTTTGGATCTCCTATAAGGATGAGACATTTTGTAAACAAATGTAACAGTGGTTATGCAAGCCAAATATGTGAGATGTGTCCACCAAACTTTATGGTTGTGTGAACACTTAGTCTTTTTGGTTGCTGTGCAGTGTTTGATGTGTTGGCTGCTATGTACTGTTGAAGTGGAGCTATTAGCAAAGCTCAAACTATTATGGCTTCAGTGAACATATTTTGTGCAATATATATATTATCTGGTGATCAATGTGTTATATATATATATATATATATATATATATATATATATGTGTGTGTGTGTGTTTCTATTTAGTGAAATCAATTTTATCTAATGCTTAATGTGATCTTGTTTGGTTTTGATTAATGTTAACTTAACTATTGTCTGCTATAATTAGTGTGAGCTTAATTATTGCTTGATTTGTAAGATAATCTGACTGTTGCGTCTTATTGTTTGTCGCTAAAGACTAATATAGAGTCACACTGTCAATCGCAATAAGTTCTAACAGACAGTTAGTCGGTATATATATGTCTGTCGGTATTTGTCGCTTTAGTGTCCAACAGTCGGTCGATATAAGCTGTCCATCGGTATAAGGTTATGCCGACGCCACTTTCAACGACCAAAGACGTCAGTCGGTATAAGTCTATAGCGACTGATGGTTAAACGCTAATTCAGCCTTTGCCAACCAAACTATAGTTGGTATTTGGGGGGCTGTGGTGTAGTGGAAGTTGATCAGGATAAAACTCGTACAAGAACTTCAAGTTGAAGTTTCACCTTCCGAATCCAAGCAAGGCAAGCACTGGAGCATCTACACCCACTAATTTACTTAACTTATGCTAAATGATATTATTGTACTGCATTTGAATGCTTAGGTCTTGGAGTTGAGTGATCAACCTACTTGATGCATGTATCCCTTCCTTGAACTAAGGACATCTTTGCCACCTACTCAAAATGATTAGTTAAAACAGTAGTCAACCATAGCCAGTACTTATTCCCGGTATCTCTTAACCATCAAACCAAGTTAATTAACCAAGGTTCCTATTAAATGTGCTGGGATGAGCGAAAAGTTGAGTTGGTCATTGAGTGCAGAGCAGAAGAGGAGTTCTGACTCTGTCCTCACTTCCAAAGAAAGAAATAAGGAACTATGGTATGTTTAATCTTGGATCATGTTTTGAACGTACTGGTCATATGCTGACATATGGAACTAGTAAGCCAACGTAATGGGGTTGATCTAAATTCTTGAACTCAATCACTTATCCTACTCAAAGTGGATGGATGGCGGGGTCGTAGCCTGAAACTCGTATCGTGGTCAGGCCTGACGGGGGGCCAATACGGGGGTGCGAACCCGAGTTTGGGTAAGATGGGTTCAGGGTTTAGTATCTTCTTCGTCAAAGGTTGCCACGTACGGTTTACGCGAAACACGTACGTGACGTGTGACCAGGTATCCCCATGCATGCGGACCTCTGCTGCCGGGTGCAGGCCTCCGCGTGGGCCTCCGCCGCCGTCGGGGAGGGGTCTCTGTCGGAGAGGGAGAGAGAGGGAGAGAAAGGGAGGGGAGGGGGAGCGGCCAAGAAGGCAAAGCCGCAGAGGAGAAGTGAGGAGGGAGAGAGAGAGTAAAATTAAAAAAGAGAGGCAAAAAAATGTTGTGTGGGTCCCGCAGCCGTAGTTGGTATAGAGGAGATGTTTAGAGGATAGATTGGTGCAGGGAAATATAGTAGAGTGAAAAGAATCTAGATGATTGGTCAGAAATATTCGATTTAGAAGATGGATATAGAGCAGAGTGTGGACAGCCTCGACGACTACTGTATATGAGTTGTCCTTGAGCCACGAGTCCACGACCGACCTGGGAGGTTCCATACAATACAAGGTGGCTGAATACAGACCGAAAAAAAACAGCAGTGTACTTGTGCTATTGCGCATCAGACATAGCACGGCACGGGTGGACCGAAAAGAATGATACTTTCTCCGCTTTATTAAATTATATACCTCATTTTTTCTTCGTACTAAATGAAAAATTCTTTAGTTTGAAAAGTTTATATAAACAAATCTTTGCAGCTGTGCCGTTGCAGCTGCATTTTGTTTTAGAACAAACCGGTGCTGGATGGCCATGCGTTGCGTGGGCTCATTGGCAAGTTGGGCTTGCCCTTCGGACAGCCTAAACTAGTTTGGGCCATTTACGTGGATCTGATCCAAAGGTCTAAACTGTCGTCTGGCTTGCATGTCGACAAAAACAATCCGGTGACCTCAACCTCTCAAACAAACATGGGAAAATTGACTGGTGGACACGTTAAAAGGTGTCTTCTGCTCTAGGCCATTCAAAAATGCTGACTTTGGTGAGATACATTAGAATTCCACAGTAATTTGCTACCGGACGCTATAGTTCATATAATAATATTTTCTAACCAAATCAGTCACAAACTACTTGTGTAAGATAAGTGTACCTCTGCTGCTACCATGGCCGGCGCTCTCACGCACCGCAGCTCGAGCCCATGTGCGGCGCCTTGTTAGTGGTTTGGGCCGAATTGGGTTTTCCAGGTTGGTTTTAGTCTTGGGTTTTATAGGTTTGGAGGATATGGGCCGACTTCACCATATAGTTTGGTCTGGTTCGGTTTCACGTTAGGAATAGTTTGGTTTGGTTTGGTGAATAGATATTGAGCTCAAACGGTTTCCAGCCCATGGTTCCAATTGGGTTTTCATCTCTCCGAGAGTCCAGGTGACAGGTTGGTCTTCTCGCTCCAAGCCGCGGCCGCCTCCTGCTGCGCCGGCTCTTCGGCGCCAGCCGCCTCCGCCGCCCGGCAACCCTTCTTGGACGACGGCGGCGACAGCTTCCGCCTCAGGTCGGGCATCGACCGGGACCGAGCCAAGGACCGCCGCCGCCAGCTGCGCCTCATCGTCACAGGGTTTCCATTCTTGCTCCCTCTGCCGCCGCTCCTCGCTGGTCCGACCCCTTCAAGCTCGGCATCTGGAACTGGTCTGCTCTGCTTCCTGTTCCTCCCAATCCCTCCTTCCCCCATCCTAGATTCTGATGCTCCTGCATCTCCATCCATCCCCTGTTGTTGACCTGTACAATTGCGCCAGGTACCTGTCGGTGGAGAAGAGCCGCTCCATCTTCGTGCGCCTCTTCTCGGAGCCCGGCCGTGTGGCCAAGGAGCAGCCCCCTCTCGCGCGGTTCCTACTCCGCGTCTCCTGGGCCGGCTCGCCGCGACGCACTTGCGTCTCCCCTGGTAGTACTGATCAGTGCTTAGAACCGTGGGTTGAGATGGTTTGTTATTGTGGGTTGAAACCATAGTTTGATCAATGCTTTAGTACAGCAGACTGAAATAAGATAAATGATGGGGTGTGGTTGGTTTCTGTACAATACGGTTTGGATTGGATTGGGTTTATTTTTTTTGTTAAATGCTACTATGGATTGGGATGGGTACGGATCGGTTTACAGCCCACTAGCAGGGCGCGGGGCCAGAGGACTCGCCACGAGGCAAGCACCGGAGCGAGAGAGGAGGACAGCGGCCAGCAACGTTGCGGCGACACCCTGCAGAATGCGGTGCGATCTTATCTCGGTTCGATCGATCTCTTTTGTGCCTAACAAAGCGCTTGATATGATCCATGTCGCTGGTCCCTTCCTTCGCCTCGGATCAGGTGCGGTTGAAATTACAGGCGAAGCATCGTGCGCGCAGCCGGGCCGGGATACTAGCAGCAAAGCAAGGTGGCAAGCAAGAGGCTGGCGCGGGTCCTCCTAACCTCCTATTGCATGCTATATATCTTGATGATCCTTTATCAGTATACCAACTTGGCATGCGACGCAACTTCACTCAATCGAGTTCGTAATCCTTTCACTTTCACTATTAGAAAAACAGCTGTAGGCACCGGTTGAAAAGAGACATAGGTACCGGTTTTTCAACCGGTACCCGAAACCGCGACCAATAGCCTCCCTCTTCGTCACCGAGTAAATCAACCAGTGCCAAAAATATTATTTGGCACCGGTTGAAGATAACAACCGGTACCAAAGGCGGTCACCCCATTCCATTACATCCTCTCCCGTTCCCTCGTATCCTCTTCCGTTCTCTTCCCACCTTCCACCAATCATTCAAGAATCAACCACAAAATATTGGATCGACATATACAAAATCCATATATAGATTTATCATTCAAAGAATCGATCACATGATAGATATAATCAACACCCATCTCTATTTCAGAAAAGTTAGAAAAAAAGAAAAAAATCACCAAGGGCTGGGTGGAGCCACTCGCTGCCGCGGAGACGACTCTTGCCGGTCGGGAGTTGCTCGCAGGGCCACCGCCGAGCTTGAGGTCTACCATGGAGGGAGGAGGGCGAGCACCCGGCCGTGAAGCTCGAGGCCGCCGCGTGCCATGGACTCCGCCGCAGAGCTCGAGGCCGCCCGTGCGAGCTCCGCTGGCTGGCGTTGGAGGCCCCTCTCGCCGCGCGCGCCCACCGCCGCCGACGCAGGCCCTACGCAGATCCGACGGCCGCCGTTGTGGCCTCGCGCGGAGGAGGCCAGCCGGAGCTCCGCCGCCGCGGCAGAGCTCGAGCCGGGCCGCCGCGCCCCGCGAGGGAGAAGCCGGGCCGCCTGTCGCTCGAGCAGGGGAGGACCTCGGGCTAGGGAGCCGAGGCGGCGGCGCACGCCCGCACGCGGGGCGCTCGCCCGCCCGCACGCGGCGGCGCGGCGCACGGGGAGAGCCGAGGCAGCGGCGCGGCGCTCACCTGCCCGCACGCGGCGGCGCACGCGCGGCGCTCGCCCGGGGTGTGGGAGAGACGGAGGGAGGGAGGGAGGAGGAGGGAGGAAGGAGGAATAAGGATGTGCGGCCTTGAGGAAGAAGAGAGCGGAGAGAGAGAAAGAGGAGCCGGGTGAAGAGACGAGAGAGAGGACGCGGCGAGCACTTATAAATATCCAGACGCGAGAGACATTGGTACCGGGTGGTTTCTTCTACCGGTGCTAATGTCTGCTCTATAAGTACAGGGTCGTGCCACTATCCGGTGCCATTGATGTATGGCCAATTTGGTACCGGCTGATGGATTTAACCGGTGGCTTTGTCAGTGCATTGGCACCGATTTGTGCCGTGGCGCACCTTGCCGAGCGCTCGGCGCAGGCCAAAAGTACCGGTTATTGATGCAGCCGGTACCGATGTCTCATATTAGTACCGGTTCAAGTAATAAATGGTTTCTTTGGCCTGGATCTTTGGGCTGTTTCCTAGTAGTGTTTGCTTTGCAGGCGGGCATGCAGCTCGCAGCAGCTGCGCGCTTTTGCATTATTGCTCCATTGTTTGTTGCTTTTAATTTACTGGAGAAGCAAGGGGCCGGCCCATGCGTGCATCCATGCGCAGAAGAAAGCTAGCTCTACCTTACAAGTTACTGTTGTACTAGCATAGCAGGCGGGCAGCCACATGCGTGGCGTACTATGTGATCCGTATACGGTATCCGTCTCTCCATTCCAAAATTATAAATTATTTTAACAAATCTAGATGTATAATTTTTACTATGCATCTAAATTTAATATTTATTTAAATACGTGGCAAATTTATACTTCCTCCGTCTCTAAATAACTGTCGCTTTCGCTTCCCGAGAAATAATTTTAATTAATTTTATATAAAAAACTATTAATATTTATGATACATAATTAATATCATTAGATAGATCTTTTAATTCAGTTTTTTAATAAATTTATTTGCAAATACAAATGTTGCACGTTTTTTCAACAAATCAAGTCAAATTTGTGACACGCACACCGACGGTAACACTTAAAAAGAGTTAGAGGGAGTACATCTAAATTTGGTAAAACAATCTGCAATTTGCAACGAAGGAAATCCCGTGTGGCAGGGAAGAGATTAATGCATCATGGAGCGGAAATAAAGTGGCAAGGGAACAAGTTGCATGCCAAGCTTCCCCACGGACACGACGCATCCGCAGCACAGCAATGAACGAAGGTTCAGGCCAAGGGCACCGAGACCGACAACGTAAGGCCGGAATGAAGCTGAGCGCATGTTCGGTTTGGAGCAGCACAAGTAGCACACAAATTTTGACCAATAATTAGATGTAATAAATAAAGACAATTTACAAAACTAACTCCACAACCCTACGCTACTTCGCGAGACAAATCTAATGAGGTCTTTGACCGCACGATTAGAGGATGGTACTGTAGCATCACTGTAGCCAATCATCTATTAATTACTATTATTAGATTCGTCGTGAAAAATTACACCCATCTATGAAAATATTTTGCAAATAAACTTCGTTTAGTACTCCATACATGTGAGATTCTTTTCTCGGAAATCGTGTGCGATAGGTATGATAGGGAAACCAGGGCCTGAGTTGCTGAGCCCGCGATGGCTGCACCGCTGCAGGCTGCAACTAGTACGGTGGATGTGTGGGTGGCGGGGGCGCTATGTACTACTAGTATATACATGTGCCCACGTCAGGACGCACAGAAACTGATCGAAGAGGGAGGAGCGCCGGTCCCGTCGTGTCACTGTTGGTGATATGTCCAAGAGCCCATCATCACAATACGGTTTAAAGGCCCAAGAGGATATTGATCCAAGAGGGATTAGGGTTACTAATGGGCCTATGAGAAGCCCATTAGTACGCTCTATATATACGAGGGAGGGGCTAGGGGGGCGATACCCCGGTGAGCCGCGCCACCTCCTAGCCGCCGCCCCTCCCTCTCTCTCTCGGCCGCCGCCCATGCCGTGCGTGAGGTGCTAGCACACCGACGCCCGGCGTTTCATCCCCGTACGTGTGGACTCCGTGGAGGCGCTGCTGCGACTGCTGCGCTGATCGGCTGCTGGGATCAAGTACGAGGAGCTCGGTTTGTGGGACATGATCAACTACTTCCTCTACATCGACGCGCGACTTCTTCCGCTGCGCTGCGCGTCTAGTGGTAACGATCTATGATCTTCTACTCGCAAGTATCTTGGGTATATGCGGTAGTGATGCTAGCGTAGCCTACCCGTTTCCCTATAGTCACGTCATTCGGTGTGGCAGCGCGACGGTGTTGCCGGGAGGAAGGCGTGGGGCCCGCGCATCCGTGGGCGTGGTAATGAACGATGGATCTTGGCTGCCCCGCCACCCTAACCAAGGCCTTGTTTAAATGCCAAATTCAAAATTTCAAATGTAATCGTATCGAATATTGTGAAATAATGTATGGAGTATTAAATCTAGATAATAAAAATTAATGGTATAGTTTGTTTGTAAATTATAAGACGAATCTAATAAGCCTAATTAGACAATAATTAGACACTGCGCTGCTACAGTAACACATACTCTAATGACTAATTAATTAAGTTTATTAGATTCACTTCGCAATTTAGACAAATTTTATTCTCAGGCAAACTTTATTGATTGGTACCGCAATCTGAGAATTGTTCTCAGGCAAGAGAAAAAGGAGTATGTTCTTAAGCAGCCATATCCTGATGATCTCCCTGACAATGCAACTGCTGCTGATCGCAGAGCTTATGAGAAGCACTGCAATGACTCACTTGATGTCAGCTGTCTGATGCTCGCCACCATGTCCCCTGATCTGCAGAAGCAGTATGAGCATGCGGATGCTCATACCATGATCGAGGGGCTGTGTGGGATGTTTCAGAACCAAGCCAGGACTGAGAGGTTCAATATCTCAAAGTCCTTGTTTGCGTGCAAGCTGGCAGAAGGTAGCCCGGTCAGTCCTCTTGTGATCAAAATCATTGGTTACATTGAGACTTTGGACAGACTTGGTTCTGAACTTCACCAAGACTTGGCTACTGATGTTATTCTCCAGTCGCTCCCGGCGAGCTATGAGTCTTTTATCATGAACTTTCAGATGAATGGCTTGGATAAAACATTGAGTGAGTTGCATGGGATGCTAAAGACAGCAGAGAAGAGCATTAAGAAGAATCCCAATCATGTGATGATGATTCAGAAGGGGAACAAAAAGAGGAAGCGTTATACACCTCCTAATCCCAAAGGTAAAGGCATGGAAAAGAGTTCCGGTGGTGAGTCCTCGGGCTCTAAGTTAAAGCCAGCACCTAAGGCCAAATCTGGCCCTACTTCTGAAGATGAATGCTTCCACTGTCATGAAAAGGGACATTGGTCTAGGAACTGCAAGAAGTACTTGGAAGAAAAGAAGAAGAAGAAGGGAAGTGAGACTTCCACTTCAGGTATAAATGTTATAGAAATAAATATTGCATTATCCTCTAGTGAATCATGGGTATTTGATACTGGATCGATGATTCACACTTGCAAATTGTTGCAGGGTCTAAGTGAGACTAGAAGATTTGCAAGAGGCAAGTTGGACGTTCGTGTCGGCAATGGCACAAAGGTTGCGGTGTTGGCGGTCGGCACCTACCACTTGTCTCTACCCTCCGGATTAATTTTGGAATTAAATAATTGTTATTGCATTCCTGCTTTGAGCAAGAACATTATTTCTTCTTCATGTTTGGAAGAAGTTGGTGATTTTAAGATTGTAATAGAGAACAAACGTTGTTCTATTTTTTGCAATGGTATTTTTTATGCTCATTGTCCATTGGTGAATGGATTATATGTTCTTGATCTTGAGGATAAATCTGTCTGTAACATTAATACTAAGAGGCTTAGACCAAATGATTTAAATCCCACTTTTATTTGGCATTGTCGATTAGGTCATATAAATGAGAAGCGCATTGAACAACTCCATAAAGATGGATTGTTAATCTCATTTGATTTTGAATCATTTGACACATGTGAGTCTTGTTTGCTTGGAAAGATGACCAAATCGCCTTTCACTGGTCAGAGTGAGAGGGCGAGTGACTTGTTGGGACTTGTACATACCGATGTATGTGGACCAATGAGCTCAATAGCCAGAGGTGGTTTTCAGTACTTTATTACTTTCACTGATGACTTTAGTAGATATGGCTATATCTACTTAATGAGGCATAAATCTGAATCGTTTGAAAAGTTCAAAGAATTTCAGAATGAAGTACAAAATCAATTAGGCAAGACAATTAAATTTCTGCGATCTGATCGTGGAGAAGAATATTTGAGCCTTGAATTTGGTGATCATTTGAAGCAATGTGGAATTATTCCGCAGCTAACTCCGCCCGGAACGCCTCAATGGAATGGGGTATCTGAACCGAGGAACCAAACCTTGTTGGACATGGTTAGGTCCATGATGAGCCAAGCTGATCTTCCATTGTCATTTTGGGGTTATGCTCTTGAAACTGCTGTGTTCACACTGAATAGGGTTCTAAGTAAGTCTGTTGAGAAAACACCATATGAGATATGGACTGGGAAGCGTCTCGGATTATCTTTTCTCAAAGTTTGGGGGTGTGAGGCTTATGTCAAATGTTTGATGTCAGATAAGCTCACTCCAAAGTCAGACAAATGCTTCTTTGTGGGGTATCCTAGGGAAACCAAAGGATATTATTTTTACAATAAGGCGGAAGGCAAAGTGTTTGTCGCTCGCAATGGTGTTTTCTTAGAAAAGGAGTTTCTCTCAAAAGGATTTAGTGGGAGCAAGGTGCAACTTGAAGAAATTCAGAAAACACCCGAAACTGTTTCAGCACCCACTGAAGATCCACGGGATGTGCAAGATGTTGCACAACCCGTAGTTGAGGCACCAGCCCCACGAAGGTCTATAAGGGCACGTCGCGCTACTGACAAGCTCAACCTCCTGATTACGGAGGAGCGCCACATATTATTGATGGAAAATGCTGAGCCCTTGACCTACAAAAAAGCAATGATGGGACCCGACTCCGACAAATGGCTTGAAGCCATGAAATCCGAGTTAAAATCCATGCATGATAATCAAGTTTGGAACTTGGTCGATCAAATTGACAGTGTGAGACCTGTCGACTGTAAGTAGATTTTTAAGAAAAAATTAGACATTGATGGAAATGTTCACATCTATAAGGCACGATTGGTGGCGAAAGGTTTCCGACAAATTCAAGGTGTTGACTATGAGGAAACATTTTCGCCCGTCGCAATGCTAAAGTCTGTTCGGATTCTCCTAGCAATTGCCGCATATTATGACTATGAGATATGGCAAATGGATGTCAAAACCGCTTTCCTTAATGGAAATCTAAGTGAGGATGTGTATATGACACAGCCTGAAGGTTTTGTCGATCCTAAAAATGCTAGGAAAATATGTAAGCTTCAAAGGTCCATCTATGGATTGAAGCAAGCATCTCGGAGTTGGAATATTCGTTTTGATGAAGTAGTCAAAGGGTTTGGCTTCATCAAGAATGAAGATGAGCCTTGTGTTTACAAAAAGGCTAGTGGGAGTGCACTTGTGTTTCTGGTCCTATATGTGGATGACATATTACTGATCGGAAATAATATTCCAATGCTTGAAGCTGTTAAAACCTCATTAAAAAAGAGTTTTTCGATGAAGGATTTAGGAGAGGCGGCTTATATTCTGGGTATTAGGATCTATAGAGATAGATCAAAAAGGCTAATTGGATTAAGCCAAGACACGTACATTGACAAGATATTGAATCGGTTCAACATGCAAGATTCCAAGAAAGGTTTCTTGCCAATGTCACATGGCATTACTCTAAGCAAGAGTCAGTGTGCTATGACACCTGATGAGCAAAAGAGGATGAGTACGATTCCTTATGCTTCAGCCATATGGTCGATCATGTATGCTTTGCACGCGCCCAGATGTTTCCTTTGCTCTAAGTGTTACGAGCAGGTATCAGTCAGATTTCGGTGAAGCTCACTGGACAATTGTAAAGAGTATCCTTAAGTACTTGAGAAGAACTAAGGATATGTTCCTAATATTTGGAGGCGAAGATGAGCTCCTTGTAAAGGGTTACACCGATGCTAGTTTTCAAACAGACAAAGATGACTCCAAATCGCAATCCGGTTTTGTTTTCTGCCTCAATGGTGGGGCAGTGAGCTGGAAAAGTTCCAAGCAAGATACGGTGGCTGATTTGACGACAGAGACCGAGTATATTGCAGCTTCCGAAGCTGCAAAAGAAGCTGTTTGGATCAGAAAGTTTGTTTCTGACTTAGTTATGAATAGAATCCACTATTAGATCGAGAGAATGGTTGAGCTATTACAAAGGTGGCACGCATCTCGCTTTGAGCTTGACTGGTATCGTGTGGCAAAGGGATCGGTGTATGAGTATATCTAAGGTTCGGCCGATATGATCTTTATGTGTATTTGTGAGTCACTATGCCCTGCTAGGTGCCGCTATTGACTTGTGATTCGGAAATGATTTCCGATCACGACCACCTACACATGAACCTAACGGGTCACACACTTAAGGGGTTTGGAATGTTGAAAAGCTTACCTGTATGATTGTCTCTAGTGCAAGTGGGAGATTGTTGGTGATATGCCCAAGAGCCCATCATCACAATACGGTTTAAAGTCTCAAGAGAATATTGATCCAAGAGGGATTAGGGTTACTAATGGGCCTATGAGAAGCCCATTAGTACGCTCTATATATACGAGGGCGGGGCTAGGGGGCGATACCCCAGTGAGCCGCGCCACCTCCTAGCCGCCGCCCCTCCCTCTCTCTCTCGGCCGCCGCCCATGCCGTGCGTGCGGTGCTAGCACACCGACGCCCGGCGTTTCATCCCCGTACGTGTGGACTCCGTGGAGGCGCTGCTGCGACTGCTGCGCTGATCGGCTGCTGGGATCAAGTACGAGGAGCTCGGTTTGTGGGACGTGATCAACTACTTCCTCTACATCGACGCGCGACTTCTTCCGCTGCGCTGCGCGTCTAGTGGTAACGATCTATGATCTTCTACTCGCAAGTATCTTGGGTATATGCGGTAGTGATGCTAGCGTAGCCTACCCGTTTCCCTACAGTCACGTCATTCGGTGTGGCAGCGCGACGGTGTTGCCGGGAGGAAGGCGTGGGGCCCGCGCATCCGTGGGCGTGGTAACGAACGATGGATCTTGGCTGCCCCGCCACCCTAACCAAGGCCTTGTTTAAATGCCAAATTCAAAATTTCAAATCTACTCGTATCGAATATTGTGAAATAATGTATGGAGTATTAAATCTAGATAATAAAAATTAATGGTATAGTTTGTTTGTAAATTATAAGACGAATCTAATGAGCCTAATTAGACAATAATTAGACACTGAACTGCTACAGTAACACATACTCTAATGACTAATTAATTAAGTTTATTAGATTCACTTCGCAATTTAGACAAATTTTATAATTTATTTTGTAATTAATCTATATTTAATACTTTAAATATGTGTCGGCATATCTGATCTGACATTTACAGTTTCACTTTTTTTCATCTGAACAAGGCCCAAATAGGGTTGTGTGAGTGGGCTAGGCTGCCCGCAACGGCACCCTGTAAATGAATGTGCAGTATACATATAGCGTAAAAATGCCTGCACCAGAGAACTGGGAGACGCCTGCTAAACAAGCGTAGCTCCCAGATTCCTCTATTCGCAGCGCAGGTAGAGGCTCCGCTATCGGGCCGACCTGGCGCGGGCTCGTCTCCCAACACCACCCTTCCTCTTCCACGTCGCGCCCTGCCTCGATGTCCATTGTTGTGTGCCCGTCCCGCCGTGCGCTGTCGTCGCCAGACCCCGCCTCCCTCTGCACCAGGTCGCTTGCCCCACCACGCTGGCGGCCCCGAGCTGCAGCTTCCCCTGCTTCCCGCCGCCGAGGAAGGATAGGCGCGGGGAGCTTGGCCACTAGTGAGGAGGCCTGCCACCAGGGAGTAGGAGGGCCGGCGCGGAGAGGGCAGCCGGGGAGGACGAGGACCGGCGTAAGGT
This sequence comes from Panicum virgatum, assembly GCF_016808335.1. Classification (NCBI taxonomy): domain Eukaryota; kingdom Viridiplantae; phylum Streptophyta; class Magnoliopsida; order Poales; family Poaceae; genus Panicum; species Panicum virgatum. The sequence continues at coordinate 44,776,126 of NC_053153.1, read as the reverse complement.
GGGCCGCCGGGAGGATGAGGGCCACCATGGAGGACGAGGGTCGAGGTGGCGGACGCGGAGGCACGGCGTGGCGGCGCGCGTGGCTATGGACGCGGAGGTGCGCGTGAAGGTGAAGCGCTGCAGCGGGTGCAACAATGCACGCGGCGGCAGGCGCACAGGGGCGCTTGGAGGCGGGGCGCTGCGGCGGGCGAGGAGGCTCGGGCAGGGTGTTTGGGAGGAACTAAACCCATCGGTTTGGTTCCTCGGTTGCCATGGAAGTTCGGTTCCTGGAAAACAGGAACCGATCGGTTCTTTTCATTGGCAGGAACCGAGCCAATTCGGTTTTGGTTAGTTCCGTTCGGTTCTCGGTTCCAACCTAGGGAACCGAACTGGAGCAGGCGCATGCCGGACGGCCAGAGCTGGTCGGACACTAGGGCAGGGCGGCCGGACACGGGCGCGGGAGACCTGGAGCCTGGAGGTGCAGGTGGGCAGCGGCCGGTGCACACAGGCTGCACTGAGAAGGGGCGCAGAACGGGGCCCAGATGCGGGCACCGAACGCCAGGCGGCGGGCGCGGGCGGCCAGCGGGGACGAGGCTCGGATGCCGGGATGCATGCGCCAGAGGGCCGAGCGGCGAGCCGGTGTCTTGGGTGCCGCTGTCGGTGTGTCTGTCGCTCGGCTTGGGGTTGAGCGCGGGAACGCGAAGTGCCGCCTGGCATCGGGGTTGGGCGGCCGAGCGGGGTGGCCACGGGCCGGGCGGGTGGCGGCTGGAGGCCTGGAGCGTCGGTCGTCAGGGTCAGGGTCAGGAGGGAGGGGATGGGTTCCACTCATCAACCGCTATAGAAGAGGTGGGTAGAGTAGATTTATGTAGAAAATATTGATGACTAGGATATGGATTATGAGATATATAGTATGACGAGTGTGGGAGAAATGAGTATAGAGGAAAAAAATCTTGATGACCAAAATAAGATATTCTGTTTAAAGGATATAAATAGAGTATGAGGAGTAGGAACAATCTAAAAGCGTGGAGGAGGAAAGGGGATCAGATCGTCTGACTTTTGAGGCAGGGACGTCACTGCGCAGTCATGCGATATCTGCCGTCAACCTCAGATCCTGCAGTGCCTCCCGTGCTGGCTCGCTCACGCAGCTCTCCTGCCGGCTGCCTGTTTCTCGCGGCTCCCGTTCCTTGCGGCTGGCTCGTTCTGCTGCTGGCTCCCAGCCTCCCACGATGGAACACAGGAGTGGGGTCCTGGCGTAAGGAAGGTCAAGATCTGTGTGATGGCTAGCGTCGAGGTCCGGGGCCCAGCCACCCAGCCTGGGTGGCAAGATCACAAGAGTAGGAAAGGCCCAATCGAGAGGAGGCGCTCACTGCCTGCTCGCTGTTTCCCGCACCGCACCGCGGTGGATGGATGGATGGATTGGATCCTTTGTGGGTGGCTCTGTGACGATGTGAGCCGCACGTGTCTACGATTTGCTCCATCCACAAGTCACGACGAGACATTAACTTTTAGACTTGTGGTATTGCTTCACGCTCTGTCCTGCCGTCCGTTCGACCTGGGACAATGGTGTTGGTCATGTAACATTTGTATTCGGACGTAGTGGTGCATAAGTCCAAATGTTCCGTTTCCATCGCTGGCGGCCTCTCCCGCGGACAGTGGTCTTGGTTTCGGGGAACATATCTAGTGCAAACCAAGGATCTCGTGCAAACTCGTGCAAACCTACTAAATAAAGTTTCAAAAAATTCTGAAAAAAAATCATGAATGTGCTTCTCAGATTACATCATCTATATATAAAATTTCATGGTCAAATTCGTCTTACTCTAGAAGTTACAAAAAAAACAAATTTGAGATGCATTTGAACCATTATTGTTGTCAGAAAATTTGTCTTTTTTGTAACTTCTAGGGTAAGACGAATTTGACCATGAAATTTTATATATAGATGAGGTAAGCTGAGAAGCACATTCATGATTTTTTTCAGAATTTTTTGAAACTTTGTTTAGTAGGTTTGCACGGGTTTGCACGAGGTCCTTGGTTTGCACCAGATACGTTGCCCTTGGTTTCATTTTCTTTTGGTCGTGTCAAACAATTTATAAATTGCCACACATCGATATAATACACGGTACATCCAATTTAGCCGGCGTCTGACTTTGCTAGTGCCACATCACTTCAAACCCATCCCATAACCAACTCGTATAAGGACATGTACAACAGAACAGACGGCTGCTGTTTATTTGACACCCACAACTAGCTAAAGAGACAGCTTGTACAACGGGTCATCTGTTTGACTGTCTGTAAGATATTTGATCCACCCTTTGGCACATAATAGAGATGGAAGATTTATTTTTAATTTGCGTTAGAGAACAGAACAGGCACTTCAGTTCACAGGCAGTTCATAGTACCAAATTCAGCCTCCTTGTTGTGTCTTTGCTATCTAAATAGTGCCTTAAAACTGCAAAATTGCTATCTGAACAGTGATTGAAATTGAAGGTAATGCCATCTCAAGATTTGTGGCGTTGCTCATTCAAGCTCCTTGTCAAGTTGCAAGAACATTTGGCAAGCTGCAAGACATGTACAATACAAGAAAGACGGGCAATGAAGCATGTTTAACTAAAACTGAGCAGGTCTAATCCCAGTTATTAGGACCGGACCAGACCGGCCAGTTCGACCAGGTCCGATCTGGTTAAAAGATCGGACATGCAAGCAAACCAGATAAAACCACATGAACCGGCGGTTTTTAGCACGAACCGGAAGAAAACCGGGAGAACATGCTTCCGGTTCACGCTAAAAACCACCGGGAAACCGGCTCAGACCGGGGCATGAGCTGGGCGCATGAGTGGAAAAAGCTAGGCGCTGCTTATATTCACGCAAAACGGGGTTCTGGTGGGATTCGAACCCAGCCTAGGGACTTCACAGGCTGCTACCCTACCGTCAGACAACAAGGTCGTTTGTGTTTTAGCTGAAATATTTATCATATTAGACCGTTTTGAACCGGCGGTCTAACCGATCCGACCAATCAAACCGTGAACCGAGAGCCTCACCGGTTCGACATCTGATCCGGTCCCAATAACTATGGGTCCAATACAACTAAAACTCAACAAGGCCACCGGTGTGCTCGACGTACTTGGCCATCTTGAGGTAGCGCGTGATGCAGACGACAGGGACTGCAGTCCGGCGGGGAAGCTTCGGTCGTGGCACCTCCCCGCTGCTCAAATCCGCCCGGCACGCCACCTTGCCACCCCCTGACCGGATCCGCCTAGCATGTTGCCTCGCTGCCCACGAAGGAATGGATTTGGCGTGTCTCTTGGATTCTTCCCGCGTGCCACAGTCGGATCCGCGTCTCGTTGCCTCCAGATGACGACCCTGTACAACACGTCCCCTCTGCATCTCTTCGCCTTGGAGAACGAGCCTGCCATCGTCGCCTCATGAGGTGACGGCTCCAGCCCACGAGGGTGCTTTTCGCAAAATTCACGGTTTACAGATGACTCGCAACGACCCATTGTATGTGCCCTAATAGTCCGTTGCTGATATAAGTTCCATCATTAATTCATAACCCACCTCATCCTATCATTAAGTGTCTTGGTATCTATGTTTAGCTATAAGAGCAGGTATTAGTGCAAAGCTAATGGTTACGCCGACCATCGGCAGCAAGCAGCGCCAAGTCATTCAGCTGGGCGGTAGACAAGGACGGTAGTGGTGGAACCTATAACATCATTTAATGCTCTCTATTGCTTTAGAGCCAATGGGAGTCGCCCAAACTGCGCTACAGTGCCCATCCGCCCGCTTGAGGCGGCGTCTCATGAGCCACCCACCTCTTTCTCTCTCTGCCGGCTATGATTTTCTCTTACGTGTACAGCTCGCAACCTGCCTAATTGGGATTACTATACCTGCTCTTACAATAGGCTATAATCAGACTGAATGATAAGGTGGAAGAGAGATGAGAGGAGATAGAGGAGTAGCGGGTTGTAAGTTTACAGCCGACTTCTACACAAGAACAAAGAAACTTGGTGAGAGACAAGTAGGCCATATATTAATTATGAAGGAATAACTACTATACGAGTGGGCTAAAAGGTAGGCTGCAAAAATCCTTACAGCCAGTAGCCGGATTGAATAATTAACCTTGCTCTAAGGGAAGTCCTAATAGGACATTAATGGTGGTTTCTATCCCTACTAAATGAGATGCCAGCTTGACAAAATGCTAACATGGCGACTGAGCTAATGAGAAAAGAGAAGAAAATTAGAGAAAACTATTTCTTAGTCGGGAAACCAGATCTACTCTTTACCCGAGGCGCACAAAAATGACATTTTCGCCGTTGGGAAGAAACCATTGGTTTCTATGGAGTGGGGGCGGGGGTCCAGCGCTGGCCAAGATTGCATGCGCCAGCAACAGTCGCGCGCGCCGCATCGGTGCGGGAGCTCCCTCGGTGGTGGCGCGCAGAGCCGGCAGCGCGCGGAGCTGGCTGCACACGAGCCTGGCAGCGCGCGGAGCGGGCGGCGCTAGGGAGCGGTACCGCACGAACTCGGCGATTATTTGCGTCTACTAACGTCACCTAGCGATGACGACCGCAGACGCTAATTTGGGACGGCAGTATTTCATGAACCACGAATAAATCCGCAAGCGCATGGAATACTGCTGTAGCATTTTACCCGGGAGTATACCGGGGTGTCATTTATATTTCTGCAGGGAAGGCAATGAGTGAGAGAATATATAGATCAGTTGGTGAGCTCTATCTAAATTGGATATTCTCATGCATAAACAGGGGTAAGATAACATGGTAGGAGGTAGTGTGACACACACACAAACTACTCTCTTGGATAAAAGAATAAAGGTTACTTTAGGCCGGGAGCAAAGTAAAAGTCAGAGCTCAAGTCAGTTGTGCTAGGCTAGCTATATCTACACTTTCTCATTAGTTAGCTCATCAGAGATTAAACTACACAACAGAGAGATCGCTATCGAAGTAACGGGAGGAGCCCGTACACCCCGGCGACTTTATGTACCTCCTACCCCCCATACCGAACGTGGAGGATTACTAAAAGGCACGGACAGGGCTGTCACCACCAGCCGGCTACCTCTACAAACCGTGGGTATAGTTAACATCCAGCAACTCTTAGCTAATCTAGACACCATGTCTACACTAGTAAGGGATATTCTAGTGTCCCGCGCGGAGCCCCCACCCTCTGGATGGACAGACATCACACTAGAGCAATCATACGAATACTGGAGCAGTTGATAGAGTTCTAAGAACAAAAGACTAACCATCTCAAGCATAGGGCGATCATGCAATGCAAGCATTGAATAATAACGCAACCATGACAAGAAGCATATACTCGATAACTCAGAATATACTTCAAGCAGATATTGGTAACCATAGTCTAATTCTATTACAAACGACCGAATATTATAAGAGAGAGCTAGAGATGAACCCATACCAGACTCTCGAGCAACTCCGGCGACTCGATGACTCCTAGGTTTCTCCTAAACTCCACTAAGCCTAAAGATTATGCAAGGAATGCAAGAGAGGAAGATGTGTGTGTGTTCTATTATCTATCCTCCCCTTCTATTTATAGCAGGGAACCCCCAGCCGCAGCACCCCAAACCGATGTTGTGAGCCAACAGGGAAGCACCACGTGCCTTGGTTGAGGCGGTGGGGCCCACGGGCCTGGCCGGCAGACCAGGTAGGTCGGTCGGCCTGCCCGGGCCGCCAACCGCCCCCAACTTTCTGGAGTGGGCTTGTCTTGGTCTCCCCTTTTCCTAAAGTTGAGGCACGGCCTGCCCCAGCTGGGTTTGCTTCAGTTCTTGGGTTTCACTTGGTCCATTTGAGCCTGAATCGGTACTCTGATATTTTCCGTGATTTTATGTCGAGCCAAAGTGTGCTTGTAACCTGCATATTAGCTTGAAAACACAACTTGCATATTCTAAAAGGTAAAGTGTGATTTAGGAACTTTATTGGATAAGAATGCGTGTAAGAAATGTAAACTCTCATGATTTTCTGATCAAGTTGACGCCTGAAAATGGTCGTTAGTGAGCGTCAACAAGATCCCCCAAGCTATCCTTTGCTCGTCCCGAGCAAAGTTGGACAAATCAGGTTGTTGACCAGAAAATCACTTTGACTCGTACCTTACCTGTCATGTCATAGTCTGAAGCAAAGAGATTCATCTATAAGCTTAAATAAGTTGGTTAGCATACCTTTGCTCAATTACCTTACTCCCTCATGGGGCTTTTTAGCTGTCTCCTTGTCTTGGACTGTTGAGAGTTAGAATGGTGCATAAAGCAGTACTTACTTGTTCATAGATCCTCAATCCATTTGGAGACACTTTTTTTTGGAATTTTTTTTTGAAAACATGGCAAAGCTCCAGGATAACTCTCTCGAGGCACTCATCTTGTATTTCCTTACCAGGACAGTGTTTGCCTTTGATCTTCCCTACTACTACAAGCCTTTGTGGAGCTCAAGGTAGGATAAGACAGGGCACACTTGTATTATGTATATTGTAAAGCCAAAGAGAGGATCCATGGAGAAACAAGTCATGCAATCTCAATCAAAAGGTGCAAGTGTACAAATGGATGGATAGATGGATGAATATGGCTTACTCCTTGAGATAATGGCTTTTCTCTCTTGAATCATCCCTGTCTCTTTTTTTTTCGAGACATGGTTACCCCCCTTTTCTCTCTCTCTTTTTCATTTTTTTTCTTTTTTTTGGGCCATGCTTCTTTGGCATGCCATCTTTTCTCTTTTTGGGGCAACCATAATCTGACTTTATTTTATTTCAGGAATGTTCTACGAGAGAGATCACCAAGACATGGAGCATTTATTAATGTGGAGCGAATGGATGGTGGTACCAATTCCCAATGTAGGAATATAGCAAATGGATGGAACGTGTACGTGCTTAAGATCGAGAAAGCATGAAGAGTATCTCACTAGGGTCATACAATTTAACAAAACTCAACAGAACATAAAGCAGCATATGTGTAAAGGTTTTTCATGGAATATGACATATGGCTCTGGTAGGACATTGCATATCGTTGGGAAACTTGCCTTTTAATTTTTTTTAATTTTTTTGTTCGAAAATGATTCCAGACTTCAAGCATCACTAGAACAAGCTTACATAATCTTATTTACCATATCTGAACTCACAACAACTTAGACTCGGATCAAGTATATGCAACCCATGGAATTTTTAGGTTTATTGGCAACATATTTGTATAACCAACGAATATAAACTCAATAGAACTCTTATTTTCAAACTAGGCACAACAGACATGATAGAGCAAAGCAAAACTCATCCTTTCAACTTATCAAAAGGGAGTTAAAACATTCTTACTACGCATAATGGAAAAGGGAAATAAAGCAGTAAATTTTTATTTTGTTTTTGGAAGTTTTTATTAATTTTTATTGAAAGCAAATAAAGGGATACAGTTGACTTAGAGGAGGGAACCCCCCAAGCTAGCTCTTAATTTAGGGTAAAAAAGCAGGATCTTTCTCCATACCTGATCAGGTTGAGGTCGTTTCGTCCGTACCTGGAGAAGTAGTAGCGATCGATGACGTCTTGTTCTTCTTGCGCCTCACCTTCTTGGTCTTCTTTGGTGGCGTAGGCGGCGCAGGAACATGATCCTTTGATTTACCCGTCTTCTTAGACCTTTTTTAGTTTGTTGGATCTTCTTTCATAAGTGTCTTCATAAAATGTATAAGACTATCTTTCTGAGAGGGTGTGACTTCGACTTCTTTGATTTTCTGAGGATTTGGCCCAAATTTGACCCGGATCATCAAGCATTGCTCTTTCTTGGGTCGGAAGTCAAATTTATCCTCTTTACCATTGATATGAAGTCAGATTTCTCCGGCCCCAACATCAATATGTGCATTTGCTGTATTGAGGAACGGCCGTCCTACAATGAGAGTAGTCTCCTTCTGATTATCCATATCAAGTACCACAAAATCGACTGGGACAAAACAGTCCCGTACTCTCACGGGGACATTCTCAGCGATTCCTTTTGGGTGCCGTACTGAGGAGTCAGCCAATTACAACTGCATGGGTGTCGGTGTCAACTCTGTGTAGTTGAGTTGGTCGAAGACTGTTGACGCTCCTTAGAGCCCTCAATTACGTACCGCAAGCGCACGAATCGTGTGTAGCTTTTCCCTTAGAGTATTCCATCCAAGGTTTATCAATCCACGGATCGGCAATGAACGACCTAGGGTTTTCCATCTAATCTAACGGATCTATCCTAACATGAAGCATGAATTGCATATAAAGAGTAAACCTATATAAGATGTGAGTGATGTGTATAGGTTGATCTCATCCATGAACAAAGACACAACCAGAGCATAACCAAAGGGGTGACTAAGCCTATTATCTTCTAGTTGCAACTCCGGCGAAAGCGATAACCTAATCTAACTCGTACCATGATAAAGAGTCATCCTACTCAACATTACACGTTCATCCGGTCTTTTCCCTCCCGCATGCTGTCACCACACGAGGATAATACGACCGGCTTCTCATGCACCACAATGATGAATCCGCAAGACAAAGACTAATCACCACGATTAGATCTATTCCTACTAAGAACATATGCTAGCTATCATATGAACGAGAAAGCATGCATCGAAGTGGATCAGAGTAGAGATAAGATTAGATTAACATCACCATTCAATGTACATATGCCTTGATGGCATGGCTCCGGAACTCCGCCTTGGCACAACCACGCAGGGAGGCCATGGCGGCTAGGGGCGGCCTAAGTCATCTCCTAGGCAACGTCGAGGACTTGCAGCGGCCGTCGTCTCCCTCCGGTCTTTGCCCTAGGTTTTCGTCGAGTTCTGGGTGGATGGATGCCCCAAGTTGAATAAGGTGGGAGCTATTTATAAGCCGAGGAAGCCACCGGTCGAAGGGGAGGCCAAACCGCCTCAAAAAAGGTCTAGGCCGGCCGGCCCCATGGGCCTAGGCCGGCCGGCCTACCCCTTTTCGGGCTCGCCTCGGTCTCATCTTTGGCGTGTAGACTCCTCGCATCTTCTAGAGTTTCTGTCCTTCACGATTGCACCCCTTTGGACGTTGTTATCTTGGAGATATCTTCGAGGAAAGGATAGGATAGGAAATCCTTCCTTAAATCTTCATTTGCTTTGCTTAATTTCGAAGTATCTTGATCTCATCTTCGTGGGCTCGGTCCTTTGGGCTCTCTTGGAGGATGGATGTGCGTGAATGAGCTTCGAATCAACATGGGCTTTGGTCCTCCCTTTGGGCTTTGGCCTTCGTCTTTCTCTGTGTTAGCGCTCGATCACGGGCCTCGTCATTTCATGCTCCAAAATAGACCAAAAACCTGCAAAAACGAAGTTCCTCCAAAATATATGTGCAAGTGTGAAAATGACCAATAATTAGGCCGGGGTTAGGACGGTTAGTGATTTTGATATTAAATTCATGCCATTATCAAGGATAAACAAGGGATAAAAGGGGTACTTAAGGAGCGCCAACAAAGACCGCCTTCGGCATCACACTAACACTGGCTCCCAAATCACATAAGGCTTTGTCAAAGTTCTGTGCCCCTATCGAATATCTGATAGTTGGGAATCCTGGATCCTTCTTCTTCTCGGACAATTGTTGAAGTATAGCTGCACTGCATGCATCAGTGAGCTTGATTACTTCGGTAGTTGGCAGTGGTCGCTTGTTGTTGATTATGTCCTTGATATAACGAGCATAGGTCGGAACCTTCATCGCATCCATCAAGGATACATTGATGTTCACTTATTGTATTATCTCAACAAAGCGGTTGAATTGCTCATCTGTACTTGACTTCCTTGCCCTCATAGGGAACGGCAATACTTGGGTATCATAAAATTCATGCGGAGCCGTCTTCCCTTCATGAACCTTCTCGGATTTCTCCTCCCGAGGTGGTTCTTCTGCCACCGGACTTGCTTTTTTCCTGTTAGCATGGTTAGGATAAGGCGGGTCTTGAGTAGTTTTACCTCCTCGTGTGGTTATCGCCTTAACATTCTCCGAAGCAGGGGCATGGTAGCAGCCACTTGAGCTAGTTGAGTCTCAATCATCTTGTTGAAACTAAACTGATTTTTGATGGCAGTGGAGAATCCATCCATCTTGGCATGGTTGGTCTCCATAGATTTGTCCATAGCGGCCAACTTCTTCTGAAGGGACTCACTGATCTTCGCTTGGCCGTAGATAAGATCTCTCAAGGTAGGCTGGTTAGGACCGAAAGAATTCGAATTCCCATTACCTCTTTGGTAATATGGGCGTGGTTGATTCCACCCCTGACCTCCTTGTGGACGAAATCCATTGCTGCCATTGAGGAATAGAGCTTCTTCTTGGGTTTCTGGGCAATTGTCACCCGAATGTCCAACATTCCCGCAGACCTTGCACATCATGCAAGTTTCCAAGGCTTGAAGTGTTTGCATCTGAGCCTTATCTTGGGAATAATCCTCAAATTTCTTGAGGAGGAGATCAATCTTCATAGCGAGCATGTCGGCCTCTTTGACGGAGTGCATACCTCGCTGGCGCGGTTGGAGGTGATCATCGCTCCAAACTTGGTTGGAAACCATCTTTTCGATCAATGATGTAGTTTTTTCAATGGTCAGCGAGAAGAAAGCTCCACCCGCAGCGGCATCCACATGATCACTGGATGACTGTGTCATCCCATTGTAGAAGTTCTGTATAATGAGCCAATTATCCATTCCATGGTGTGGACACGCCAGAATATACTCCTGAAGCCTCTCCCAAGCTTCCGGAATTGACTCATTTGATGCCCGCTGGATGTTCGAAATCCGACAACAAAGAGCATTGGTTTTGCCTGTCAGGAAGAACTTCGAGAGGAATGCCTTAGCACATTTGTCCCAAGTATTCACAACAGTCTTGTTAGCATAAAACCATTGCTTCGCTCACCCCAAGAGAGAAAATAGAAACAGACGGAGCCGGATTACATCTTGCGATACACCCTTGATAACAAAAGTACAGCAGAGCTCCAGGAACTGCTGGAGATGAGCGCTGGCATCCTCATTGGCCCTGCCACAAAATGGGCTGGCCTGCACCATCGTAATGAGACCTGTCTTGATCTCGAAATTTTGTCCTCCGGTGTTAACCTCGGGTCCGGTCGGGACCTGGCTAGCAGACAGAGTAGAGTAATCACGGAGTGTCTTCTGGGCCATAGCTCTAGGAGCTGACGACGATGTGATGACTGGATCAACTGCCGAGAGTGATCTCCGAGGTGATACGAGACGAGCTCGCGTCCTCCTCAAAAGTGACTCTGGATCGGAATGAAAGTTTTGCGGCAAGTCGAAACCGGTCATACACTACCTTATTTTCATATCAATGAAGACAAGAAAACAAAGCCAAGTTAACCTGTTTAGCAAGCGAATACCAATTTTGATTTTGTTCACAACTCTATCTATATATTTCACTCTGTGCCTTCCCCGACAATGACGCCAAAAATGCTTGTTGGCGCCTTCCAACGTCACCTAGCGATGACGCCCGCAGACGCCAATTTGGGACGGCAGTATTTCATGAACCACGAATAGATCCGCAAGCGTATGGAATACCGCTGTAGCATTTTACCCGGGAGTATACCAGGGTGTCATTTATATTTCCGCTGGGAAGGCGATGAGTGAGAGAATATATAGATCAGTTGGTGAACTCTATCTAGATTGGATATTCTCATGCATAACACAGGGGTAAAATAATAACATGGTAGGAGGTAGTGTGACACACACAAAATACTCTTTTGGATAAAAGAATAAAGGTTACTTTAGGCCGGGAGCAAGATAAATGTCAGAGCTCGAGTCAGCTATGCTAGGCTAGCTATATCTATATTTTCTCATTAGTTAGCTCATCAGAGATTAAACTACGCAACAGGGAGATCGCTATCAAAGTAACGGGAGGAGCCCGTACACCCCGGCGACTTTATGTACCTCCTACCCCCCATACCGAACGTGGAGGATTACTAAAAGGCACAAACAGGCTATCACCACCTGCCGGCTACCTCTACAAACCGTGGGTATAGTTGACATCCAGCAACTCTTAGCTAATCTAGACACCATGTTAAGGGATACTCTAGTATTCCGCACGGAGCCCCCACCCTCCGGATGGACAGACATCACACTAGAACAATCATACTAATACTGGAGCAGTTGATAGAATTCTAAGAACAAAAGACTAACCATCTCCAGCACAGGGCGATCATGCAATGCAAGCATTGAAAAATAACACAACCATGACAAGAAGCATATACTCGATAACTCAGAATATACTTCAAGCAGATATCGGTAACCATAGTCTAATTCTATTACAAACGACCGAATATTACAAGAGAGAGCTAGAGATGAACCCATACCAGACTCTCAAGCAACTCCGGCGACTCGATGACTCCTAAGTTTCTTCTAAACTCCACTAAGCCTAAAGACTATGCAAGGAATGCAGGAGAGGAAGAGGTGTGTGTAGTGTGTGTGTTCTATTCTCAACCCCCTTCCATTTATAGCAGGGTGCCACCAACCGCAGCACTCCAAACCGATATTGTGAGCCAACAGGGAAGCGCCACGTGACTTGGTTGAGGCGGTGGGGCCCACGGGCCGGACCGGCCGACCTACCGGCCTGCCCGGGCCGCCAACCGCCTCCAACTTCCTGGAGTGGGCTTGTCTTGGTCTCCCCTTGTCCTAAAGTTGAGGCACGGCCTTCCCCAGCTGGGTTTGCTTCAGTTCTTGGGCTTCACTTGGTCTATTTGAGCCTGAATCGATACTCTGATATTTTCTGTGATTTTGTGTCGGGCCAAAGTGTGCTTGTAACCTGTATATTAGCTTGAAAACACAACTTGAATATTCTAAAAGGTAAAGTGTGATTTAGGAACTTTATCGGATAAGAATGCGTGTAAGAAATGCAAACTCTCATGATTTTCTGATCAAATTGACGCCTGGAAATGGTCGTTAGTGAGCGTCAACAGCGATGTATTGGCTCGGCGGCGCGTAGAGCCGGCAGCGTATGGGAGTGGTGGCGCGCAGAGCCGGCAAAGGCAGTAGTAGGGATGGCAATTCCACCGGAGGATGCGGGTATCCATGGATTTTAGACTCGATGGGTGCGGGTGTGGATCTAATATTCCACCCGTGGGTCAAACCGCACCCGCACCCGTATATTGCGGGTGCGGGTTAGAGATTCCACCCACGGATGGAGCCGCACCCATACGAAAACAAAGAAACCCCAACCCAACTTGTTTAGGTAAGGCCAGCTTAACTATCCTAACTATAAAATAAGCACAGAAACTTATGAGTTTGTTGTTAGTCTGCCTTTATTACTTTAAACTTATAGATTTGTTATTAGTTTGCCCTTATTATTTATAGAAATGTGTTGTTTGACTTTTTAAATTGATGAATTTGTGTATTTTTATTATATCTGTTGCCACGTCCGCGAGTACCCGAAACCCACAGGTGCGGGTGCGAATGCAAAATTTTACCTTTCGGATTTGCCTATGAGCAAGTTTTCGCCAACCTCGCACCCGCATCCGCGGGTGCCATCCCTAGGCAGCTGCGCGTGCAAGTGTGGCGGGTCGTGCGAGGCCAGCGCTCCAGCTCTGGTGATTTCCCGCGGTAGCATGGGCTAGCGTGCTTGCAAGATCCCGCAGCGGCGCACGCGAGCAAGACAGCTCCGGTGAGTTCCCGTGTCTGTGGCGTGTGCGACTCCCTTGGCGGCGCGGGCCAGCGAGGTGGCTCCTGATTTCCCGCGCCAGCTCCTAGAACTAGAGGAGAGTGGGCATCGATGAGAGGAAGGGATAAGGAGGAGAGAGAAAGGGGGTAAAATTTACGGGAAGACTCTTCCATTATGTGATGTAGTTCCTATAGATGACTTTTTGCCATTTAGACTGCCTTAAGCTTGCAGCGTACTTCTCCTCTTTTTTTTTTCCTTACCAATTCTTAGGGTTCTTACCACCGTTCATGGCACTTACCAAGGTCCCAACGGAAAGTCTTGTAAAGAATAGAGCGTTCAGCTACAATATTGAATACCTCAAAGTCTTGTAAAGAATAGAGCGTTCAGCTACAATATTGAATACCTCAAAGTCTTGTAAAGAATAGAGCGTTCAGCTACAATGTTGAATACCTCGTCAAGCACCCCAAATCATGTTGAGACGTTGTGCTTCACCTTAAACGCATGACTATCCTGTGGATCTCCAAATGTGAGCGAGACTAACAAGGATACAATTCCAAACGTTTTCGCATTTCTCATGTACACCTATTGTTACTAATGTTTTGCACAAACGATTATTTATGTCACTCATTTTGTCATGACACATTATTTGTCTCAAGTCTATACTAGGTTGACTTGCTTGAGAGTTTTTTTTTGAAGAAACACTTGCTTGAGAGTTAAATAGGAATTTTATTGGAGATCTGTTTGGGAGGAGTTATTTCGGCTTTATCTTCATAAGTTTTGCATAAATGGTGGCAGCGTAACACAAAATTATTTTGTAAAACTAGAAGCCGGATGGAGTCAGTTTTTTAGCTTCACTAGTAAAAACATCTTAAAACGTGCTGCATACGATCCTTACGTGCATTTGTTTTACACAAAATGTTAGGTGGCATAGAGCGTATTTAGATCCCTTCTAAAATTTTATACCCATAAGATCAAAGAGAATCTTGCTATTTAGGAGTTTTAAATAAACTCTGTTTACAAACTTTTTTACATAGATGAATTGTAAATCGCGAGATGAATTTAATGAGCATACTTAATCTATAATTTGCAACAGTGATACTGCAGTAACTATCCGCTAGCTATAGATTAATATACCTCATTAAATTTGTATCGCAATTTATAACCCATCCGTGCAAAAAAAATTTATAAACAAATTTTATTTAATACTTTTCTGACAAAAGGTTTCCCCCGCAGCGTATTCGAGGCGCGCCCGCCCAAAGAGTTTATGGAAACGCAACATCTAGAGTCTGAACATTTATAGCAATAGCGCACGCATCAAGCGTCGTTGGCCCTATCAACGGAGCAGCGGTGGAGGCCGGCCGGGATTGAACCCTAGGAGATCGAGCCAAACTTGAGACTTGATGTTGTGTAGAGCTGTCCCAACAGATCTTCGGCGGACTGTTGCCCTCCTCCGGCACGCGTTGCACAATATGATCCAATCCTACATGCTTCTCCTGCTTCAACAGCACGCGCCAACGCTTCAGCCTCCAGGCTATTGATCCCAAGATTTGCCCCTCGCCCTGCCAAGTGCCCCCCTGAAAACATAGATGATTACGACTCTTCCACAGTGACCATAAGGTCGCAGCACAAGTACAGTTTAAAACTGCATTTTTATCATTGCTAATCCACCATCTACTGATGGACTCAAAGTTAGTTCCAACCTTCATTCCTGCTATCTCAGAGATCCCAGGTTAGTTTCGCAACACAACAATCAAAGAAAAGGTGGTTAACAAATTCCTCCTCGCAGCAAAACAAGCAGGACCTGTCAGCCACATCTCTTCTTTTTTGAAGATTATCCCTAGTTAGCATCTTGTTATTGTACAACAACCAAAGAAAAATGTGGACTTTGGGAGGGGTGTTTAACTTCCACACCGCCGGAATGAGGACCGGAGAAACCCCTCTAAAGCTCAGCACCGCGTACAGCGGTTGCACTGAGTGCTTGCCATTAGAGTTAAATTTCCAAATTATAGTATTTTCCTCATTATTGAGAACCACACCATTGACAATCTGGAGCAACTCTTCCCATTGCAGCATAAGCTGTTGGGAAATTGTTCTTCTAAAAGTTAATTTCAAATCAGTTTCATCCCAGACTTGACTAATGGTAGCTCCCTGCTCATTGCTGATGACACACAGGTGCAATTTCATTTAATACTTTAAATGATAAGATTCTTTTTAAGAAAATTTTGGAAGAGGAATTGAACAATATATTCTGGTACAACTCGACCATGTCTCGTACCTTGCGTCCCGTACCTCAGACTATCATGACTGCGGGCTGCGGGGACACGAGGACGATGGCCGGGGGGGGGGGGGGGGGCGAGGAGGAAAAGCAGAGCGAGCGGTTGTGGAAAGGAGAAAAAAAGAAGAGCTGCCTGGTCTGGCATCACAGACGGACAGAGGCAAAGCCCATGCGGCGATGCCCCCACCTCGACCCGCACCACGTCGCAGGTCGCAACAAATCTCCTTTCGCCTCTCTCCAAAGCAGAGGGGGGCCCGGGTGAGCAGGGTCCTCCTTCGTCTTTGCGGCCTCGGCACCCGCGCCCCCGGCTCCATCCATGTGCGGACCACTCCGCCACTACTCCGCAGCACGGTAGAGGGTAGACCCGTTGCGCGTAGTAAAACTGTGGCGTACTCCGTACTCGGCTAGTCCTACAGTCCTGCTAGTAAAACTGTTGTTCCCCGGCACGCTCCCTCGAGCCACGAACAGCATATAAACAACAACGAACAAGGCGCAGCTAGCACGAGAAGGATTAACTTTAACCAAAAGCCACACACGTTCATGCGTCTTCTCCACTAAATCTAGTACTAGTAACCACAGCTATCTAAATTAAACCTTGACATCAATCAATAATCATCTACAGACACCACCATGCCACCAGCTTGCTTGCCCAGTCAAATCGTCTCGTCTCCGGATCGGAGCTTCCCCATCCCCCAAATTGCAAACGAATTCCTCTAATCTCACTACCGCTTACAGCAGGAGCTGCCGCCAATGGTGGTAGAGCAGCGTCGCCAGCGGCGCTGCCATTAGCTTCGCGGAGGCGGCCAGCGGGGCGCCGGCGGACGCGTCGCCGGTGGCCATGTTGGCGAGCCACGAGACGCCGCCCTCGCTGCTGCTGCTGCCGCCGCCGAGGAGCACGCTGCCTTGCTCCCCGCCGCCCTCGATGCCGAGGCCGCCGCCGCCGCCCATTGGCATCGCGCTGTCAGGGGTGGCGTCCGTGAACGTCGTGCCGGGCATCATGGTCCCCGTCGGCATCGCAGGCGTCGCGCCCGGCATCGGCGTCGTCCCAGGCACCGTCGTGGGGGTGGCGCCCGGCACCGTCGTAGTCGTCGTCGTCGTCCCCGGCACCGGCGTCGCGCCCGGCATGGTCGTCGACTTCTGGCTGCCCTCACGTGGCGTCACGGGCACAAACAAGAACAGCGCAACATCAGTTATTCCGCTGACATGCACATGCACATTATTACGAAACAAATGGGCAAAAGCATTGCAAACAAATACTACTAGAAAACAAGGGCGAAAAAAAACAGCGCCTTTCTTTTCATCCTAATCTGCTGCTAAGCCACCATGATCTTGTAGAACCAATATTCCTAGCCTTTTCCGGTTTCCCCTTTCTAGTCAGACGAGATAAACAGATTACGTTATCAGATATGATAATGACTTTAGTAGTTTAGCTAACTGATTAAACTCTCGCGCAGAAAAGTCAGAAATCTCTGACAATAACTATCATGTGACAAGACGAGCCCATGGGTAAATTATTGATAGCTCAAACTATTGCAGATTTGCTGTAACTCTGGCAATTGACAATTGCTGTAACACTAGCAAGGGAGGCTGGCACACGGCAGCTAGCTGTGTACAGTACACCAGGAAGCTCACTGCACAGCAGTAAAAGGAGAGGTGTGCAAGCAGATCAACCCCCTCCACAATTACAACTCACAAGACAAGCCAAGAACCATAGATCCAGACCAGCTTGGCATTAGCAGTTTAGCACAGTGCCAAGTCCTGAACCATGTCTCTACTTTTCTTTCTCTAGATAGGACATGCAAATTGCAACAATGGAGGGACAGGATGGCCGGACCTTGGGGTGGCGCCGGGGCAGAATGTGACGGTGTAGTCGGGGCGGCCGCCGCAGGTGAAAGTGGAGGTGGGGTCGTCGAAGGCGTAGCTGTAGGAGCGCGGGCACGCGGTCTTGAACACCTGCGAGTAAGCCGTCGGCCGGCACGCCGCCGGGGACGCGAAGGCGCCGCTGCAGCAGTACTCGGGCCGCGCGAACGCGTCGCACGCGCTCCGGCACGCGGCGCCACCGCCGGCCCGGAGCTCCGCGGGGCACATCGCGTTCAGGTCCGCGGCGCACCCGGCCGCCGCGCACGACGCGGGCCCGCTGGAGCCGCCCCCGCCGGAGGTCTCCACCAGCACGGGGAGGTTGTAGCCGTCCACGAGGCTGACGTCGTAGAAGTCCAGCCCGCCGCTCCCGTCGAGCGTAAACTCGGCCAGCGTCGCCGGCGGCGCGGCGCCCGCGCCCGCGCACTCGGCGGCGCCGGAGCCGCAGTCGCCCGTGGCGCAGACGAGCCGCCCCGTGGCGCCGTCCTGCGAGCAGCCCGTGCGCGCCCACATGCGGCCGGACCAGCCCGACGGCGCCGGCACCGCGCGCGCGGCGCCTGGCTGGAGCTCGAACCCCGTGGGCTCCAGCCGCGGGCTGCCGGCGTTTGACAGGATGCCCGGCCACACCGTGTCCGTGCACCGGTTGACGAACGTGAACGTGGACGCCTCCCCCTCTGCAGGAAGCAGAAATGCTTCAGCTTTGCTTACCCGCCATTGCTGACGAACCCGCGAGATCTCGAAGAAGAAAGAAACATCAATCGATTTGTCCAAAAAAGAAAATCCATTACCTCTCCACAAGATCAGGAACACGACCACAAGGACGGCCACGGATCTTGGCAGCGCCATTGCTGCGCCTCGAGGCAACGCAGTGACGGGGTAGTGGCTGCGGCTGCAACTGTGACCACGAGCAAGAAGAGTGCGCAGTGTCACTGTGTCAGTGCAGTTACTACTGGCTGCACCGGTGGGTGTGGTAGCGTGACCGTTTCAGTTGACGAAGTTGGGACGGGAGAGGGGGAGAGAGAGAGGGGGAGCCAGCAGCCACCACTCACCCACCCGCCCAGCCTTGGATGGAGGGATGAGATGGGCGGCGGAGCGGACAGAGTGGGGAGGAGAGGGAATCTTTGGGGAGGTGTTAGGCTGTACTTATAGCAGCAAATCACTTTATTACCTCGCTTTTTTCGCGTTGTTACGAGGTCTTGTTTAGATGCGTAAAAGATAGCCGTAAAATATTGTAGTATTTTTATTTTTATTTGATAATTATTATTCGATTATAGATTAATTAGACTTAAAAGATTCGTCTCGCAAATTATAGACAAACTATATAATTAATTATTTTATTTAGCTGCATTTAATATTTCATACATGCGTTTAAAGATCGATATGACAGGAAATCTTGTAAAATTTTGAAAGGAACTAAACAAGGGGTGATTCCTATTTTTTGGGTAAAAGAGAAAGCTTGTGAGCTGGCTTTTAGGCTATTGCCATTGCAGGATTTTGATCGGGTTTCATGCACATTAATTAGATGATACATCAACTTTTGTGGCGACGTGACAAGAAATTGAAGAGAGAGAATACAAGTTTCGTTTGGATGAAACGAGCCCGGCACCGTTACCCAGGCCTTGGTACGCGAACGAAACCGCACTAGGGCTCATCGCGTTTCTTCTGCAGATCTGGTGCGGCGGGGGGGAATTTTCCTCCAAGTGAGCTCTTCCCGCCCACGCCCAGACCGTCGCTCTCGCCTTTCTCCACTAGGGCAGTCCTAATGCAAACTCGTAGAGTCTTAAATCTAAAAAACTCCATCACAAGAAACTATACTTCCTAATGCAAAGTATATTACTTTGGTTTATATGACCTATTTGTCTCTCTCACATTCATTCTTGATTTGTGTGAAAACTTGGAGTCTAAATAAGACTTGGAGTTTTAGTTTCTCTCCCTCTCTCTTTCATAAATATACTGTCACATCAGCAAAATACAGTAAGTAAATAGTGCCCTTATATCTCCCACCCTTGCCTTTCCGTCCAGGCCCAATCCGCACCACCCCTGCTCCAATCGTGGCTCCTCTTGGCGGTGCTTCTCCGACGGAACTATATGTCGACCCGGGAGAAGAGAAGTGGAGCGAGCAAGCGGAAGGTGCCGCCGCCGCCATCACCAGCACCACCGTGTTTTGGTGTGCCACCAGGCACCAGCACCACCACCACAGACAGTTCCAGTGGGAGCGCCGCCGCCGCCGTTCCCTCCGGTTCCTGCGGGAGTGCCGCCGCCGCCGCCATTCACTTCGGGTCCTGCTGGGCAACCGCCGCCGGCACCGCTTGCTGCAGATGGCAAGCCGTACCTGGTTGGAGTGGTGCGATTCATTCCCCTCAAGCAAACCAATGCTCAAATCCCTGTTACGCTCCCTCCAATGTTTGATTTTAGCAGCACGAATGCTAGTGTTCAGGTTAATAATTGATGAGTATGAATGCCAAATCGAGAGTTTCATATTACACAAGTTAGATGACAGAAGAATCAAAGGCTAGAAGAGATAAGACATTAGCGGCGATTGAGAAGAAGCTATTCAGTAACAACGATGAAGTGTGGGGCTTGGGAGCTTTGGAAATTAAGGAATGATAGAATTTTTGGGAGACATAATGTTTGCATTAATAGGTGGTTCTGTAACTTTAAGAGTCAGTGTCTTCTCCAGTCTGTTAGACTCAAGGCAGATCTTAGATCAGCCCTAAATTTGTTGTAAGACTTTCTTAACTTTCTTAATTTTATAAAATCGCTTTTCACACTGTGGGGATCTCCCCCACATTCTTGCTAAAAAAAATGATGAAGTGTGATGCGCTTTTTCTTTTGTTCTTGAGCAATCTGACATGCTAGTTCTTTCTGTTATTTGTTTCGGTTACATATCTTGAGTTTGGGTTAATCATTTCGGTTACATATGTTCCAATAACAGTTATTGGGAAATGATTATTGGAGGACTCTTAGATATGCTATTAGATAAGAGTATTAGGCTAATCTTAATGTAGTTTTATGAAGGGTTTTATGAGGATTGAATATCATAAATTTTTGTTGACATGATAAGAAGAGAGAAGAATAGAATTTTAGGGATGTGAGGAGAGTTTGATCACTAGGAGATTCGTCTGCCATGAAATTATGTACTGAGACTGGTCTTATAGTTATTAAAGACAATGACATATCAGCAAAATTGCTAATTTGACAACAGAGTTAAGAGAAGAGAGATGACCAGGTTATCACCATGACCCTCTTATGGCGCGGTTACCAAGCCATGACACAGGGATGACACTCTCAATGAGACCGATCTTTGTTGAGTCATGGCACATTTGATCACATTGTGCATTGAGAGTGACTATATTATTCCAATGTTAAGCTGATGTGCTACTTTTGGCAACTATGCGATAATACTTCCTACTGAGACTATCTCACTATTCATGTTCTTGATTGATGGTATTCTCTCTATTTGTGGCACAAAAGGAGAAATTATGATTATTACAAACCAGTTCTAAATTTAAACAAGTCTCATGAGGAGTCTAACTTAAACAAGTTCATCAGAGTTCTAAATTATGATTATTACAAACCAGTTTTAAATTTAAACTCTATGTGGCAGAAATATTAAGCAGTTTTAATAACCGTGAGAAGCGGATGATTCGAATCGAGTTTCTTAACCTTGCAAAGCAGACCTAACATACACGAATGAGGATCCAGTTACCCACACGACTTTTCCCCATTCTTTCCGTGTGGATCAAGGTCACCCCCTCGACTACAAAGGACGACTACTCTGCATCGGCATGTTGTGATCATCCGAATAAAAAGTTCAAACGGGGTGAGGCACAAGTTCACTTGCCGAGCCAATCAGGTACTTAAGTTTACCGATCACCATATTTATCAGAATGTGGTTAATATGTTCAAACACTTAACCACTACTACCACATACTACGGCCTTAGCATATTTCCACTAAACCGACGGGGGTCTCAACCATGAACATCATACCCTGAGCCCACTCGTAAGCTTTATAGTTGCAGTATGTAGTAAACATGTCATTACCTATAATCTCACGAATGACAAGAAATCACTCGATTTTTACTGGTCCTGTTAGCAGAGCATCTATTCGAACTTAACCTCTAGTCGTTAGTACATGGGTACCTAATATCATGCAACTAAGTTTCCATTCAACTCTTGTAAACTTAAATGCATAGAGATATAAATAGGAACATAAATTGTATGTAATTGAAAATAATAGGAATGATATATCAGCGCTTGCCTTCCTGGGCACTGCTAGTTAGGTGCTCAATCGAACTTTGGTTTGTGGCCTCAGTGGCTTCGTTAGGTTCACTTGAGCATTTTGAGGCTCGTTCTCACGCTCCGGCACTAGTTCGTACGTTCCGTCAGCAAGATGTGTCGCTTCTATATGAATGCAAAAGAGTAAAATGCACCGGAGGTCCATCAACTTGTAAAGACGTGTCACTTAGGTCCACTAACTCTGAAAATGTATTTTTGGGTACATAAACTTGTTAAGTCGTTCACCACAGGTCCATAACTCTCCACATAAGCATGTAACACTAACATGGCACACTGACTAGTCATTTCCTCTCTCAGTCCTCTCCTGCTTTCTCTATCTCCGTCTCAAACATTTTATCGAGCATGTTTTGTGCAACCAGGTGAGCAGCTTCCTACGGTGGGCAAGGCAATCCGTCATGCCACGCTCCAGCCGCATCCTCACCTCTTCCAGGTCGCGGATGGCTTGGCCCATGGTGTCGCCCGTTGTCCAGAGGCTAGCTTGCAGCGAGGCCATGGCGTGGATGTCCACATCGGCGCCGGCGCGGAAGGAAGGTGGTCACGTTTGCGCTGAGCCTCACGGCGAGCTCGTTGGCCATGGCGTTGAAGCTTGTAGGAGCACAGGCACCTCCTGGTCTGCGTGCGTGGGCGCCACGGGCAAGGTGTGGTGGCGGCGGCCTGCGGGCGCAGGCGGGTGTGCCACCACCGCGTGGGTTGCGACCGCTTCGGGCTGGCTCTCCCCTCCTCCCCGGTGCCATTCCCTTCCCTTTCCCCCTTTCTCTCTTCTCCGATCCCAGCTCAGGTTGAGCCGAGCTCCTCCGCCACCGGCAGTAGTACGCCGGCCACACCCCCTCCCTCTCCGATTCGCTCTGCGAGAGGCTCCCCCACCTCCTCCTCCACCTTCCCCGCCATTTTCCCTACCCATTCCAGTCGTTTCCTGGCCGGAATCGCCTCTGCCCCGACAGGTCACTATTGAAGTTTGCCGAAGCTCCGAGCCATACGCCGACGAACTTCGTCCAGTCTTTCTCCACTCAAGCCGAGCCCACGGCGAGCACCACGCCGCCGCCCTCATCCTCCCTAGCCCATTTCTTCATTGTCGTGGCCTGCCCTCTGTCGCTCCGCTTGTCGCGGCCCGTCTCCGCGTGGCCTGCGCTGCGCCGCCGCACGCCATGGCTGCACCTTTGCGTGCCGGCGGTGTCACTACAAAAAATCTGGTGATACATGACGTTTAAATTTCGTCACAGATCACTAAAAAACCATCATAAAGCAGTATCTATGACGATCTCAAATAACGTCATGTATCGAGCGTCACAGATCACACCTCGTGACGTTTCTTAAATTTTCGTCATAAATTGCTTGATCCATGACATTTCGAAAACGTCACAAAATATCCCCGGGCCCCCGAAGCCCAACCCAAACCCATTTTCTATGACGAAAATAAACGTCACAAACAGTATAATTTTCGTCAGAGATTCAATTGCCATGTCACACATCGATGACATGGGGGGTGACGTGGCTGCTGACATGGAGATGACATGGATGGCAATGATGACGTGTTCAATGACATGGCAATTACGTGAAAAGTGATGCTGACATGGCAGGCAACGTGGCAATCGACTTGGCAGGTGACGTCAGCAGCACAGCCCATGAATGGATGGGCCCAATTCAGAGTGGGCCACCAAGTTGGGCCTTATTTCAGCCCAATATTAATTATCAACTAACAAAATTTCCAATCCAAAATTCACATTAACAATTCCGGCCCAAATTCACATGAATAAAGTTTGCATCACATACAATTTTCTCATATATCAGTCAGAACTAGTAACATTCCAAGACTTTACACAATTGACCAGAAGCAACAAAAGATAGATTTCATCAAGAATATGAACTAGCAGCAGCAAAGTTTGGTTGAAGTTGGACCAAAAGGTAACAATCCAACAAAATATGAAGCTGCAGCAGCGAAGTTTGGTTCCTGCAAAAGATGAAGTTCACCCAAAAGCTTCAAAGTTTGTTTTGTTTTCTGGAAAATACATCTTAGTAGGTAACAGTTAATTAAGCAATAAAAAATAAGCAAACAATTGTGATATGGATCAGATAACACAAGCATGGTATATTAGAAAAGGCAATGCAGCACTTACTGGATGAAGCTCCAGGATCCAGGATTTGGTTCCACCAGCAACAGAACATGCATGCCAAAAGTAAAGAAAGATCAGAGTTAGAGGTGAGTACAACAGTAATGAGTAGTGAGATGAATAACTTCCTCTTCCTAGAAGCTAGAGAAGGCACCAGCAAAAAAGCATGCACCCATCAGCAGGCTCTGCATCTATGAAAAAGCTTTGGGTGGTAACATAAAACATGAAAAAGCTTTGGGAGGTATGTTTGTAGAGTAGATGACTAGGAGGTTCACAGTTAACATAGTTACGAAAAATTACCCCTAAACAACATGCAGTTCTAAGTATGGTGTGCTAAAGAAGGAACATATAACAACACAACCATGTACGGACACCCTTTCATCTGTACAGGAAATGCCAAGACTTCTTCAGTAATACTTGTTTATTTTAGAACAAGTAAGCATGAGCATAACATTTGTCTAAGTACATTAGTCCATCCCCTCACTGCAATCCGTGAATAGGAATAAGACATGAATAAACTGCATTGTGGTGTGCAGAATGAATCGCAAAACGAACAGTTTACTGTATGTGTATCAGATGAAGAAAAAAACAATCAGTTTACTTGCATCAAATTGGTTATCAGAATAAATGATAAATACGAGCTGCAAGAGACTATCAAATAGAAAATTCCTCACTAAACCTGCTAAAGGTTGAGAAGCCTAATTGAACCCGCCCAAACTATTTTAGCACACTGCATTTACAAAACAGTTTCTCGAACAAGCATTTCGTCCAACAAGGTGAGCACACGAGCAAAGATGTATTAGTTTTGCACATACCATGACATGATTTATAACTGATATTCAGCACGTTGTTCTTATTTACCAGGATGCTCGGCGGCCAGCAGCAGTCCTGTCTCTAACGAAAATAAGAGCATGAAAATGTTGTTACCAACCACCAAGAATTACTAACCAGACACCAAAGGCATGCTTTGGTAATAAGAATGAGCTGCTGATCATGAGGCAAATAAACTTGGACCTGAAATTCACAAGTCCAAGGGTGAGAAGAGAACTGGACACAGCAAAATGAGTTTGATATAAAAATGCAAAGTTCATGATGCAACAAAATATGGTTGAGGCCACTTGAGGCCACTTAACAGAATACATAAACCACCAGCCATGAGACTGAGTTAGTGAATTGAATCAACATCTCGAAGGAAAAACCACAGAGTTACCATGTTCAAGGAGATTAAACATGTACAGTTCGGGAACAAGTGATCTCACGTCAAATCAACTTTGAATGGAATCCACACAATTTGTGTTTACAGTAGCCAGAGCCATAGTAGTTAGCCACTTAGCGTGAATTGAAATTGAATACCTGGCATGTTGCTATAAATCAAGTGAGCAGGGTGCTAACCTTAACGAAATGCCAATCTTTCAGATACTACAAGGAGCTCTCACGATCCCCAGAACTGGAGCTACCGTGAGCGTCTCCAACTCAGAGGCCTGTGAACAAGCAAAATAAACAAGTTTATGAAGCATTTAGCCAAACAGATTGTGTGCATGGCGGAATGGTGGAGGAGTTTGTGGATCCACTGCACCCGTCGCTGCTGCATGGTGAGTTGTGGAGGGCGTAGATGGATCTGAGAAGAGCATCCTCCATGGTGACGGCGGCCTCCTATCTGCAGTGGTGGGTGGAGGGGAGGACGCGACGGTTGGGCCCGACTCCATGGGTCATGCTGCCTGTGCCGGAGCCACGCGAGTCGGGGGGGCCCGGGAGCTCTGCGCCACCGCGTCCCGCCGTGGCTGGATGCACGAGCCCCGGGTCCTCTAGCCCCAGTGTGCGGAGAGCTAGGGAGGGGAGCGGCCAGCGCGCAGGGGAGGGGATGAAAGTGGCATGGAGTGCTGGGGAGGGGAGCAGTCAACCGCGCCGCCAGTGTAGTGGCGGCGGTGCCCCGGCCGTGCAGCAGCCGTGCCCCATCCGAGCAGCAGGAAGCACCGGGAAGAGCGGGAACTGCCCTCCCGAGCCGGCAGGCGACGGATCCGGCGGGGGGAGCTCGGGATCTGGGCGTACGGCGGTGCTGCGGAGGAAGCCGTGGTCCACGGTGAGGTCGCGCCACAGCCTGCCCACGAGCTGCGCGCGGGCTACCTAGCGGAGAGGCCTCGCCCCCTTGCAAGCAGCTAGGAAGGAGGGGGGCGGCGGCGTGTAGCAGATGCGGAGGGGCGGAGGGATTTGAGGAGGGATGCGAGGGAGAGAGGGAAGGGGATGGGAGGCTGGCCTAGGGTTTACTGGTGTATTTATACATCTACAGATCGATCCGAGTCGTTGGATCGGAGATGGACGGTCGGGATAAGTTGGGCTCAGATGGAAAACAGGCCTAGCTAGTGTTTCGGCCCATTTCACAATTTTCTTTTTCTTTTCCTATTTTATTGCACCAATGTGAAGTAACATATAAAAATAATTATCTTATGTACACTAATATATTTTCTAAATATAATAGACTACATATAATTTGTATTGTAGAAGATTTGATAATTTTCAAACTCATTTACTATTTTCAATGGTTTAAATGAATTTCTGCATGTTTATTGAAAGTAATTACAATTTGAACTTTGTGTACCCCCAAAAAGATACAAAAATTGTAGAAAAATTATATTTAGGCTCATATGTTCCATTGCGGCCCCTGTCTCGGAGATGGATGAAAAATTCAATTGTCTTCTACGGATAATTCAAACTTCTTTCTCCAAAATACCATATAATAATTACAATAATATCCAAATCTAGTAAAAAAAATTCTATATATTGATATGACAACGTATTTTTGGTTTATAAGCTTTCCATAAAAAAACTTAAATAGTTTGCATAAAGTAAGACAATACATTGTTCACAAAATGGAACATTTCTTACATAGTTTCTTGTAATTGAAGTCAAACTTTGAGATTTGAACACATCATAACACAATCGAATCCGTATACAGCTCAATTTTAGACACCACCTTATGTTGACCATAACATTGAAAAATATCAAGTTACATTAGCAATTGTTATGCAAAAACATGTTTTTCAATTCTTTATTTAATTGGAATAAAACATGTATTACGAAACAATCAAGATATAGCAATTAGTGCACAAAAAAGCCACTAAATAAAAGATCCTAATTTTAGAAAAATTCAGAAAAAAGAATCATCCAATTTGGAGTTCATATGCGGAAGAAATACTAATTACAAAATTTAATTCTGGATCAAAAAGAAAAAGATGAATCACACATCTGTTCTTCATTGTAGGTCACGTCACAATACTAGTATATAAAAAAACTATTATCCACTTAGTCACAAACAAAGCCCCGGCCCATTGGTAGGTCACCCGGGTCTCGACGCCGTGGCCCGCGTTCGAATCCCCATTACTCTCTGCCCCTCAATTTTGTCCAAATTATTAAAACATGAGATACTATCGTCTATAAATAGGATAATACCAATCATCATCACAACCGAAGGTGTAGAGCAGTTGGTAGGGCTTGCCCTTCTGGTCTTGATGATCAGAGTTCGATGCCCAATATGCGCATATTTTTTTATTATTTTCCAAATTAAATCACGAATATTAGTTTATAAAGAACTTTGAGATGTGCACAAACCAGCAAGTAGCGTAGTGGTGAGGCTCCTGGTTCCCTTGCTCAGGGTCGTGGGGTTCGATCCTCCTTCCCCACGAGCAACATTTTCTTTAATTAAAAGGTTGCGGCGTGGGGCTGAAAAAAAGGTTGCGGCGTGGGGCTGCTTACTGGGCTGTTGATTGGGCTGGTGATCTGGCCTTGCTGCTGACTGGGGTGGTGACCGAGCTGCATCCAATCAAGAAAAGTTTGTATAAAAATATTGAGTACTAAAAGATATTTGCCTATCAAATGACACGTAGCGACACGTAGCTCAATAGTAATTGCACAAACATCCTGTTTGATGGTTGCAAGTTCAATTCTTACAATCTCACTGAGGCATGGTTATAGTGCATATCCTAAAAATAGAAGAAAATTTTAAATGTTTGTATATATAAATAGTTCAGACCATATGTAAATAGATTTAATTTCCCACTCCATCTCAAACAAAGGCATGGTGCCGCAGTAGGGTAGAAGCAAATAAGCCAGAGAAAAAAATCTAATAATAGCAATTGTCATGCAAACAAAGGACACTGAATGAAAGTTCATGATTTTTATGAAAGATCAAATAAGAGAAGCAAAAATTTGAATTGAAAATGAAAAATGTCAAAACATATAGTTAAAATAGCTATGACGATTTTTATGACATTAATGTTAAAATGTCATGTTTTGTGGGCTCAGTTATGACGAATTTAATAAAACGTTATATTTTGTGGGCTCAATTATGACGAATTCAATAAAACATCATAAAGTTCTGGGCCTAGGGTCCATACCTTCAAATTCATCATAGATTGTGTGCAATTGTGACGCTCCATTAAAATGTCATAAAATTTTCGTCATAGATCACCACATTTCTTGTAGTGTGTGCCGCCGCCATCCAGCCCGCCGCCGGTAGCCCACTGTGGCAGAACCGCCTAAATTATCCCGGCTCAAGTGCGCAGGCCATCACCATAAAGGTAACATTAGCTTAAACACACTTCAAACGGAACAATTTTTGGTCTGTCGGGTAACGTCCCGATACAACCACCGATTCTCGGATCAAACAAGCATACCCCGCACGAAGGCGAGTTCAGAGATATTACAACCACAATTTTACAACACAGGCATAGTAAAGATTACAAACCAGTTCAAACGATTATTACAAAACCAACTTAAGTAAAATAGTTATACAAGCCATAAGTGTAAAGCTTCGAGGTTTAAACAGCAGAAGATAAAACACGACGGCTACAACACGTCGCAAAAAGGATACCAGGCTAGCCCAAGCATGGTATCACTCATCATAGTCATTGCCGGTCGAAGACGTATCCCACTCTACGGACCAGCCAGGAGGCAACGAGCAAGGATAAGTCAAGCTAGCGATCTGATCCTCAAAACTCATACCTGAAAAAGAGTTTCAACAGCAAGGCTGAGTATTCTAATACTCAGCAAGACTTAACCGTCAACGGGTATAAGTAACCCACCTTAGCTAGACTATGCAAGGCTTTGTGAGGCTCTAGTTTTCCTTTGCTGAAAAGCAATAAAGAGTAGGTCCTTACTTTCAAGTTTTAGCTTTCAAGATTCTAGTTGATTAACCATTCTATGTAAGCAACTACTACCCAATCATGGTGGAAACTTCTAAGCAAACATCAAGATTGATCAGAATATTGTTGCTCTTATTACTCTGTGTGGCAAATCGATCAAGCAGTCTCATTTCATCGTGAGAGGCGGACGATTCTGAATCGAAATTCAACCTTGCAAGGATAACCTAGCAAACAACCGTCGGGTCATTCCCAAACAACCGTTGACCTTTCTTTCCGGCTTGTGGATAGTGTCACTCTCCCCGACTACAGGGCTCCAAGGCCGAACCTTGTCCCTTGAAGTCGTAGTGTTGCGCAACATAATAATAAAACCTATCCCTACTGAGAGAGTGAAAGGTATATCCACTCCCCGGTCCAATCGGCTACTAGGCTTGCCGCGTACCATATTTACGGCATGTGGCTAGTACTTTCAAAAACTTAACCGGCACTACCACACACCACGACCTTAGCAAGTTTATCAACACAGACGGGGTCTCACATAAGGTCATGATATCGAACACAACCCCGTCCGTCGTCCTTATATTGATAACAGAAAGTAAACAGGCAATTCCTATAAAGCTCGCGAGTGACAGGCAATCACTCGACTTTTACCGGTCCTATAAGCTTAGCAATTATTCGAACTCAAGTCTAGTGTTCAGTACATAGGTTCCTAGGATCATGCATCTAGGGTTTCAATTCAAATCCTAAGAACTGTAAATGCACAAGTAAAATAATACAGTAAATAATAATAGTTTGAAAAATAGGTTATGTCCGGGGCTTGCCTTCTCGGTAGTTGCTAACTATTTCAGCTCTAGGCTCTTCCGAACTTTGGTCCGGGGCTTCAGTTAGTTCAGCAATGTTTACTTGAGCTTCGAGATCACCGCCGTCAGACTCCGGGATCAGCTCGTACGTCCCGTCCGATAAGGCAGTCGTGTCTATATGTAATGCAAGAACAACATTATAAATACACACATGGGCAATCGTTTATAGAGTAGTTAAATACCAAATTTAACTACACAAGGCATCATGATCAACAGCACAAAAGAAGTTGATTAACTTCCTAAACAAGTGGGGGTGATTTCCTATACAATTAAGTCATGGTTTGCAAATAAATCAACAACTCAGAGTACAAATAGCAATAAATTCTACCAAAATTACACTAAACATAACATGAACAAAGTAATCTACCCTGTTAAAATCATGTCAAAACATCTAACCATTTAGTCAGAATAATTCATTCACTCAGATAACATCTAGAACAAGCATGAATTACACAGGTCAAACTAAAGTAGATCAGAAGCTAAAACTTTAACATGAGATCTATACAGGGATGAACCAGTTACTGTGAATTTTTGATGATTTTATATACAGAGGATTAATTCTGATAAAACAAACAAAACAAACATCAGAGTTAGCAAGATTCATTTTTAACTCCTGTTCTAGTCATGAACTCAGTCTCAAACTTCCTGGACAAGCTAAGATACCCAAATAGAACATGCATAAATACTTTCACGATTTATTAAGAACAGAAACTATTTACCATAATTAAAGTCTATTAAACAAGGATTAAAACAAATAAATAGCTACACCATAGAACTGATTAAGAAATTTTTATATAAAAATTAGTGTAACATGAGTAAACTACTACAAAAATTTCAGAGTAACACAAGCTTTCAAGCATCAGATAAGAAAAAGATTAAAGAACTAGTATTTATATACCTAGTAACACAAATCAAAATCTACAGCAAAAACTTGTAACTAAAGCCTAACATATTATGGTTCTACTGCATAGAGCTCTTCAAGAGGATTCCAAAACATTAAGATTTGCTATTTTATGAATTTTCCACAAATTGATATTGAATTTCAAAGATCACAGCAAACTATTACAAACAAGTCCCTGCGGGCACTATTCCTATGAGTCACTGTCTACGCAGATAACCCCCTGGGGTTTTTCAAATTCAAACACCGACGTCCCTGGCCGGGTCAGAGAGGGGAGGCGGGGTTTGACCGGCCGTTTCCCGGCGAGGGGGTCGCCGGCGGCGAGGGGAAACAGGAGTGGGGGCCAAAGGAGTCCAAGGCGCACCTCTGGGTGCTTGGAATCGAGGCTAGGGTGGTCGGAGATGGGGTGTCGACGACGAGCGGCGGCTTGCGGGCTCGGAGCACGGCGGCGGGGTGGCTCCGGTGGGGTTCGGGCAAGGGGAAATGGCCTGGGAGCTGCGCTAGGACGAGGCGCGGCTGATGGTGGGGGCTGTAGGGGTGGAGCGGGTCTGGGGTGGCGGCTCTGCGGCGGGGTGAAGCTCGCCGGGGTTCGGGGTGAGTGGCTGCGGCGTTCTGGGGCGTGGGGTTAGGGAACTGGCGAAAAGAGGAGAGGAATAGCGCGCGGGGCTTCTTGTAGTGCTCAAGCGCGCGAAAGATCGAGAGCTGGGCCTCTGGTTTGGGCTCTCCACGGCGGCGGCGAGGTGGCGGCCGGCGGGGCGGTTCTGGAAGCGGCGGGGCGCGTGGCTCGGCCGGGAAGGCTCCAGCGCGAGGCTAGAGGGCGGTGGAGGAGGTCGTCCGCGACGCGTGGGTGCCAGCGCACGGCGAATTAATGGCCGGAATGGCCGGGAAGGCGCCGGCGGTGGCGCTGTCGGTGGCGTCGGCGGCGAGAACAGAGCAGGGAGGTGGGAGATGGAGATAAGGACGATTTTGCAATTACCAAAAATTCCAGGGACTAAACTGTAAACCAGTGATAACTTTTAAACCAAAGCTCAAATGGAAAAGTGCCCAACATGAAAGTTGTTCAGCTTTTCAAGATCTACAACTTTGATGTTGTACAAAAATTTATTTGACCAAAGATTCAAGAGCTAAAATTAAAAACATTGAAGGGATTTTGAATTCTAGGAATTTTGTCTTTCTCAAAGCAAATTCACTTCAAATGTAGACTTACAAGCAAAATTGGCTGCCATGCATTAAATGCACTGAAATTTTACAAAAAACACCCTCCACAAAAGCTATATTCATAATTAACTATATAAAGGATGCTATATTCATAATTAACTATATAAAGGACCTTGCATAAAATCATAATTACACATATAACCTTTCATAATTACAAAAAGATCCTTTTTAAGTAATTCAAGCACATAATGCATAGCAAACATACACAATTACTGTGCAGACACCTATTTAATTACTGTGCAGACACCTATTTAATTACTGTGCAGACACCCGGGGTGTTACAGCCTTCCCCCCTAAAAGGAATCTCGTCCCGAGATTATAGGAAGAAAAGGATGCAAAGACTTGATACCTGGATTGGTTCTAAGAAAGTCGGGAAAATTTCTTTGGAGAAAATTTTCAGTCTCCCAAGTAGCTTCTTCTACAGTATGCTGATTCCACTGGATTTTGTACATTTTAACTTTCTCCCTTCTAGTACTTCTTTCTTTGGTGTCAAGAATCTTGATTGGATACTCCTTATAAGATAGATCGGATTCAATCTCGATATCCTGTGGTTCAAGGATCTCA
The DNA here is from genome assembly GCF_016808335.1 of Panicum virgatum. NCBI lineage: Eukaryota > Viridiplantae > Streptophyta > Magnoliopsida > Poales > Poaceae > Panicum > Panicum virgatum. The sequence goes on along the minus strand of NC_053153.1, from coordinate 44,743,318 downwards.
GTAGGTACCCTGGTACACTTCCGGAGTTGTGATACATGGAAGACATCATGAATGGCAGCCAACTGAGATGGAAGACGAAGTCGGTAGGCAACGGGTCCACAAGTTTCGATAATTTCAAATGGTCCGATGTATCGGGGTGCTAATTTCCCTTTTACGCCAAAGCGTTGAACACCTTTAGTAGGAGATACTCGCAAATAAACAAAGTCCCCTACCTTGAATTGTAAAGGATCTCTTCTTTTGTCTGCATAACTTTTCTGTCTTGATTGAGCCGCTTTAAGATTAACCTGGATAACTTTGACTTTCTCCTCTGCCTCAGAGACTAAATCTGGCCCAAATATTTTGCGTTCTCCAGCTTGTGACCAATTCAAAGGAGTTCGACACCTTCGACCGTATAATGCTTCAAATGGTGCCATTTGCAAGCTGGATTGATAACTGTTATTATATGAAAACTCTGCCAGTGCTAGGCATTTAACCCAGTTCTTGCCATATTGAATAGTACATGCCCTCAACATGTCTTCAAGGATTTGATTGATTCGTTCAGTTTGCCCATCTGTTTGTGGATGATAAGCTGAACTACAAATCAATTTTGTTCCAAGGGATTCCTGCATTTGCTCCCAGAAACGTGCTATAAACTGAGGCCCACGATCAGAAATAATCGTTTTTGGAATTCCATGTAAACGAACAATCTGATCGAGATAAATCTCTGCGTACCTCTTGGCAGAATAAGTGGTGTGTACTGGAATAAAATGAGCGGTCTTGGTGAGTCTATCAACGATTACCCAAACAGAATCATGCTTAAGAGGAGTAGTGGGTAGACCAACGATAAAATCCATACTGATGTCCTCCCATTTCCAGGATGGAATGGGTAAAGGTTGGAGAGTACCAGCTACTTTCAAGTGACTAGCCTTAACTCTTTGACAAACATCACATTCAGAAACATATCTGGCGATCTCTCTTTTCATTCGAGTCCACCAGAAATTTTGTTTGAGATCGTGGTACATCTTGGTACCACCGGGATGAATCGAAAACTTTGATAGATGTGCTTCATCAAGAATTTGCTTTCTAAGCTCATGATTCTTGGGTACAACCAGTCGAGATTCAAACCATAGAACTCCTCTATGATCCACTCGGAAACATTTGTACTTTGCTTCTCCTTGTGATAACTTTTCCTTGATGACTTTGATACCCTCATCATGTAATTGTCCCATGATGATGCTATCATGAAGTGTAGGCTCAATCGATATATGGTTCAAACTTCCTTGAGGTACCATTTCTAGGTTCAACTTCATCATTTACTGGCATAGAGTTTCATTGAATGGTTCTACAGATAGACAATGGCATTGTGACTTGCGGCTGAGTGCATCCGCAACCACATTAGCCTTTCCTGGATGATAGTGCACTTCTAGATCATAATCCTTTATCAACTCTAGCCAGCGTCTCTGTCTCATGTTGAGATCAGCTTGAGTGAAGACATATTTGAGGCTCTTATGGTCAGTGTAAATATTACAGTGAGTTCCCATAAGATGATGTCTCCAAATCTTAAGAGCGTGAATGACAGCTGCTAACTCCAGATCATGTGTTGGATAATTCTTCTCATGATTCCGGAGAGCTCTTGATGCATAAGAAATAACCCGGTTGTCCTGCATAAGCACACAACCAAGTCCCGTACCCGAAGCATCACAATAGACATCAAAAGGTTTAGTACTGTCCGGTGTAGCCAATACTGGAGCAGTAGTTAATCGTGCTTTAAGAGTTTGGAAAGCTTCTTCACACTTATCATTCCAAACAAACTTCACTCCCTTCTTCAATAACTCCGTCATAGGCTTGGCTATTCTGGAGAATTCAGTAATGAACCGACGATAATATCCAGCTAAACCAAGAAAACTGCGAATTTGATGAACTGAAATAGGAGATTCCCAATCCATCACTTCTTGTACTTTAGTTGGATCAACAGATATACCATCACTGGAGATAGTGTGGCCTAAGAATTTCACACTGTTCAACCAAAATTCACACTTGGAGAATTTGGCATAAAGATGATGATCTCGTAATCGTTGAAGAACGATACACAAATGTTCAGCATGATTTTCTTCATTCTTGGAGTAGATCAAAATATCGTCAATGAAAACCACGACGAATTTATCCAGCTCTGGCATGAAGACTGAATTCATCAAGTACATAAAATATGCTGGGGCGTTGGTAAGGCCAAAAGACATAACCAGATATTCATATAGTCCATATCTGGTAGAGAAAGCAGTCTTTGGAATATCACAAGGTTTGATCTTTATTTGATGGTAGCCAGAACGAAGATCAATCTTAGAGAAAACCTTAGCTCCAGCTAACTGATCAAATAGAATATCAATGCGGGGAAGAGGATACTTGTTTTTAATAGTGACCGCATTGAGTGGTCGATAATCAACACATAGCCTCAAGCTATTGTCCTTCTTCTTCACAAACAGGGCTGGACATCCCCAGGGTGAAGAACTTGGACGTATAAAATCTTTGTCAAGAAGGTCTTGGAGTTGGACTTTCAATTCTGCTAATTCATTTGGAGGCATTCGGTATGACCTCTTAGAAATAGGGGCGGTACCGGGTTGAAGTTCGATAACAAACTCGATGTCTCTATCAGGAGGCATTCCAGGTAAATCATCTGGAAATACATCCTCATACTCCCACACAATAGGGATATCTTCAAGTTTAATTTCTTTTGCGGCATAAGCACAAGAGTTAATGCACTCTCGTTGTGGTAGATAGAGTATGGTGGCTCCTTGATGTGGTGAATCTATCTCGATAGCTCGGGAAGAGATATCTAACAGTACTTTATGTTTAGTCATCCAATCCATGCCCAGAATAACATCCATGCCTTCTAAATTCATTAAGATCAAATCCGTCTTGATCAATTTACTACCCAGCTTAATTGGCACATATCTAGTGATTTGATTGGAAGCAATCTTCCCACTAGGGGTTATTATCATAAAAGATCCCTTAGTATGACAAAAATCCAATCCTAATCTTGCTCCAAATTTGGCACTTATAAAACTATGCGTTGCACCAGAATCAAATAATATGACTGCGGGTTTATTGTGGATAGAGAAAGTACCCGTCATTACTGGTGCTCCTGCTGGAAGGTCTGCAAGAGTAGTGAAATTAACTCGCCCTTGCCGGACTTGCACCATTTGCCTCTTGCCCTTGCCCTTGTTATTGTTCTGATTAGAGTTTTGCCCTGGATTATTCCTTCTGGGTTGTGGACAATTCTTGGCAAAATGAGAAGCACTGCCGCAGTTGAAACATCGATTATTACTATTCCCACTATTGAACTGTGGGGCATTCGGCCTTGGGCTAAATTGCTGCTGTTGCAGCTGCTGTTGCTGTTGCTGAGGCACTGGAGGTCTGAATCCTCCTTGTTGCTGAGGCGGCCTAAAGACAAACCTACCCACTGGGGCATTTCTTTGTGGAGGCCTAGGTGGAGTATTTTGCACCAGGCGATACCTCGGTGGCTGGGCACTCGAGGGTCCCGTTGGTGCCTTCTGCTTTTTCTCAGCACGATGTGCAGCAATACAATCTTCCTGTGTAATGGCCATATTAACCAGCTCATTATAGGTATTGGGCTGAACCAGGTTTAAACGTTCCTTGAGCTTAGTATTGAGGCCACGACGGAAACGATCATGTTTCTTAGCATCAGTGTCAGCATGATGGCCCGCATACTGGCACAGATGATTGAAGGTCTGTGCATATTGTAGAACAGTGCGGGTTCCCTGATCTAGAGCCAAGAACTCATTCAACTTTCTTTCAATTAGTCCATCCGGGATATGATGTGATCTGAAGACAGTTCTGAATTCCTCCCAAGATATGATATGTTCAGCAGGCTGCATTGCACAATAATTATCCCACCATATACGTGCAGGACCACGAAGTTGCTGAGCGGCAAAGTGGGCCTTATTTGCATCAATACATGGTACCGCTAACAAAGCAAACTTGGAATTGATTGTACGGAACCAAGCATCGGCATCCAATGGGTCATCAGCTTTGCTGAAAAGCGGAGGTTGGGTACCAAAGAATTCCTGGTAACCTGCTGGTTGTGCCTCCCGTCCTCCATACTGTTGGCGTGGCTGATTTTGTTGCCCTTGGACTAGCTGGCGAAGCAACTCTGTTTGCATGGCCATTAACTCGGCCAGATTTGATGGGGGTGGCGGTGGTTGCTGAGATCCACTGCCAGTTTCACAACCGAAGCCATCAGGCGTTCCGCGTGTATGACCAACCATCTGTAATTATGGAAGACATCCATTAGACACATATTTCTCGCTTCCAAAATCAATGGTACGTGCAATGATCATACATTGGATAAAACAAAATCAGCAAAATTTAACTAGATGCGGTGTAGCACAATATGCACAACACAAAACTGTGCAACCCACAAAAATCAAACTGGTCCGCTGTTAGATAGCTTCATGCTCCATCGTATAGAGACTCAATGCTGAGAGCAAAGGGTAAAGAAAAATAATCTATCAAATCGCTCTTCATCGCTATGTGCTATGCTACATATCAACAGAGATCATAGAAGTGATTGGACTAAAATTTAGTCTCACAGATTCAATAGGCTAAAAATTTGATGAGCACACATGCCACAAAAATTTGCAACATCTTGTATTCATCAAACGGCGTGAACATGCACAAATGAAGAGATTGGGTAAGTAGGAAGATCCTGATTTCCAAACTGGTAGTCGCTACTTATATTACATCCAAAGCAGCATTTTTCTTACAACCTAACATCACTCACCCTTACCACATATAATACAACAAGTGGTACTCCTCCCTAGGGCTATCTTACAACATCTCTTTCCTATGTACAAGCTACAACAAGATAAAACACGAACTTTCTAGGACTAGTCTAAAGCACCTAGAAGTCGTCGAGGTTGCTCACAGAAGAGGCACTGCCGGAAGAAGAGTCGTCCGGCTGAGGGTTAGGCTCAGCAAGTGCGTGCTCTGAATCTAGATCAGAAACTCCCTCCATCTCCTCGGGGTCCTCATCTGCTGCTGCAGGCTCAGCTGGAGCATCTAGTTGCCCCTGGAGCACACCAATATGGGCTAAAGCATCGTCCCAATCTGCTTGAAGCTCATTCACCTGCCCCTGAAGAAAACCAATAACTGTGTTGCGCTGCTCTAACTCAGCACCATGCTCCATAGCCTGATGCTCAAACTGTGCAATGGCATTATCCCTCCCAGCAACGGCATCCTGAAGTCCCTCAATCTGAATATCCCTCAAACGAAGGCCTCGCTGAAAACTCTGGGCCAAGTCTATCACCTGGTCCATGTGTCGCTGCTGATGTATCTGGTAGTGAGACTGAGCATTCATATATCTGACTACTGCCTCGATAGTCTCATCCGCTACATCTCCAATCAAGTGCCCAAAGTGTGTGACCCTGAACAGCCATTCTGCATTTCCAGCACTGACTGCTGGAAACAAACCAATAGGATATGCTGCTACCTCCTCAGGATGGTGCTCACAAAAAGTGGTGATAGCATTGAGAGCTGCTTTCTCAAAAGCATCCACAAGACGGTACCCAATCACCTCAATCTCAATCGGTGGCCACTCCAAGGTGGGGTGCTGAGGAATGGTCATTGTAACTCTGTTCTTCTTAATTCCATCCTCCGAAAACTGGCGTCCCGTGTACTGGGGTGGATCTGGGTAGTGGAAGATACGAAGTGAATCCCAAAGAATTCTCGGAAAACCCTCCCAGTACAGACAGTCGGTATGAGCATTTCCCTCCTCATCCCAAAAGACCTGGGAACAAGTCGCCATCTGAATAAAAAGGGATTCAAATGTGAGTAATGTGATTATCTCAAGACTTCTCAAATAAAGCTTTAAGAAGACTGCAGAAAAACAAATACGATTCTAAGTCAAAAGATGATATGGTTCCAAACTCAAAGAATAATAAACCACAATCGGTACTGGTTCATCATTTGAGATTCTAAGGAATGAAAAGATCCTTATGACAACAAGATGGGGCTTAGGATGAAGGCATGACTCAAAACCATTTTTTTTCATCCAAGGAAACCTAAGCATTTAACAAGTATGCTACTAAAATCAAAATTTCACTCACTCATGTTTTAAGCACACTAACACTTATCTTATAAGGATTCATACTAGAAATTCCTTAAAAAGCTCATGCAGCAACTTCAAATACTAAGAACCAATTCAAACATCAACTAGATATGCATGCGCGTCCTGACCGTCCTCACAAGATAAAAAAATACCAACTATCGTTGGGCTTACGTAGTTAGCACAGTGGTATACATAAATACGGCTCTCCCTATATAGCTAGTCGATACACTCTAACCGTTCTTATCTTATCGAATCGTGGTTAGTGTACCTGCATAAGATTGATAGAACATATATATATACAATGAACCTTTCATGCCAGCACTCATGAAAGCGTCCCCAAACATTACCTTTCACTATAGAAGCGGCAGCCATACAATTCCCGCCGTATGGCCAACGTTAGCATACGCTACTCAGTGGCGTATTCACGAGTTCCTTTACTCCCAATATAGTCGATCGAGATCGATATATTGGCAGCAGCTCAAGTAGGCCACTGCTTGAGCACAGCGTTCGGTTCGCATCACCGACGGGAAGGTCAGACTCCCTCAGCTGACTGAGGATCCTTACCATCTTACCTCAACGTAGGTGCGTCGTTACAGGAATTAAGAGTTGCTTGTGAGTATGGTTTGACAAAAAGTAAAGTGCTGGAAGTCAGATAATATAAACCATACATAAATAGCCACCTAGTAATTCCCGTAAATTCACTAGGACTTTACGTTCTATGCACAACTCTTAACGAATCCAACGTAGTTTTCCGAAATTCTTTATGGTTCCAATTTTATAAGAAAACCAGTTTTTAAGGTTCCAACATCTCCGGTGTATGCTTGCAGCTCTGATACCAGCTGTGGCAGAACCGCCTAAATTATCCCGGCTCAAGTGCGCAGGCCATCACCATAAAGACAACATTAGCTTAAACGCACTTCAAACGGAACAATTTTTGGTCTGTCGGGTAACGTCCCGATACAACCACCGATTCTCGGATCAAACAAGCATACCCCGCACGAAGGCGAGTTCAGAGATATTACAACCACAATTTTACAACACAGGCATAGTAAAGATTACAAACCAGTTCAAACGATTATTACAAAACCAACTTAAGTAAAATAGTTATACAAGCCATAAGTGTAAAGCTTCAGGGTTTAAACAGCGGAAGATAAAACACGACGGCTACAACATGTCGCAAAAAGGATACCAGGCTAGCCTAAGCATGGTATCACTCATCATAGTCATTGCCGGTCGAAGACGTATCCCACTCTACGGACCAGCCAGGAGGCAACGAGCAAGGATAAGTCAAGCTAGCGATATGATCCTCAAAACTCATACCTGAAAAAGAGTTTCAACAGCAAGGCTGAGTATTCTAATACTCAGCAAGACTTAACCGTCAACGGGTATAAGTAACCCACCTTAGCTAGACTATGCAAGGCTTTGTGAGGCTCTGGTTTTCCTTTGCTGAAAAGCAATAAAGAGTAGGTCCTTACTTTCAAGTTTTAGCTTTCAAGATTCTAGTTGATTAACCATTCTATGTAAGCAACTACTACCCAATCATGGTGGAAACTTCTAAGCAAACATCAAGATTGATCAGAATATTGTTGCTCTTATTACTCTGTGTGGCAAATCGATCAAGCAGTCTCATTTCATTGTGAGAGGCGGACGATTCTGAATCGAAATTCAACCTTGCAAGGATAACCTAGCACACACGTCTGGAACACCGTCAGGTCATTCCCAAACAACCGTTGACCTTTCTTTCCGGCTTGTGGATAGTGTCACTCTCCCCGACTACAGGGCTCCAAGGCCGAACCTTGTCCCTTGAAGTCGTAGTGTTGCGCAACATAATAATAAAACCTATCCCTACTGAGAGAGTGAAAGGTATATCCACTCCCCGGTCCAATCGGCTACTAGGCTTGCCGCGTACCATATTTACGGCATGTGGCTAGTACTTTCAAAAACTTAACCGGCACTACCACACACCGCGACCTTAGCAAGTTTATCAACACAGACGGGGTCTCACATAAGGTCATGATATCGAACACAACCCCGTCCGTCGTCCTTATATTGATAACAGAAAGTAAACAGGCAATTCCTATAAAGCTCGCGAGTGACAGGCAATCACTCGACTTTTACCGGTCCTATAAGCTTAGCAATTATTCGAACTCAAGTCTAGTGTTCAGTACATAGGTTCCTAGGATCATGCATCTAGGGTTTCAATTCAAATCCTAAGAACTGTAAATGCACAAGTAAAATAATGCAGTAAATAATAATAGTTTGAAAAATAGGTTATGTCCGGGGCTTGCCTTCTCGGTAGTTGCTAACTATTTCAGCTCTAGGCTCTTCCGAACTTTGGTCCGAGGCTTCAGTTAGTTCAGCAGTGTTTACTTGAGCTTCGAGATCACCGCCGTCAGACTCCGGGATCAGCTCGTACGTCCCGTCCGATAAGGCAGTCGTGTCTATATGCAATGCAAGAACAACATTATAAATACACACATGGGCTATCGTTTATAGAGTAGTTAAATACCAAATTTAACTACACAAGGCATCATGATCAACAGCACAAAAAAAGTTGATTAACTTCCTAAACAAGTGGGGGTGATTTCCTATACAATTAAGTCATGGTTTGCAAATAAATCAACAACTCAGAGCAAAAATAGCAATAAATTCTACCACAATTACACTAAACATAACATGAACAAAGTAATCTACCCTGTTAAAATCATGCCAAAACATCTAACCATTTAGTCAGAATAATTCATTCACTCAGATAACATCTAGAACAAGCATGAATTATACAGGTCAAACTAAAGCAGATCAGAAGCTAAAAATTTAACATGAGATCTATACAGGGATGAACCAGTTACTGTGAAGTTTTCATGATTTTATCTACAGAGGATTAATTCTGATAAAACAAACAAAACAGACATCAGAGTTAGCAAGATTCATTTTTAACTCCTGTTCTATTCATAAACTCAGTCTCAAACTTCCTGGACAAGCTAATATACCCAAATAGAACATGCATAAATATTTTCACGATTTATTAAGAACAGAAACTATTTACCATAATTAAAGTCTATTAAACAAGGATTAAAACAAATAAATAGATACTCCAAAGAACTGATTAATAAATTTTTATAGAAAAACTAGTGTAACATGAGTAAATTACTACAAAAATTTCAGAGTAACACAAGCTTTCAAGCATCAGATAAGAAAAAGATTAAAGAACTAGTATTTATATACCTAGTAACACAAATCAAAATCTACAGCAAAAACTTGTAACTAAAGCCTAACATATTATAGTTCTACTGCATAGAGCTCTTCAAGAGGATTCCAAAACATCAAGATTTTCTATTTTATGAATTTTCCACGAATTGATATTGAATTTCAAAGATCACAGCAAACTATTACAAACAAGTCCCTGCGGGCACTATTCCTATGAGTCACTGTCTACGCAGATAACCCCCTGGGGTTTTTCAAATTCAAACACCGACGTCCCTGGCCGGGTCAGAGAGGGGAGGCGGGGTTTGACCGGCCGTTTCCCGGCGAGGGGGTCGCCGGCGGCGAGGGGAAACAGGAGTGGGGGCCAAAGGAGTCCAAGGCGCACCTCTGGGTGCTTGGAATCGAGGCTAGGGTGGTCGGAGATGGGTTGTCGACGGCGAGCGGCGGCTTGCGGGCTCGGAGCACGGCGGCGGGGTGGCTCCGGTGGGGTTCGGGCGAGGGGAAATGGCCTGGGAGCTGCGCTAGGACGAGGCGCGGCTGATGGTGGGGGCTGTAGGGGTGGAGCGGGTCTGGGGTGGCGGTTCCGCGGCGGGGTGAAGCTCGCCGGGGTTTGGGGTGAGTGGCTGCGGCGTTCTGGGGCGTGGGGTTAGGGAACTGGCGAAAAGAGGAGAGGAATAGCGCGCAGGGCTTCTTGTAGTGCTCAGGCGCGCGAAAGATCGAGAGCTGGGCCTCTGGTTTGGGCTCTCCACGGCGGCGGCGAGGTGGCGGCCGGCGGGGCGGTTCTGGAAGCGGCGGGGCGCGTGGCTCGGCCGGGAAGGCTCCAGCGCGAGGCTAGAGGGCGGTGGAGGAGGTCGTCCGCGACGCGTGGGTGCCAGTGCACGGCGAATTAATGGCCGGAATGGCCGGGAAGGCGCCGGCGGTGGCGCTGTCGGTGGCGAGAACAGAGCAGGGAGGTGGGAGATGGAGATAAGGGCGATTTTGCAATTACCAAAAATTCCAGGGACTAAACTGTAAACCAGTGATAACTTTTAAACCAAAGCTCAAATGGAAAAGTGCCCAACATGAAAGTTGTTCAGCTTTTCAAGATCTACAACTTTGATGTTGTACAAAAATTTATTTGACCAAAGATTCAAGAGCTAAAATTAAAAACATTGAAGGGATTTTGAATTCTAGGAATTTTGTCTTTCTCAAATCAAATTCACTTCAAATGTAGACTTACAAGCAAAATTGGCTGCCATGCATTAAATGCACTGAAATTTTACAAAAACACCCTCCACAAAAGCTATATTCATAATTAACTATATAAAGGACCTTGCATAAAATCATAATTACACATATAACCTTTCATAATTACAAAAAGATCCTTTTTAAGTAATTCAAGCACATAATGCATAGCAAACATACACAATTACTGTGCAGACACCTATTTAATTACTGTGCAGACACCTATTTAATTACTGTGCAGACACCCGGGGTGTTACACCCACGGCCGCCCATGCCACAGCCGGCCCTGGCCTCGCAAAGGTGCCTTCCTTCCTTCCACGCCGACGCCGACGCCGACGAGGACATCCACGCCATGGCCTTGCTGCAAGCTGGCCTCTGTACAGCGGGCGACCATGGGCCGCGCCGTCCGACGTGCTCGACATCACCTTCCACATGCTCCGCTTCTTGCCGCCTCCATCGCCGTCCACCGACCTCCTTGCGGTCCTCCCACGCGCGTTCGCCGCCGCATTGGGCTTCTTCCCCGCGCTTGCGGGCCGCGTCCGCGACAACCATGTCGTCGGCGGCGGCGGCGCCGGCACGGTTGTTCCCCTCGTCCTCGCGGCGTCCGAGCTATCCGTGGCTGACGTTGACACCGACGTGCCTGGCTCGGCCCTACATGACCACCTCGCACCGATGAATATGGAAGGCGACATCGCGGATGGCCCGGCGCTCACGCTCCAGGCCACGCGGTTCGCGTGCAGTGGCATCGCGCTGGGGATGCGCATGGCGCACGCGCTCAGCGACGGCGTGGGCGCCTCCCAAACTGGCCACCACCGTGCCTTGCCCATGGACGCCGCCGTGTAGGTCGCACAAGCCGCTGGCAAGAAGATGGTGAAGGTGGTGATGCTGGTGTCGCTTGATGAAATGCCTCAACCAGGAGGTGCTTTGAGGAGCCAAGTCAGCATGCCATGTCAACGCTAGGAGCACGCATGGACAGTTATGGACCTGCAGTGAACAACTTAACAAGTTCATGGATCCAAAAATGCATTTTCACAGTTAGTGGACCTAAGTGACACCTCCTTACAAGTTGATGGACCTCCAGTTCATTTTACTCAATGCAAAATGTTCATTGTTACTTAGTGATATATTTCCATTATTTTCCTTCATGATAAAGTTGCAGTCCAATAAACATGAACTTTTGTGATGGAGCTTGTTAATTACATCTTTACCGGGTAAAAATTTATAGAGTAGTAATTGACTTTACTTGATCTCATTAAGTGAGCTGGGTGGGTGTGGTTTAACTAAGGTCATTATTCACAAGGATACTTAGTTATTTTATTTCTTATACTAGAAAACGTTTATGGTGCTGAGGTTTTTATACAATGTATAGGACTTTGAAATTAGATTGCAGCAAAATTTATAGCTGAAAACAATAAATAGTTTATGCATGAAAAATAAATTAAACAACTCCAGCTATAAATAAGATTGAATTATACAGAGCAATTTACATGAGTTCTGGTTTTCAAATTTTTACTGAGTGTTCCACATATGCTACTAAACTTACTGTAGATTTTCTATATTTTTCCTCTCCAAGTACCAGGAGCAATAATTTATCCAAACTTAAGTCCTATTTAACAAGATTAAATTCTACAGAGACTTCCATTGAGTTTTTTAGTCTCCAAATTATTCTATAGCCCTTTCTATCCACAAGTATACACTGGTAAAAATATCAGCATTTATCTCTTACAGAAACTATCGACTTGAATTTAAATTAACTAATACATGGATAAATAATCTAACCTGTTTGTGTTAAGAAACAATTTCTCAAACTTTTTTGTGTGGCATCTAGATCCTTACAAGATGACTCTGCGCAAGTTTCATATGCAAATTCACAATAGATTAACCAGAAGAAAATAACCATTCTAGATCTAAGATAAAAAATGAGCTTCATGTATCTCCAGTTCTACTAAGCATCTAGTCCCCAACTTTGTGTGAAGGTTCCTATACTTAAGAATAGTTATTGGTAAAAGTTTCATATTTTCCAAGCACTAAAACTATTTATCATGATGTAGTGCTGTTGTTCATAGATTAAATCATAGATCTGCCTAGACAGTTGCAAATAATCCCAAACTTGTACACTACTGTTCTTTTAGTATTTTTAATACATAGAAAAAGTTTCATTCAAAGATATGGAGTAGAACATCCAGAACAAAAATGAGATGCCTAACCCTAGATCCAAACAAGATTCAATGTTTCATCTGGTTAAAGTGACTTTCTCGTTCTCGAACTTTTACCTAAGTTTCTACTCAGTGCAAAATAGTTGCCATCCAAAAATCTCCCCTAGTTCATGTGTAGAACTCCTAGAACAATTATAAGCTAGTTATTCATGATTTAAATGTCAAGCTAAAATACTGAAAATCAGTTCATGGCCATGTTGACAAAGTTGTAGAGTTTGTTTCGAAGATTCCAAAAAATTTTAGTTTGCATTTTTAGGATTTTTTTACAAATTGTTATCGAATTTCAAGGTTCACAGATTAACATTCATGAGTTCTAGTTACATTTTTCATTTTAGTCCCTGCAATCTTGCAATGGGAACCCTAGAAAGATTTCGTTCATCGCAATGGGGACCCTAGCCATGGGGGAACGTTGGTTTCTAGATGAAATTTGGCGCACTCCGTCGCCAGCAGCGAGGGGTAGGGGCGGAAAGGTACAAGGGGGTCCACATGCACCTATTGGTGGCTCGGGTTGGGGAAGAGGTGGCCGGAGATGGCGGCTCCGCAGGAGCATAGGGCCGGCGGTGGTGGCAGCCCTACTCCGCCGAGCTCCGGTGAGGTATGGGCGGCGCGGTCGGGCTCGTGAGCTTCAGTGAGGAATGGAGAGGGTCGTGGGGTGTTGGGCTGGGGAAATGTGGGTGCGGAGGGACACTCTCCGCGGCGAGGTCGAGCTTGCTGGCAATGGCGGAGGGGCGGTGAGGGTTTGGGGCGCTGCCGGGGAGGCCACTGGCCCTTTTATAGGCGACGAGTGCGAGGGGGAGCTCGGGCTGTGTTTGCATCGATCAAGGGAGGGCTATGCAGCCGGGTGGTGCGCGAATTGCCGACGCCATCGGCCAGCACCGACATCGTGGCGCTCGGCGTGTTGGCTGGGGCGCGTGGCAGCCGTGGGGAGTGCTAGGGGTGCCGGTTTTGGCAATCCAAGGGGCGTAGGGCCTACTTGGCCGGGCGGGCGTCGCGCGCACTGGGTTGAACTGGCCTCCTGCTGGCGCCAGCGGCGTACGGTCAGGCGCAAGAGAGAGAGAGAGATGGGAGAGATGCAGGGGAGGGTATGGTTGGAAAAAGGAAAATGCTCAGGGGTCTAGATGTAAACCAAAATTTTCTCCCTGTTCCCGAGGTCAAATAAAAAAACTTTTGAATACCAAATTTGTCCAGTTTTTCAAGATCTACTACTTTTGTTTTAGGTACATTTTCATTTGAGCACGGGTTTGTGAATTATTTTAAATTTTCAAACACTCCACATAAGGACTTGTTAATTTATGTAAATTCCATCACATTTAACACTAGAGCTCTATTTAACTTGTATTGCTATTATCTTTAGGATTATGCCTTATAAAGTTTTAAAGGCACGTTTGACATGATTTAAGAGTTACAACAATTTTCCAATTTCACCCAATTATCTTCACATATCCCTTTGCTTAAATTTGTGTTTGGATTTGATGTGTTCTTTTATTTTACTTGCTCCCACATTATGTCATATGATTCTAGTATAATGCTTAGTTTAGCCAATTTAAACACCTATGGTGTCACAGCCTACCCCCATAAAAAGAATCATGTCCCAAGATTGGATAGATAAACAAGTGTGGAAGTGAAGGTACCTTGGGTAGAATCAAGAAATCTGGGAAAGTTTCGATTGAGATAACTTTCAGTTTCCTAGGTAGCTTCCTCTTCAGTGTGATGATTCCACTGAATTTTATACATTTTAACCACCTTTCGATGAGTGCCTCTTTCTCTTTGATCTAGAACTTTGAAAGGATATTCAACATAAGAGAGGTCCGGTTCCACCAAGATTTCTTGTTATTCAATGATCTTGGTAGGAACTCTGACATATTTCTTGAGTTGAGAGACATGGAATACAATGTGGGTTACTGCAAGTTGCGAAGGAAGTCGCAATTGATATGCCATGGGTCCACATTCTTCGATGATCTCATAAGGTCTGACATAGTGAGGACCTAACTTTCCTTTTATCCCAAATCATTAGACACACATGGTTGGTGAAACTCGAAGGTAGACATGATCACCAACAGTAAACTTCAAGGGCTTCCTTCTTTTATCAAAATAGCTCTTTTGTCTAGACTAGGCCGCCCTCATAATCCACTAGCTCTTCGTCGCCCTGTACCGAGAATGCTAGTGGTGTTTCTCCATCACAAGGAGCCGAAACGGGCATTGCGAATTTGGCTTTCTGCTTTGATGCAACCTCAACCGGTCTGACCGGTTGCTATGGGCGGTCAGACCAACCGGTCAAACCGGTCGCTTGTACCGGTCAGACCGGTCGCCTGAGGCGGTTCGACCGGTCATGCTGGCTGGTCAACTGCTTTGACCCTCCATACCTCGCCCTGAGGGACCATAGGTCTGTAGTGGTTGAATTGTTTGTCCCTCAGCCTCTTGAACTCCTGCTCCTTCTTCTCCTGAGCACGTAGGCACTGCAACATCCTTCTTTGAGTACAAGTCAACCCTGGAGGACATCATCTTGGTTGAAAGTACTTTGATGTTGAACTACTGCTGCTGGCCTCATGATCATTAGCCACGATTGGCCTTTCGATAGAAGGATGGACCAATTTACCAAAAACCATCGGTCTTGTACCCGCATCACCGACAACCACTTTGATATTGCCGATCTGCACATCATCATTGGATTTAGCTTTCTCTGGATCAATAGTGGGTTGTACCTTTTCTTTATTCTCCTTGACACGGTAAACTTGTCTTGGAGAATGAGCTTTTCCCGACCTCCAATGAGATCGGTCTGACCGGTCAGTGGGTGACCGGTCTAACCGGTGCAGGCTGCCGCCTCTGACCTGATTGGTGGGGTCCCAATCGGTCGTGCACTGGTCGTGAAACCTTGCTGAACACAAGCCGTCTGTGATCCTCCTCCCTGTGGTGAGATGGTGGGTATAGCATCGGATAACAATACATCCAAATTCCTTCATGCCCCCATGTAGGACAAGAAAAAACCCGATGCCGGTGACGCCCATGACGTAGTAGCATACACCTTCTGAGGAGGGAACACTGTAGTGCTCTCACCCCTATGCTTGCTGGATTCTCCCCTAGGAGAAGAACGCTTGCCTTGATGTGGAGGTGAACTTGGTTCTTTTTTTAGAGGCCGATCTTTTGGAACGGCCTTTGTGTACTTGTTCAGTAGCTGAGCAAAGGTGAGCTTCTGCTTTGTAAAACTCCCTTGCACCTTTGACTCATTAACCTTCCTAGTACCTTCTTCCGGGCGCTTAGGCTTGAAAGTTCTGGGTCAGCTTTTTGCCTGACCGATCTGACCGGTTGAGGCGACTGGTCTGACCGGTCGTGCCTGAGTTGATGTTTCCGCTTCTAAGCAATTCATCAAATGTGAAAGATTCTTTGGAATCGGCTTAATCGATGAACAAGAACATGGCTTAGCTTCTGATGGCCATATGAACTCAGCAAATTTCTTTTTCTCATCGTCCGAATCAGATTTACAATCAACATGTATGGACCGATGAGTATTATGGGCATCTTTTGTGTTCTGGAGTCTAAATTCTAAACCCAAGACTTTCATGTGCAAATAATTAACAGTGTGGTACTCAAAGCCTTCGAGTTCTTTTTTAAATAAGAATGCAAACCATCAAAAGCCAAATCAGCCAATTCCTTTTCAGAAACAGTTAAATTGAAGCATAAGTTTTTTTATATCTTTAAACCTTCGGAAGTAATCGGAAGCTGGCTCATCTTGGCCTTGCCTAACCGATGCCAAATCTGACAGTTTAGCTTCATTATGCCCATTATAAAATCGATCATGAAACTTACGTTCCAACTGATTCCAAGATTTAATAGAATTCGGGGCCAATGAAGAAAACCAAGAAAAAGCGGTTCCAGTCAAAGATAATGAAAATAAGCGAATGCGCAAACCATCATGGAAACCAGCTTTTCCCAGTTGTAAAATATATTGGTCAATGTGCTCCCAAGGTGCTCTGTTATCATCACCACTAAATTTCATAAAATTAGGAACAAACCAACCAGCAAGAAAAGAAACTAAGTCTAATTCAGCGGGATATGACCTTTGGCATAATCTAGAACTACCCATATCCTCACCGAGTTTGGTTTTCATCGCACCAACCAGATCTTTTAACCAAGAAAGATCGGCTTCGCATCTACTAGTCGTAGACGCTTGTACTATGGAATTAAGACGATGTGATATGGATCATCTTGTACCATCGTCTGAACCGAACTTATTGGTGCACGCCCCAAATCTCCATGTACATTATTAGAAATCGGTTTGTGAAGAAAATCAGATTCTTGTGAAGAAGAAGGCTGCACACAATTTGTCGGCTCATTGGTTCGGCTAAGGATTGCCGAGCAAGGAGTAGACGTGTTCGGTGTAGATGTTACTGGGCTGACCGCCGATGCACCGGTCTGACCGGTCTATTGGACCGGTCTGACCGGTCCAGCCATGTTTGGCTGTGACGCTTACGGTGGTAGTGTTTGCCCTTTATAGTAGTCCATCGGCATGGCATACGATGCTTCTCGGGCAGATGCTGGCGTAGCCGATGAACTAACGATTTGGAAAGCACAATTATCATCTAAAGGTTTGCCTTTTTTCATGATGTCTAATTGATCCTTTAAATCATTCATGGGCTTTTATATATTAGCAATCTTCTGATCCATAATAGATGATAATTGGCTAAACAAGTCGGAAGATGAAGTAATTACATCGCTTATTGCCTCGACTTGCTTATTCTTGAGCGTGAAGGAGGGCATCACGAAGTCTTGAACCCTCGTGACCTGGCCTTTCTCATCTTTTTTGAATCCCTTCAAAAATTGTGCTTTGAAGTGCTCCCTGACCACCAAGTAATCTTGGCACTCCTCCTCGCTGAATTCCTCGATAGATGTGGAGATGTTGCCTTCGTCGTGGTTGGTGATGACGCCCATCTTTTCTAGGGAGTAGATTAGATCGGTTTTGAATAATCAGATTATTCTTCCCCAGCGGAGTCGCCAAAAAGTGTGTTGACGCAAAATCTGGTTACACACTCCAATGCGTAGAACACACAGCAAGATCGTTAAAACGATCAATAGCAGCCTCCCTGTGCTGACTGGTCAGACTGGTTATGGCGATCGGTCAGATCGGTTCTACAGAGAACTCCGCGAAGACCAAAAACCTCGAGCTCGGTAGGGACCCCATCGGAACTCGTGGATCTAGTGTTGCTCTGAGGTCGGCAGGCCACTCAGAACATCCTCGAACACCGTAGTGACGAGTGAAGAACAACAGATGGGGTTGGAAAAGCTAGGGTTTAGAGAATAAATGTAGGGTACGAGTTGTTGAACGATTGGGATTTCCCTACAATCGGCTGTGGCCCTTCATATATATAGGGTGGGGAGGTCTATAACCGCTAGGAGTCGGGACCCTATCAAATCACGTGTAAAAATACAACTCCTAACTCGGATTGGGCGTTTCGGACCGGTTTGACCGCCCTGGACCGGTCTGACCGGTCAGACCGGGGTGCAGGTCTTCCAGGAGGCATAACTTCCTCTCCGGACTCCAAATTGGATGTTCTATATATGCATTTAGATCGCCTCGACGAAATCTATGCAATGGTGTAGTCCAATTAGCAATTTGATAAACTTGTCTAGACCGGTCTAACTGGTTTATATGAGAGGTCTGACCGGTCTGCCTAGATTGCCTAGAAAACCTTAGTCGTGCCAATTTTGGGTGTCAACAGAATCATACTTTTGAGATGTATTTGGTAAGCCCGCAATAAAATTCATACTGTTTTCTTCCCATTTCCATGATGGAATAGGCAGAGATTGAAGGGTTTCAGCTACATTCAAATGACTGGTTTTCACCCTTCGACATGTGTCACTTTCTGCATTATATTTAGAGATTTCTCTTTTTATTCAGGTCCACCAGAAATTTTGCCAAAGATCTTGATACATTTTGGTGCTACCCGGATGAATAGGGAATTTAGAGAGGTGTGCTTTGTCAAGAATTTGTTTTCGGAGTTCATGATTTTTAGGAACGACCAAGCGACTTTCAAACCATAGAACTCCTTTATGATCCAGACGAAAACACTTGTACTTCCCTTCTCCTCGTGAGAGTTTCTATTTGGTAATCCCAATACCTTTATCATGGAGTTGTGCCATGATGACTCGGTCATAAAGTGTTGGTTCAATGGAAATTTGATTCAAAGTAAATTGGTTCAATGGAAATTTGATTCAAAGTACCATGAGGAATTATCTCCAAACTCAGCTTCTGCATTTCAATGCACAGTGTCTCATTGTACAGTTCGACAGAGAGACAATTGCAATGAACCTTATGGCTGAGTGCATCCGCTACTACGTTAGCCTTGCCTGGATGATAATGCACCTCAAGATCATAATCTTTGATTAATTCCAGCCATCTTCTTTGCCTCATTTTCAAATCAGTTTGTGTGAAAATATACTTGAGACTCTTGGTCAGTATAGATATTGCAATGCATGCCCATAAGATAGTGTCACCAAATCTTGAGAGCATGAATGACTACTGCTAACTCAAGATCATGAGTTGGATAATTGAGTTCATGAGGTTGAAGAGCCCGGGAAGCATAGGTGATAACTCGATTGTCTTGCATAAGTACACAACCAAGACCAGTGCCTGATGCATCACAATAAACATTATCGGGTTGAGCTAAGACTGGGGTTGTGGTCAAATGTGCCCTTAAGGTATGGGAAGCTTTTTCACATTTTTCATTCCACACAAATTTTAGTCCTTTCTTCAGCTGTTCAGTCATAGGCTTAGCAATCCTCAAGAAATTTGAAATAATTCAGCAATAATATCCAGCTAAACTGAGGAAACTGTGAATTTGATGAATGGAGGTAGGAGGTTTACAATCCATCACCTCTTAAACCTTGCTAGGATCCACTGATATGACTTCATCGGAAATAGTGTGACCAAGAAATTTTACACTATTCAGCCAGAATTCACATTTCAAATATTTGGCATATAGTTGTTGGTCCTGGAGGCGTTGAAGAAAAATGTACAAGTGCTTCGCATGCTCTTCCTCATCTTTGGGCTAAATCAATATATCATTGATGAAAACCACGACGAACTTATCAAGCTCCCATATGAATACCGAGTTAATGAGATACATGAAATAAGCAGGATCATTTGTGAGACCGAACGACATGACTAAATATTCATATAGTCCATATCGTGTAGAGAAATCAATCTTAGGAATATCACCTGGTCTAATCTTGATTTGATGACAACCAGAACGAAGGTCAATCTTTGAAAAGATTTTGGCTTCAGCTAATTGATCAAATAGGATATCAATGCGGGGAAGTGGATACTTGTTTTTGATAGTTACTGCATTGAGAGGCCGGTAGTCAACATACAACCTCAGGCTATCATCCTTCTTCTTCACAAACAATGCTGAGCAACCCCATGGTGAAGCACTAGGAAGAATGAAACCCTTGTCCAGGAGTTCTTGTAATTGGATTTTTAGTTCGGCCAGTTCTTTTGGTGGCATTCTGTAGGGTCTTTCTGATATGGGTGCGGTGCCGGCTGCAATTCAATGATGAATTCGATATCTCGATTGGGTAGCAAATCGGGAAAGTCATCTGAAAAAACATCAGCATACTCACGTACCACCAGAATATCTTCTAGTTTGATATCCCTCATGGCGAATGCACAAGAGTTAATACATTCTCGGGATGGTAAGTACATGATGGAGGTGCCATGAGTTGGAGAATTTAGTTCAATGGCATATATCTAGGACTACTCCATGTCGAGTCATCCAATCCATTCCCAAAATAACATCTATGCCGTCAAGAGGTAAAAGAATTAATTTAATTTTGATGATTTTGTTGCCCAATTTTATGGGTACATGTCTTATTACTTGATTAGATGCAATTTTTCCACCCGGTGTTGAGATCATATAAGAACCTTTTGTGTGGTAGAAATCTAAACCAACTTTTTCCCAAATTTAGCACAAATGAAGCTATGGGATGCGCCAGAATCAAATAATATAACTGCAGGCTTGTGGTGGATAGAAAATGTACCCATCATCACTAGCACTCCCTCAGGAAGCTCGGCAAGAGTGGTGAAATTAATCCTCCCTTGGTTGACTTGAATAGACTGCTTCTTGCTATTATTTTGATTATCCCGACTAATGGGGGTATAAACCCGGAGTCCCTAATGGGCCCGCCTTAAACAGTAACGGCCCAACATCCTGTTGGGCTCACTCCGGCACAGCCCACGAACCGGTACGAGCAACTGCCGCTCCTCAACACCCAACACGACCAGAGGCCGGCCCTCCATAGACACGTGGAGGCCTCCCGACCTAGGACACCCCCGGTCAGCGCCGTACCGAGTGACCAGGGCCGTGCGCTCCAAGAACTCCGCCCCATACAACGGGCATGCCAGTCAAGCCGGGCCCCGTACGGGCTCAGACGTTGCCCACTCCCTCCGCACGCCGCGCCTGCGTGATCCACAGGACTCCCTGACAGGGGATAGTGTTGGCCGTGCAGGCCACACGACGCAACGGGAGAGAGCGTCAACGAGCTCCGTCTTCCACGCCGTAATGATAGCTTCCCTTGGACACCACTCCATTACGCCAGCGGGTGTGACAGGGCAGCACCGCCTGACCGTGGCAGGGCACCCCTCAACGGGTGTGCCATCCTTCGGGCAGAAGCCAAGCAGGGAAGGACGCGCGGCAGCGCTACGAACGGAGGAGCTGGTATGGACGGACCGGATAGGAGACGACTTCCGAGCGACCGACCGAGTGGCCATGCCACCCCGACTGACCATGGACGGGACAACAGCTAGACAACCCGTTGCCCAAGAAAACCAACCTGACACAAGCCTCTTCACTCCCGACCAACTAGGCGGGGCCCAACGACTGACGAAGATGAAGGACCCCCGGGCGGAACCAAGACACCATGATATATATGTGTAAACAGGGGGGCCCCACCTTGAACTATAAAACGGAAAGCCCCTACATAGGAGAGGGTTGGACTTCGTGATATTCAAGCTCGAGAGAACATATTTCTTGAAGGCTTGTAAGCTCCCTTCTGCACATTTGAGCACCTTGGGCTTGAGCGCAATAGAACGAGAGAACCACCCCCCATACTGGACATAGGGCACTTTCTGGCATGAACCAGTCTAAATCCTCGAGTGTTTGTGTGCTAGACCATATCCGATCAAACGCACAATACACTAGCAATCGAGTAGTTTGATAGTTGGCCATTTTTTGAGCCGACACCAGCGGAATCCTTTCCCTTGATTAGACTGTCCTGCTTGCGGGCATGCTCGAGCAAAGTGAGCAGGGCTCCCACACTTAAAGCAGCAATTTGCATTGTCGTGACAGATTGACTGCTGAACATTTGGCTTTGGGCAAGTTTGCTACTTAGAAGGGGGTATAACACGACCCTGCTACTGCTGTGGAGGCCTGATGACCCAGCACCCAGGTTGAGGGGCTTTCTGAGGAGGTGCAACTGTAGTATTTTGCACCAAACAATACCTCGGTGGCTAAGCACTCTAGGGTCCAACTGGCGCTTTTCTATTCTTCTCAGACCGATGAGCCAGAATACAGTCCTCTTCGGTGATTGCCAAATTAACCAGCTCATTATATGAGTCAACTCGAATGAGATTTAGATGTTCCTTGAGCTTGGTATTACGGAAGCGATCTCACTTCTTAGAGTCGGTATCCGCATGATAACCTGCATACTGAAACAAATGATTAAATGCCTGAGCATACTACAGTTTTATACGGGTTCCTTGAGTGAGAGCCAAGAGCTCATTCAACTTTATCTCCAGAAGACCTTCAGGAATGTGGTGAGCTCGGAATGCAGTCTTTAATTCATCCCAAGTGACCACATGATTAGCGGGAAGCATGGAATAATAGTGCTCCCACCAAAGGCGTGCTACGCGAAGCTACTGTGTGGCGAAACGAGCCTAGTTCTATTCTGAGCATGGTGCCATGAGTAAAGAAAACTTGGTCTCAATAGTACGAATCCAAGTGTCTGCATCTAGTGGTTCCTTCGTCTTGTTAAACAAGGGAGGCTGAGTCCCCAAGAAGTCCTGATATCCGGCCTCCTGTAGTGGATGAGCATTGTGCCCACCACGCTGCTAATGCTGGCCTTGCTGCCCTTGTACGATCTGATGAAGGAGCTCCGTCTGTGCAGCGAGCACCTAGCCGAAACCAGGTGGTGGAGGCGGCAGTGGTTGTTCCACTCCCACATGCTCCAAAGCCACTAGGGAGTACCCTGAGTCGATCCCACCATCTGAAATACGCAAGTTTTTGAATCAGCCACAGGATTCAAAAACCTTCCATGCTTTTCATAGAACAAGTATGTAACGACTAGTTTCCAAAAGCTTGGTAAAACAGTTTACACAGGAAGCGGTCGTTATGAAAAAATTTATA
The DNA here is from genome assembly GCF_016808335.1 of Panicum virgatum. Lineage (NCBI taxonomy): Eukaryota > Viridiplantae > Streptophyta > Magnoliopsida > Poales > Poaceae > Panicum > Panicum virgatum. The sequence goes on along the minus strand of NC_053153.1, from coordinate 44,720,177 downwards.
ACTGGAGTTTGATGTTATGGCAGAACCACCCAAAATAAACTCATTTCCTCGAGTAAAGTCTCGATTAAAGCCAGGCTATTCGGGATCTAAACAAATATCAACTCACACGAAGATGAGCCCAAAGAGTACAATACAGAACATTTCTTACATCTCAAAGTTGCAGTGGAAAAATTAAATTATTACAAACCAGTTCAGAAGAGTAGAGTACTACAGAGTTATTACAGTAATACAATTAATCAGAGTATCATTATTCAGCGGAAGATTAAAAACACGAGTACTAGCGATAGGTAGGATGCCACGATGAAGCCCGTACGCGACATCACTTAGCAGGAGGGGTGTCAGCACTCGCTGAGGGACCACTCAACAGACCAAGCCAGAGGTAAAGTACACAGCCAAGTCAAGATAGCAATCATATCCTCAAAGTCAGTACCTGAAAAATAGTGCCACAAGCAAGGCTGAGCAACTAATACTCAGCAAGGCTTAACCATCACCGGATATACATAGTCTGTTATCTAGACATGCAAGGCTTTGTAAGCTCTAGATTTGTTTTACTGAAAAGCAATAAAGAGTAGATCCTTATATTCTTATATTCAAGTTTCAGCTTTCAGATTCTAGGTTGATTAACCATTCTAGGTAAGCATGCTATTTCTAGACAGGCATGGTGAAAACATTAATCATACATCAATATTATCATCATCATGTTCCACTTGTTACTCCATGTGACAGAAATTGTTAAGCAGTCTCAAACCGTGAGAGGCGGGCAATTCGAATCGAGTTTCTTAACCTTGCAAGGCAAAACTAACACACACGTATGAGGAACTACGCCACCCACACGACTTTTCCCCTTTCTTCCCAGTCCGTGGATCCGGGTCACCTCCCTCGACTACAGAGTCCGACCACTCTGCAGCCGCATGTTGCGCTCATCCTGGACCTAATCCAAAAGAGGGTGAATGGTCATTCCACTAACTGGTCCAATCAGGTAGTTAAGCTTACCGATTACCATATTTCTCGATATGTGGCTAGTACTTTCAAAAGCTTAACGAAATGTGCCACACACTACGACCTTAACACCTTTTTACTACACAGACGGGGTATCACAAGTACCACAACCCCATCCGTCATCTTTATATTACTGCAGAATGTAAATTCATGCAACTCCTATGATCTCGCGAGTGGCGAGAAACCACCCGTCTTTCACCAGTCCTAATTAGCTGAGCATCTAGTCGAGTTAAACCAGGTAAACATTACATAGGAACATAGAATCGTGCATTTAAGGTTACAAAACAACTCCTAGAAACTTAAATGCACAACTAAAATTATTACAACATAGGTTGAAGAAATAGGCGAAAATAATAGGATCAAATGCACCGGGGCTTGCCTTCCTGGGCACTGCTAGCCTTGGGCTCTTCTGGACTTTGGCCCGGGTCTTGTTCTAGTTCAGTTAGATTCAACACATCACTCTCTGGAGTGTGATCCCTTGCGGGAACCAGCTCGTAAACACCGTCGGATAAATTTACAGACTCTATATGAATGCATAGGTGATCTTTGTTACAATATGACACAAATTTACTTCTTTCGTTCACTATAAAGTTGTAATCCAACAAATGTGTTACTTTAGTGATGAACTTGTTTATCTCAATTTACTGGACAATCATTTATTGAGTAGCTCAAGTATTTAATTTACTTTATAAAATGAACTGGGTGGCAGTTTTTAATTTCTTGACTATATATACAAGAACATTTGCAAAAATCAAAACAGAAGCTAGAAACATGATCTGGTGCTGAAAATTGTATACAATATAGATTAGATACGCTAGAATTTGCAGTCAAAATTTCAGATCAAAATAGTAAAGTATGCAGGCATGAAAAATCATTAAAACAGAGCATGCTAGAATCAAACTAAATTTGTACAGAATGATGTACAAAGTTTCTGGGGCTCAAAAGTTTACAGCAACTACTACACATGATATACTAAGCACTGTAATGTTTTCAAAATTTAATCTAGGCATATCTCAGGAGAAATAAATTCGACAACATAGCCACGCATATATCAAGATTTATTTCTACAGATAGCTGCATAAGGTTTCTGCATCTCAAATTGTTACCAGAGTTTAGACTACTCCTAAATATACTTCAGTAAAAATATCAGCCATTATATCCACTACTGGAAATCGCATGTTTTCCTAGGATTAGTTTTGGGACCTGGCTAACTTACGGCCAGCCGTAAATTAGACTAGTCTTACAGCCCTTCCATTTTTGGAAATTGTAACCGTCCACTACAGTCTGCTTGCCTGTTCTGGCAAAATTTGATGTTTGACGCTTTTTTTTTGCATGCACATGTCGCTCCATCCATGCACAGGGCCCACACAAGATTCCCACCAAAGAAACAAGTCTCACGTTGAAAAAAGACGTAGTTTTAAAACTGAACAACAAAATTCAAATCTGATTGTACCGCTGCGTTGGCCTCAACAAAAACTTTAAAATAAAATCTCACTTCAATATATTTCGATCTCTTTACAATGAGAAGCATTTTTGTTAAAATCTGAAAGCATATTATAATAACGTATAAGCAAATTAGAATAAATGTACAAGAAAATGAACATGATTCAAAACAACATTGTTTCTTCACCAAAACAGGGCAAGCCAAGGTGAAATCCCTTTAAAAGGTAGCATTTTACTTCATAGACAAAGCATCCACATAAAGTAGTTCTTCTCGTCTCATCGTTCTGCTCTCCTCATCCATATATCGTTCTGCTCTTCTCATCCACATAGAAGTAGCATTTTACTTCATACATTGAAAATTCATTTTTACTCAATTGACCGGCCAAAGTCAGCAAGTAAATGATTAAATAATGGAACTAGCAAGCAAGTAAATGATTAAATAATGGAACTAGAAAGTAAGTAAATAATGGAACTAGCAGTAGCATCACTACAGCATGAAAATGAAAATCCATATACCTACCTGACTGAATCCTTGCTGGAGTGCTTATCTGCTTATCTACCTAAGCTAATGACGACAGACATTGTTGCTGTTGCAGTGACAAAACAACTCCTGCGCCGCTGCTACTCAAACAAGAGGAATTGAGTTGTTATTCCTGTCGTCCTGGAGTAGAGAGGTGAAACTGCAGTAAATTATAGGCAATCCAATTAATCGTGTTGGTTTTCAGTACATCAGGAAATCAAGGAAGAAAAAGAAAAAGGATAACTAGAATTTGAAAAATGGTGCATAGAATCGCTCAAATTCACCCCTTGCTTTTCCACCCATGCAAATCTGAATAAAAATAGTACATCCAGTCTTCATTTAGTATATCAGGCATCATCAAGTAAAAAATTTACACTCCTATTGTTGATATTTTCGTTGTTATATATGAGGAAAATGCTTATTGGGAACCATATTATTGCCCATATATAATAATATTATTGCCTAATTTCTACCTATAAATTGCCTAAATAAACTCCATGTGATTGCAATGTTTTAAATAGCGGGCTATGACATTTAGCGGCAAAGATCCTAAAATGCTGATAGCGGAAGCTATAGCCATAGCCAGATATAGCAGGCTATAGCGGGCTATTTCTACTAGCTGTAGCTCTCCAAAAAGGCTATAGCGGAAGATAGCGGCAGCTATAGCCGGCTATTTAAAACCTTGTGCTATTGGCTAATGTCCTTATCCTTTAATCTGAACACATAAAAAAGATAAGAAAACTACAGATACAGTTGGGTTATAGGGGCATTTAAAATCCATGTTATTACACACAACAATTATCTTACAACAAAAGTATTGCCTCGCAAAAAATAGGACACATAATTTGCTACCTTACAACATATTTTGCAGATAGTATAGCGATACTGATGACAGTGCCTTCCCCCCATGCAAATCCGAATAAAAGTAGCACATCCAAGCTTCATTCAGTACATCAGGCATCATCAAGTAAAAAAATTGCACTCCTAGTGTTGATATTTTTATTGTTACACATGGGGAAAATGCTTATTGTGAATCATATTATTGGTCATCTACAATAATATTATTGCCTAATTCCTACCTCTAAATTGCCTAAATAAACTCCATGTTATTGGCTAATGTCCTTATCCTTCAATCTGAACACAGACAAAAGACAACAAAACTAAAAGATAGAGTAGGGTTCTAGGGGGCATTTAAAATCTATGTTATTACACACAACAATTATCTTACAAAAAAGTGTTGCCTTGCAGAAAATACTAGGACACATAACTTGCTACCTTCAACATATTTTGCAGATAGTATAATGATACGTACCATGGTAGATGATGACATAGTACCTTGTTAACGCTTCTGCCATCTAGCCATTGCATAAACTACAACTAAATAAGAAAGAGAATGGAAGGCATTAGCTTAAAGCTTAAAAATACAATTAAAATATAATTTATGGTTAAGATATCGCCAAGGCTTGTGAATCAGCAATGAGCACCAACAGTGCTAGGGAAAGAACTAATAAGCAAAATAAAGAACTTAAGAGGTTTGACAGTTCATAAATGAAAAACATAACCTAGGAAAAAGAATATATAAAAAGCATTTGGTGCATGTACATCTATTACTAGGATTTGTACTAGTAGATCGGATACTCAACCAGTTAGTGAACAAAGTAACAAGCATTTTAGGCAAATACTGTATACATTTTAGTGATATCAGTTAAGCATTTTAATGAGAAACGGAGAGGTGGCAGCAGGGATGAAGGAAGGGGAAAAAGAAGATGGCACAGCCTTGTTACAGTTAAAAGATCAGATAGTTAAAAGTCACTTAGATAATAGTTAAAATCATATGAAACTTTTCTAACGAATTCGTTTCATCAGTAGTTAGGGGATACAAAACAAAAGTAAAGAAGACATACAAGTGGAAAAAAATGCAGAATCAAAAGGAGACAAAAATACACCCCCATAGAGCAAGGTACAGTGAACATCAGCAACCGTACTGTAAAAGCAAACCATCAACATTAGAGTGCGTGTTAATATCCAAGTAGTACCATCGTGCGTGATGTTTGATCCAGATGACAAAGGACTCGCACGTTCATTGTTCCACTGAATCTTGTGAAAGATGTTCATTCAAAAGAAGAAAATCTAGTGAAAGATTGACTCACCTTCCAATGTATCTCAAAGATTTAGGTGGCGAACCATCTTTGAGGTATTTACCCTTCTCCACAAACCTGACATGTATGGTCTAAATGTTAGCTGGAGCTTTGTTTCATCAAAAAAGGCTGGGCAGTCTTAGGTAAGGTAGCACTACGAGAACATGAACGATACATACTTCGCAATAGCTGCATCCCAATTTTTGGCATTCCCTTCATTGACTGAATAAATCTTTCCCATCTTAAGTATCTGCACAAAGTGAAGGATGAATGACACGGTCATCAGTATTGTGTTGCCTGAACCATAAAACAAAAAATGATTTAACCACAGTAGGTGTCTCAAATTAACCTTGATGTCTAGATGAGTCAGTATGAACTCGCCAAGTGATGGGTCAAGTGTGAAGCCATTGACACCACTCCCAGTGCTCAGAACAAGCTGCAGCAGATTAATTGCACAAGTCAATTTTAGATGGGACACTTAAAAGAAGATTGTGTTGAGGGAACACGGGTTTAAAAGATTTGATTACCGTGCAGGAACTGCCACACATGTAGTATCCCGCAGCAAGCATGTTTGTGCCAGGCTGCAACACAACCTCAAAATCTTGACTGTGCGCAGTTTGTTACAAGTATTATGATAAGTAACTGATGAGGAAAAATTAAATTGGATGCAGCATGTACTTCTGTACGGTTAGTGCTGAAATTTCCAGTTATTCCAGAGATAACACCGGTAAATCTAGGAAACCAGGTGGCGATAATATGAGAAAAGGAACTGCCCATTTGCTAAACTCTGGCTTTTGGCATCACTATCCTCAGATTCTGAAACAAAATTTCTACGTTCCGTGAAAGGACTGAGTCGTATTCATACCGTTCCGATTGAGACGCCACAGTCAATGTTGGAGGAGCCGTCGGGTGGATCAAAGCAGATGCAGTACCTGGCAGAAAATCGATGCATGCATTACAATCTTCAGGGATAGAGTAGCAGAAGCTAAGCTCACACCATGGTAGTAGCAAGCAGTGCTCACTTCCCACACAGTACAGGATCCACGAATGCTGCCTCCTCGTCCTCCTCCGACACAAGGACGCACTGCATGCGTGCACCGGCGCCGCGTCAGAGAACAACACACTAGGAACTGGAACGGACGAGGGGAAATGGACAAGGAGGATTCTGGATTCATATGGTGCGGCCGCTGCTGACGAGGGCCCTGCCGAACGCCGTCTAGCTTCTTCTACTCCTCTCCCTATCACACGTCATCGCACCAAGTTAGGCAGCTCGATCTCACAAGAGAAAATTGTGAGTGATCCAAGGGAGGCGATCGATTGAGGTATATATAAGCCTGCCGGCGCACTTGCCTGGATGTTGGTCTCGCTGGAGAGTCCAATGAGCTTCGCGAGCCCGGCCTTCTTGATGGCGAAGGTGACGAACTTGCAGCCGAGGACGATGTGGGAGAGCAGGATGGTGAAGTCGCCGCGGGACTCGGGATTCCGGCCCTGCTTGTGCTGCTTCGCCCCCACATCCACACTGATGACCACGGGCCGACGATGAGGAAGCCCCCAAGGTGAGATGCACAGATCCGAACCCAGGAGCGGCGGATCTGGCCCCCTGTGACCGCGGCCGATGGTGGGATGATCGCGGCAGATCCGAACCCATCAGGAAGGACGCGTGGCCAGGGGGTGGGCCGGGGTGGGGACGAGGAAGACGACCACGACTGGGGAGCATGCAGATCCAGGTGGGGGTAGAGCATCCGGTGACCAAGCGAAGACCAACAGCACGACCGGCGATGAGGTAGCATCCATGGCGATCTAGTTTTGGGCGGGGGGAGGTGGTTGACCGTGCCGGCAGCCGGCAGCGACTGGAGCTAGCCGAGATATGGAGGTGGGGGAGGGAGGTGGCGAGCGGCGGTGCGTTCGCCACTGAGCCGTGCCGGGGGTGGGGTGGGTGGGGGATTGGGTTGTGTCTGGAAATGTTGAAGCGCCCGGTCAGTTTGCAGGTGATGGACGCGCGAGAGGCCGGTGAGGGAAGTGGCCGTACAACTGGGCAAACGCACAGCCGGCTGGAATAGAGTCTTTACTTTAGTTAGTTTTGTTCCCTAGAAAACATTGCACAACCGTAGGGACCCATTTGTTTCCCTAGGACTGCACCTCAAAACTATAGGGAATCTTTTATTTCCCTACCGTTTTGTAGATTTCCTAGGGAAAGTTGGCATTTCCCTACCGCTGCACATTTCGTCAGGTACATGTCTCGGTGCCCGGTACCACGGGAGCAGCCGGATGGAACATTTCCCTAGGAGTGTATCAAAAAACGGTAGGGAATCGCACACTTGACCTCAAACCCTAGGCCTCACCAATTTTACTCCGCCGCCGCCAAATTCTTCATCTTCCCCGCCTAGCCAATTCTGTTGGCACCAAATCTTCTCCGCCCAACTCCATTACCGCGACTATCTCATCCAAATCCCATCTCCTTCCCCTCCTCATCTTCCCTCCTCATCCTGCAGCCGCGGCAGCCGGCCACCTGCACCTGCACCCCATCCCGTCCCCCTCCTCGTCCTCGGGCAGCAGCGGCAGCCGGCTAGGGGCGCGCACCTCCATCTCCTTCCCTCCTCGTCCTACAGTGGCTACGGCCGGCCGCCTACACTCCATCCCCTCCCCCTCCTCATCCTCGGGCAGCAGCAGCGGCGGGCTAGGGCCCAGGGGCGCCCCCATCTCCTTCCCTCCTCGTCCTGCAGCGGCGGTGGTCGGCCACCTGCACCCCATCCCCTCCTCCTCCTCGTCCTTGGGCAGTGGCAGCGGCCAGCCAGGGGCGCCCCCATCTCCTTCCCCTCCTCATCCTCAGGGGCGGCGTGCAGCAAGCTCCCCTTCCCCTCGTCGGCGTCAAGGGCGGCGGCACCAAGCAAACTGTAACCACATCCATCCCCGGCGGCTGCGGGTCATCGCCCTTCAAGAGCACATGGGGGTCAACGTCTGCCTCGTCCTCGTCGTCGACCTCTGCCTCACACCATCAAGCTGCACCGAGCCAAGCTGCAAAGGGGAAAAGGGTACCTGCGTTGCAGTGCAAGGAAGGCCTGAAGATGAGAAGAAAACTTCACTATTCTCAGCTTTTTTTATGTCCTAATCAAAAATTTTAATGTGCATTGTGCAATTGATCTACTAATAAATTTTGGTGGAATGTGTATTTTATTTCGATCTGCAATTGATCTGCTAGTATGGTTGTGTTTTGATCTGCTACTATATATGGTTGTGTTTTGATCTACAATTGATAACTCCCTTTTTTTTGTTTGTTTGAATATGGTTTATGCTCCAGTATACTTATAGTTTGTTGTCGCATTCTGAGCCATGTCGATTGAAGACCATAGTTGGATGTACCAAGGTTGGAATGACAATGGTTGTCATTCACAAGAATGGGTCAGCAACACAAATGCCTTTCTTGACAATGCTTTCAGTATTGGTTCTAGTGTTGAAAAAACTGGAGTAGCTTGTCCTTGTTCAGACTGTTGCAAACATCGAAATGGTGAGAGTGACGAAGAGAATCAACCATCAGCTGAAGTAGGAGGACAATCTAATGCAGAAGCTTTTCTTGACACTATTGACGAGGAATACCTAGATCCTGATGACTTTTAGGTGAAAAGCTAGGTACTATATATATATATATATATATATATATATATATATATATATATATTGTAGTTCTCTGTCAGCTCCTTTTGCACATTATTTCTTACATTTCAGCTTGATTATTCTTCATTCAATACTATCTACTGATTTGCAATACAACTACTAATGCCTAGTGGTCAAAAATTTTCAGGGATGACAATCTCACGTGGACGGACGCGTAGTCGGTCGTCCAACAGTTCTGTTGCTGGGGAGAACACAACTTTGAGTAACAATGAATCTGCTGATCCTCCTGCAATAGATGAGGAACCTGAAGAAAGCTACTTGCAGGGTAGTGCAGAGCTTCCCCCCGCCATTCCTAACATGCAAGATCGTCCATTGATTGAGCCAGTAGGAAAATCGTGAGTATCGAAAATTTGTACTTATTCTCATGCAAATCTGCAATGAAATGATGTGTTAATTGAACTCCATTTATATTTCAAGGCATTGGACTGAAGTAAAGGGAAGGACTCCTGCGAGTGTGTTAACATGTTTGCTGAAGCACTATCATCCTGGTTTAGTTACCTATAGAAGGAAGACTCTGGTTGCAACAACATGGAAGCATTTCCAAGCAGCAAAGTACTCAGCTGGGAAATCCGTTGCTGATACTGTTATTGAAGGATTTTTGGTAATTATATTAATTGAATATGCTGTGCAAGTCATGTTATTGTGTTTATCCTTTTAGAACTAGTGTTTTTCTTGAAGTTAGCCCTGAAAACCTGATCATCCGTAGTACATGTGACCTTGAATATGCATGGTCTGCCAAGCATGCTTAACTTTTATGTTGCCAAATGCTTAAATTTTATGTTGCCAAATCTGGGCAAAGATAATTGTAGTCTATTGATCTCTTTTGCTTTTTTTTTTGGCTTTTTCACTTTTGCAGGAAAGGTTTAGATTCAACCTAGCTAAAGAAGATGAATCAAGAGAGGTTGTTGGTGCTTGCTGCTCAGACCTGCTAGGAAGCATCATGTATTATGCAAGAATCACTGCTACAATGGATCATTTTCGCATAGTGGAGGGAAGAAAAATTTGTGACAAGATTGCCGGGCAATTCTATTTGACACGGGAGGAGTACAAACAAGACTGTTGGGATGCTTTGGCCACTGAATGGACCAGTCCTGAGTTCAAGGAAAGGTCTAAGAAAAATTGTCAAAATCGCTTGAGCAGGAGATTTAAACCTCACAGAGGAGGATCTAATTCCATTGCAGTAATGCGACAGAAGATGGTTAGTGTTCATTTATTGCTGAAAATTTATGAAACAATTCATGTGGTTCTTGTTATTGCAGCAACACATTTGATTTGTGGCTCTTGTTATTGTAGTCTAAGAAATTAGGGAGAGTTGTATATGAACTTGAGGCTTGGGTCCATACAGTCTCAATTTCAAAGTTTGCAAAGCTTTATGGAGGTGAGATATGACATTCAACCTTCTCTGTTCAGCTTTGTACCAATTGAGCTACTTTCTGATTATATATGATGCATCGTTGAAATACAGAGTGTTGCTTTGCGTACTGGTATGCCAGCCACAAGTGTTCCTTCTAACCTGCCACCGCCACCTCTGGCTCCCAGATATGCTGTTTCACCATCTCCAAATCCCTCACCTGAAAATGTAAGTTTGATTATTAGTATGTCACTTCGTTAGTCTTTATGTGTGGTTGCATGTTACTGAAATATTTGGAGCATAACCTTCTCTCGCTCCTGTATGGGAGATGTCCACTATTTTCCAACAGAGTTATGCATCTCATGATACATCAAAGTGTGATACATCTCATATTCTAAATTCCTAAGAAAGAGTGTTTTCTGAAATTTTCCTTCTAAGACAATTTGAGGCCTACCTCCACAATGTATTGTATTTCATTACTGCATCTTCCATTGTTGGTAGATAATGTCATTCTGAATATTTGGTGTGAAAATGTTGACTTGGGCCAATTTCTCAGTAGAAAAGTGTTTGAAATGTCCATAGAAATCAGACTTCATGTTTTTCTGATTCTTAAACAAACAAAGATAATGTTTGCCTCATCTGCAGTTTAATTCATTGCTTGTTTAATTGCACAGGTTGGTACCTTTGGCTCATCTGTTGGAATGGAAACTCCTGAAGAAACATTGAGTAGGATTGCAAGTGGAAATTTTCACAGCCATGTGAATGCAACTACAAGTGGTGGCGGTACCTACTCTCCACCAGTAGAGGAAGACTTCCCATTATTTCCATAGCAACTTTGGTTAAGCTAGCATATTTAGTCTCATGTCACTTAGTGAATCAGCTTGTAAAATGTTATTTTGCAACTAATATTAGTGGACCATAATGCTTGTATTAGTGAATCATGGAGCTTCAGTATTAGTGGACCATCAAGCTTGTATTGTTAAGTTGTTACCTACGTGAATGTTTTATCTTATGAAATTAATGCTATTGTTCCCATTCACATGTATTTGATTTTGTTTTTTTAGAAAAAATAAGATGTGAATTCAAATATATATTTTGTATTGGTTTCAAATTTAAATTTGTATAGGAGCTGGTTAAATAGTTTGAACAAAATATTCCCTAGAGTAGTAATTCCTAGGGAAAGTCCTAGGGAAACTACCTTTACATGTTGGCAGAGGGGAGCGGTACCCAGACCTTTCCCTAGGAACTAGTTTCCTAGGGAAAGAGGAGTTCCCTACCGTTTCCCAGGAAACCGTAGGGCAATGGACCTTTTCCCGTCGAATATTTCCCTAGAAACCGTTCCTCACCAAAGATCCTAGGGAAACCTGATCCCTACCGTTTTTCATCCTTTCCCTAGGAATCCAAACCCTAGGGAAACATGCGATTTCCAGTAGTGATCCAACAATATATTTAACAGGGAATATATCTAAATGAAAACATGCATAAATATTTGAGCTATAAACTCTTAAGAAAAGCATTCCAAAATTGTTACACAGAATCAGCATACACATATTAAGTATAGCAGCACATATCATAAGTATTCATGCAGTATTTTGACCATAACAAAAATAACAAATCTAGCCATGTTATAGCATGCATAAAATGTAACTCTAGTTCTGCTCAACAACTGGATCTCAAATTGTACAGGCAGGTTTATATGACCAAAAGGAAGTATCACTAATTTTTCCAATTTTTTCTAAGCATAGAAACTATTTATTACAATAAAGACCTACTTAACATGGATTAAATCAAATATATAGCTACACAGATTCAAAAATTTCCAAACTTGCACATTAGTAATAAGAACTCAGGGAAAAAGTTTCATGCACAGTACCCAAGTATTTCTACCAGAAATAATATATGAACTATACTAGTAGATCTAGGAATAATTAAGTTTACATCTAGTTACTGAGATCCAATTGAGCGCAATTTTTACCAGATACTAAAAATAGCATGAAACATCATCTAGCCAAAAATCAACTAAGGTTACTAAGTAAAACTCCAAGAAAAAATATCCCCTAATTATTCTTGTATTTAACCAAGAGATAAAAAATCGAGAATTTGCCCATAGATCTGTGGACAAACTTGTAGATCTTCTTACAAGGATTCCAGAATAGTTAAGTTTGTAATTTTTTTTTTCCATTTTTCTATGATTTATTATTCAATTTCAAAGTTCACTGGAATGGATTTAAAAGTTCATGTATGTTTTCTATTTTAGCCCCTGGAATCTCGCACTGATGACCCTAAAATTATTTTAGTTCTTGCAATGGGGTCCTTGGCCGAAGGAGCTCGGGGATTCCCAGCCGGATTCCGGTGAAATCCGTCGCCGGCGGCGAGGGCTAGGGGGCGGAGGATGGGAGACCACAGCGAACGTTCTGGTGGGTCGGGGTGGGGTTGAGGCGGTCGGAGGAGCCGGCTCGATGGTGGCCGTGACGCGGCGGAGAAGAACGTCCGGCTCTGGCGAGCTCGAGCCTGCGCGGCTGGGTCCAATAGCTCCACTGGGGCTCGGTGAAGGTGAGAGGAACCTCGGCTGAGGCAATGCAGGGGCAGAGGTGGCTCGTCAATGGCAGAATAGGGCTCACTGTCAAGGGCGGCAATGGCGGAGCGGCGGAGGGTGGCGTTCGCACGGGATATAGCACTGGGGTGGGTACTTATATGATGGAACGCTTCGTAGCGAAGCTAACGAGGTCGGGGGGCCGGCCTGGGATGGCTCGCCCAGGCGCGACTGGGTGGTGATGGCGCCGGCGGGCTGCTAGGGAGGAGCGGATTGGCGAAAATCGAGGGCGGCGGGGGTCCAGTTGGCCGGCCCGCGCGGTGGACGGCGTCCACCGGCGGCGTACGGTGCGCCGGAGAGAGAAAGGGGGACAAACAGAGCACTCAGGACTTGTTTGCAATTTCTAAAATTTCTAGGGACCTTACTATAAACTAAAATTTCTGCTATCTTCCTGCCCTCAAATGAAAAACTTTTGAATACCAATTTTGTTCAGTTTTTTATGATATACAACTTTTTTCGGTCACTTTTTCATTTGAGCTTTAGTTTTCGAACTATTTTGTAATTATTACTTTGTATTAAAGGGCCTCCAAATTTATATATATTTTTGAATTGAATTTGGCTGAAGTTACTATTGAGCACAAGTTACTAATGGGACCAAAATCAGCCTACAAATATTTTTGTCACTTGTTTGTATCATGATTTGGGTTTGAATAAATGGTTTGCTCCCTCACTTGAGTTATTTAATATTGTGAGCTCGAATTTGATTCCACCTTTAGTTCTTTATTTAATTTCTTGCTCTCACATTTGTATTGCCATTTAATTTAATTTGCTTAATTGTGCCTTTTTAAACACCTAGGGTGTCACTGAGGTGCCCAAAACGTTTGATATTTTGACAGCAGCTAGATAACTTAATGTGCTACAACTTTTGTAATCAATTCAGAGGCTAATTCAAAGAGTAAGATGGACGAAAAATTCCATTCCTATGTCTCGGGTTTTTCTGTTTGGTAGAAAACAGAGCATCTGTATTTAACAGGTTCACAAAGTGGATCGAATACAAGCCGGTTACCTCATAGAGCGAAGATAGAGTTGTGGATTTCATCTGCGACATATTGTATCGGTTCGGTTCCCCCAACACCATCATCATCGACCTGGGTGTTGGTGGAAAGTATCTCTAGAACGGACGGACACTACAACAGTAATGAACAAGCACACAATTCAAGTAGTGAATACTCTCTCTCTCTCTCTATTCAATGTCCCCGATCAATGAACATTATAGGGGGTATTTATAGGTGGCGTTACACCTCCCATATACAATTGCTCTTCTACACCCTTACAATGGTCATATTCCTGGAATATTCCTGGACGTACACGTAATTTCCCTAATACAAGTTGAGTGCGCCACAGCTCAGACGGGCCCACAACTCTAGATAATCCTCTTCGGCCTTCTCGACGAGGACCACGTGGCCTATCGCTTACTCCTCGCCGATTCTCGCATCGTCCAGTCTTTGCTCGTCTTCGGCTTCCGACCCGAAGACGAGCGAGGGCTATGTGGCTCGTTGCTTACTCCGCCGAGATGCTCCCGTCGACCGGCCCTCGCGAGTCTTCGGGATACGACCCGAAGACCAGCGAAGATGGATGTCCTCTATGTTCGCTCCTGGCGTTGGCTTCATACGCCGTCTAGTCTTCGTGAACCTTCGGTGTCCGATCCGAAGGTGGTGTCCCCAACAGTAGCCCCTCGAAGCCTCGGCCCGATCTTCGGGAGGGGCGCAGCTTCGACCCCGTGGGCGCCATCAGCGCCCCGAAGCGCCACCCTTCGGGCTGGGCGCCGCGATGGTGTCCGGCAAAGCACAGTCCATGTTACCCTACAAAAAATGTTATACTTTCGCTGAGGGAGCAAAGATTTCAGAATTAAACCGTTAGTTTGCGCTCAAATTATCGAAATAAAATTTTTGGATGGGAATTTTCTCTTTCGTTCGTGTTTTTGAAAAGACAAAATTGCCCCTTGGTTCTCTAATCTTAGACGCGTAGCGCGGGGCGCTGCCGTCTTTCCACTTCACGGCGCCGTGCGTGCTGGGTCTCGCGTTCGCCCCCTCCCCCCTTTAAAAAGTGTTGTCGCAACAGCGCAATTCCTCTTCATGTCGCCTTTGCTTTCCAGCCTCTTCATTTGTCATCTCGCGGAGGTTCTATCGGAGCTCATTTTTGTTCGAACTCTTTTGGTAATACACTTCAAGAGTGGCGACCTCGGAACAATCTGGATCTTCGGAGATGGCTCCGAAGAAGAATCAATCGGGAGGTCCGACGACCACCGTACTCGGCTTGTCTAAAATGACTCCGTCCATCCTCGATGACTTGGCTCGTCGAGGCTTCGTCTCTTCTGACGATGTCCGCACTCCTCCGACGGGTGAGATTGTTGCTCATCCCCGCACCGACGAAGTGATTGTCTTCTGTGACTTGTTCACCGCTGGCCTTTGGATGCCCTTGGATCCCGTGGTGGTGGACATCTTTCGTCTGTTCAAGGTGTACTTGCATCAGATGACACCTACTTCGATCGTGCGGCTGAATCTGTACATGTGGCTGGCGAAGACCTGCCACCTTTCTCCAAGCGCCGAAGGCCTCGCTCATGCCTTCAGGGTGCATTATCAACCGAAGAAGATTTCTGTGCAATCAACCGGAGGTGCGGAGATATCAGCCATTCCCCAATATGGCCGTTATACCTTCGCCTTTCACAAGAACCTTTCGAGTCCAGTCCCCGCAAGCAAGAACAAGGTGACATTGGACCCCGTCACGAAGACCCATCCCCTTGTCGTCGACCGCATTGCTACTCTTGGCGATGTGCCGAAAGCCGCCTGTCATGTCCGAGCCGAAGATGAGGCTCTTCTCGCCCTGCTGCGGAAACTATCGAAGACCTTTAGCACGCGCGACATCATCTAAGAGTTCGTCGCGTGCGGTTGCTTTCCCGTCAGGGTCGGCTGGGACATCTCCAGCTGGTTGGCCGAGGACCGCTGGATCGAAGGTATTCCGGTACCTGATTTCGCGACCGTCTTCAGCTTTCGGACCGACCGTGAGTTTTCGTGCTTAAGCTCTTGTTATGGAGGTGCACGCTTCACTCTTTTGCTTACACTTTGTGCCTCTTCGGTGAAGCAGGGGTGGACCCTGTTGTTATCGAGAGCCGGGCCAACGAGATGGTCAGGTCGGTCTCGAGGGACGAGTACAAAGCCCTTGCTGGCCATCTTAGTAGGGCTCAACAGAACTGGGTGTTCCACGCATTGGGCCTCTCCGCTCCTCAGTGGGCGGCCGAGTTGAAGCTTGCTGAGGGCCAGGGCGGCCCGGAGAAGGCGAAGGCTCTGGAAAAGGCAAAACGGAAACAGGCGTCTTCGTCTGCAGAGCCGAAGAAAAGGGGCCGGCTCATCGACGCCATCTTGCATCAGTCTCCCCTGCAAAGCAAGGGGGACTCCGAAGACGATGGGAGTGATGACAGCAACCGCGTGGCTGCCGAGGCGCCACCCTTCGCTGTTCCTAAAGAGGCTCCACCCTTGAGGGCGGTCCCTCCGAACCTAGACCTTGAGTACAGCACCGCTCCGGAGAGCGATGACAAGGAAGGCGACGAGGAGGTGAACATCATCATCGACTCCCCCCGTCGCTCGTCTGCGCCGCCCCAAGTCTCTGCGCCGAGAAGTTGCCTGAGCAGAACACTATGTCCAGCTCTGGGACGAAAGGGAGTGTTGGCGAAAAGTCAAGCAGCACGTCGGACAGCAGCAGCTTCTTCGTCCGGAATGCTGACCACGAAGCTGTTGCCACGGAGCTCGGAGCGAAGCCCACGGCCGTGCGTCTTGGCGGCAAGATCGTCAAGTCCCTTTGTTTTGAGAGCCGGGACCCTGAGCGTGAACTACTGGCGGAGGCGGGTGGCTCGTTTTGCTTCCCTCTAATTGAAAAAGACTTGATGGCGAGTGGACTGACGAACATGCTGGAGAGTGTGCAAGATTTATCGCTGAAGGCCTTCGTGGCTGCGCGCTGTGCCACTCGACAGTTGGTGGCCAAAGAGAGCTCAAGGGCTGTCGTCGCAGATCTGGAGGCGAAAGTGGCTGCTCTGGAGAAAGAAAAAGAAACACTGCAACGGCGCCTCGACAAATCTTTCGAAGAAAAGGCGACCCTCACCACGGAGCTACTGGCGTCAGCTGACCGGGCGGTGAAGGCAGAGGATTCAGCGAAGGCCGCGAAGTTGCTCGCCGACGATGCCAAAAAATGGCGGGCTCTTATGCACAAACGTTTCCATTCCTTCAAGGAGTCGGTGAGGGCTGGGGCGACCAAGCTTCAGAAGGAGCTTCCGGACATCCTAAAGAAGTACGGGCTTGATGCTCCTGATGTATCTTCGGGGGACACTGTCGGGGTGGACGACTTCTTCAAGTGGCTCCGAGCATGTATTTCTATGCTGGACGCTGGGGCTCATTTCAATGAGGATATAAGCACTGTTGTCGCCGTTCGCACACTAAGTGCTGCGGTGTATAGCTAGTTCCCTTCCGAAGCTGCCAGTGCCAGCACTGTGATGAAAGCCCAGCTCCGTTGCCTCCGCGACAAAGGTTTTCCCTGGCCGGGAGAAGATGCAGTTCACCCGGAGGCGCTGCCCGCTCTTGCGAAGAACATTGCCAAAAATTTCATGGACCACTTCTTCAAGGGCGAAGGCCGCATGATCGTGCGTCACGAAGTTGAACGAATGAAGGCCTAGGTAATTTCGTCTTATTTTTTATGTGCCTTTTCTTCGCCCTGAAATGCATCTTAACATCTGTGAGAATTCGTGTTTAATAATTTCAAGCCAAAGCCGACGCTGTTGCGGAGCCCATCCTTGCTGAAGCTCCAACTGCTAATGCTGAAGGTGATGGCGACCATGCCAGTAGAGGCGCTACGCCGCCTTCTGGCGACGATGGCGGCGAGTGGGTGGGCGACGAGGGAGGAGATGCCGGCGGCGGTTGTGGGGCCACCGATCGAGCCCCGGCGGCCGAAGACCAAACCGCGGGGGGCTCTTCTCATCCTGCAACTGGCGAGGGCCGTGGTTGAGTGACAGTCCACTTTTGTGTTGTAATTATGATTTTTTGGAAACTAACACCTTTGGTGCCTGCGCAGGACCCTACGTTGGCCCCTGCGCAGGTGACCGAAGGCGTGCTGCCTCACCAACTGAAACGAGAGAATTTCTATGTCGCTGGTGCGTCCTGGGCGAAGTTCCATATTCGTTACCCTTCGGTTTCATTTGAAGAATTTTGGGCAGATAGGGTGCGCGTTTACGAGCTTCGGAACGCCGATACGAAGCATTTTTTTTTTGCCAAATTTCAGCGTGATCCAGAAAAACACACGAAGATCCTTGCTAACCGCATGCTTCGCCACGAAATAAAACGGATTATCGATACCGATAGGCCGTGTAGCGCTCCCGCCGGTCTCCTTGAACCGAAAGCGGAGCCGGTGGATCAAGAGCCCCTGTTGCCACATGAATTCATGTATCGTCGCAAAGGCATCTTCGACGACAGTTCTAGTTAATTTGTGTTGCCCTCGATTTCATGCGATGACTTCGAGGCGTTTCCTCGACGGACAGCCGAAGAAATAATGGATGGTCTTCGAGGAAGAAAACTCGGATGTAACAATGTAACTTATTGATCTTCTCGCTTTTTCGCGAGGTGTCTTATTGTAACAATGTAACAGACGTAATTGAAATTTCTTGTTTGTAATGGATGTGTGCCGGTTTCCCGTTTGTCCTTCGGCTGTGCATGGATGTACTGTTGCGAAGCGCCACCCCCCTTTGCATGGGCGAGGTCACAAACGCGTTTTGGTTCGTTCATCATCACCGGCGTCGTGCGTGTCTGTTTTGCGAAGCGCCACCCCCCCATTCGCTCGACTGGTGGGGAGGATGACTGTGAGGGGGGTTTTAGCCCCTCCGGCCGCTTGTTTTAACTATGCATGCCTTGCCTGCGGTGTTGCTCGTAAGGACTTTCACAGTGTTCTTCGATTCTTTAGCCGCAGGGGTCGCACGACAGGACTTTCTGCCTTAGGCTTTCGCACATAAGGACTTTGTTAGGGTACCTTCGGCTCTTTAGCCGGAGAGGTCGCGCCTAGCCTTCGGTTTTCGTGCAACAGGACTTTCCGCCTTAGGCTTTCGCACATAAGGACTTTGTTAGGGTACCTTCAGCTCTTTAGCCGGAGAGGTCGCGCCTAGCCTTCGGCTTTCGCGCGACAGGACTTTCTGCCTTAGGCTTTCGCACGTAAGGACTTTGTTAGGGTACCTTCGGCTCTTTAGCCGGAGAGGTCGCGCCTAGCCTTCGGCTTTCGCGCTACAGGACTTTCCACCCTTCGCTTTCATGCGACGGGATTTTTGTTAAATTCTTTGGAAGTGAAGCTAAGAGGAGCGAAGCCCCTGATCGGGATTGCGCCTCGTGCTTACTTCTTTCAAGCATTATGGCTTGTACTTCGCGCCGATGACTCCCCTCTTCGCTTTGACGAAGAGGGATAGACGCTTCGGCGCCTTTGCAGCGTGCCTGTTCCTTCGAGACTCTTTTGTGGGGGCCTTGTTTATATTTCTCAAGGGGTTACATAGAGTTCCGCCTCGTAAAAAACCTCACACCTTCGACGCCCGAGTGGACACTTGAAAGCTTCCCCCGTGAGGAAAAGAGTACGGGCCCTTCGGTACATTGTGCGGATTTACACATGAGAAAAAGGAAAGATGCAAAAAGAAAAAATTTGCCCTACAAGCCCCTTCGGTTATTTCCCTCCGGTGTCTTTTACACACTTCCTACACGTAGTACTTCTGTAGCATGTCCTTGTTCCATGAATAAGGGTCTTCGGTGCCTTCTAGCGTGCGGAGCCTGCAGGCCTCTGGCCTTGTGTTGGCGCTCCTTACGTACCCATTTTATTATATAATTAGGAGTGGTTTTGGTAATTTCTTCGGGAAGATTCATGTACTAACCCGCCACTTGGCACCCGAACTTGACCGTTTTCGATCTTGTCTTGCATTTTGGCGCATGTTGCATTTTGGCAGGAAATTGGACATTTTCGGAGATGTTTTGACGCAGGGTCACAACTGGGCTAAGATGAAGAATAAGGAGAAGAGCCCGGACGCGAAAGATGGAGCCAAAAGGTGCCAGAAGGAGCCCAGGCCGGCCGGCCTGGAGCCCTTAAGCCGGCCGGCCTAGCCCATTCCAGGGCCCAATCGGCCTCAACTTTCTTCAGCGCGAAGTACTCGTCAACCCTAGCCAGTGTTTTACCAAAACCATCGATCAGAGCCGCCTATATATGGCCCGAAGCCGCCGTCAAGAGGGAGAGAGCATCCATAGATGATTTCCAGAGATCCATTCGAGTTAGACACAAAAGAAAGGTGACACCGGAGGCCTCATCGTCCCTCGGCGCCGCTGCAAGTTGGAGGACAGCAAGGGATCCATCCCTTGCCGGAGATTTCATCACCACGATAGACTACGCTTCGCCTAGCTTCATGGGGTAAAGTCCTCATTTGTTCATGGGGTTGTAAGGAGATCTTGAGTTGTAATTGCCGAATCCTTTATGAGATTGATCTATCATGATTCTTGTTGATGATGCTTTGATGCTTAATAGATCGCGACTTGGCTTTGGGTTTGCTTTGCCCTTGCATGGTTTACTTAGATTACATCAACTATCGTGTTCTTGTTGTTCGTTACCAATTATCCTCGTGCAGTGACAGTATGCGGGAGGGAAAGGTTTTGATCTTGGAACACAGCTTTGGTAGATTAGATCCGTTCTTTGTTGCTCGGCGATTACATCTCTAGTGATCCTAGACCCTATGGACAAATCTCTTCATACCTTGTGCACACACCCATCATTGCTCACTAGTCTAGATTAGATTAGATTGGTTAGATTAGATCTATTTCACACTCAATCACTCAATATAGATCTTTTACCAACGTCATTAGTGCTTAGTTAAGTATAGTAGAACGTTTGTTCCGTGGATTGATAAACCTTGGGGAAATACTCTAAGGGAAAAGCTACACGATCAGTGCGCTTGCGGTACGTAAATTGGGGCTCTAAGGAGCGTCAACACCTTGCCATAGATGCGACGATAAATGGGCCTTCCCACTTGCTGTGCATCTTGCCCTTTTGCTTGGCCTTCGGTATTCTTCGAAGCACCAAGTGCCCCTCTTTGATGTCTCTGGGCTTCACTTTCTTATTCTTCCACCTTCGCGTTTCTTCTTGATATTTTTCCAAGTTGATTGCTGCTTGAATCATGCCAGCTTCGATTGTGTCGATTGAGGGCTTGATGTCTGCTTCGGCATTTTCTGCCCCTTCGGCTATTCTCCAGGATTTGAGTTTGATTTCCTCGGGTGTTACGGCTTCTTCGCCGTATAGCAGCTTGAATGGGGTGAACTTCGTGGTCCTGGACTCTGTTGTGTTATGAGGCCATATAACCCTCGGCAGCTCATCCGCCCTTTTCCCCTTCGGTAGCTCAGTGAAGTTTTTCTTGATGCCTACGAAGATGATGTCGTTGGCCCTTTCCACCGCGCCGTTGGACTGCGGGTGGTAGACCGACGCGAAGCATAAGTTGGTGCCGAGTTGAGTGGTGAACTCCCGGAAAGTTGCGCAGTCAAACTGCTTGCCATTGTCCACTGTAACCTCCTTCGGGACCCCGAAGCGACAGATGATGTTCTGCCAAAAGAATTTTTGTAGGGCTCCTGCTGTGATGTCCCTGAGTGCTTTGGCCTCAACCCATTTGGAGAAGTACTCTACCGTCATAGCAACATACTTGTAGTTTCTTGGAGCTGTTGGCAATGGTCCAACAATATCAATGCCCCACCGTGCGAGGGGCCATACTGGAGGAAGTAGCTGCACCTTGTCGGGTGGGAATTTACTGTATGGGGCATGCCTCTGGCAATTTGGACATGTGCGAACCACATCGTGAGCGTCCTCCACCGCCGAGGGCCAATAAAATCCTTCACGGAAAGCTTTGCCGACCAGGGCCCTCGTTGCGATGTGCGAAGAACACATCCCTGCATGTATCTCTTCAAGCAGCTGTTTGCCTTCTTCACGTGAGATGCACTTTAGGAGTGGTGCGCTGACTCCCCCTCGGTATAACTCTTCGCCTATGATTCTGTAATTCCTGGCCTGAAGTGCCATTCTCTTTTCTTCCTTCTCATCCTCTGGGATGAAGTGTCCGTGAAGGTAGGCCATTATGGCGGCCCTCCAGTCTTCGCTGGTTATGGCGTTGATGAATTTTGCTGGTTCTTCGGTGCAATTGACGCAGGCCTGCTTTAAAGTTTCGAAGAACACATCTGGCGGTAATGGATCAAATTGTGCTGCTGCCTTCGCCAGTTGATCGGCTTGCTTATTCTTCGTTCTGGAGAAACTGTGGATACTAAACCCGAGGAAGTATTTCTCCATGCTTCGCACTGCTGCCAGGTACTTCACCAATTCTGGCTTGAGAGCCCTGTTTGACTTGTTTATTTGGCTTGTGATCAACTCTGAATCAGACTTGATCGTTAATCTTTGCGCGCCCAGCGCTCTTGCTTTGCGAAGACCCAAGAGAAGGCCTTCGTACTCTGCGACATTGTTTGTGCACCCATTGAAATCAAGTCTTACTGTGTACTTCAGTTGTGTGCCCGAGGGTGCTGTCAATACCGCCGAAGCTCCAGCTCCGTCTCTCTGGTAAGCCCCATCGTACTCAAGTTGCCATATTGCTTCTATCTTCGGCTGTTCTTGCGAAGGTGTGGCTGGAGTCCAATCTGCGATGAAATCTGTCAATAGTGTGCTCGGTTAACTGTGTAGCCCATTTGCCTATCCTGCCGTTGGCTTCTCTATTTTTAAACATGTCCCGGAGTGGGAAAGAGGTTGGAACCTTGATTTTGTGGCTCTAGAAGTAGTAACGAAGTTTGCGAGCTGCCATGACTACCGCGTATGCCATTTTCTCCATCTCTGAGTACAACAATTTCGATCTATTCAAGGCTTCGGAGACGAAGTATATGGGCGCCTGGGTTAATGCCCCTTCGACCATGCGCTCTTCGACGAGAGCGGCACTGACGGCTGCGCCTGATGTGCAGATGTATAACAACAACTCCGCCTTCTCCGAAGGGCTGGACATGACTGCCAATTTCTCAATGTACTGCTTGAGGTCTTCGAAGGCCTTCGCCTGCTCTTCGCCCCATTCTAAGTTGCCTGAGCCTTTCAGCGCCTTGAAAAATGGAAGGCACTTCTCCGCAGATTTTGATATGAATCGGTTAAGCGAAGCCAACCTGCCTGTTAACTTTTGCACCCCCTTTCTTGTAGTTGGCGGCTTCATCTGCCTGATGGCTTCTATCTTCTCCGGATTTGCCTCAATTCCCCTTTTCGGTTATCATGCATCCCAATAATTTGCCTCTTCGGACTCTGAAGATGCATTTCTCCGTGTTCAGCTTCAAACCATGACGGCGAAGGTTCACGAATGTTTCGCGAAGGTCTTGGATATGATCCTCCTTCCTCTTGCTTCGGACAACGACAACGTCGACATATGCGGAGATGTTCCTCTCCAGTTGATCTCCCAGTACCTTCTTGATCATTCTGTTAAAAGTGCATCCGGCATTGCGAAGGCCCTCCGGCATTCTCACGTAGCAATATGTCCCGAAGGGGGTGGTGAAACTGGTCTTCTCTTCATCTGCCTTGTTCATGAATATCTGGTGATAACCTGAGAAACAATCCAACATACTGAGCATCTCCGAGCAAGCTGCTGCATCGACCAGGGTGTCAATTCGTGGTAGTGGGTATTCGTCCTTCAGGCACGCCTTGTTCAAGATTGTGGAGTCAATGCACAGTCGCCACTTCCTGTTCTTCTTCGGTACCATGACAACATTTGCTAGCCACTCCGGGTACTGAATCTCGCGGATGATGCCCACGTACAGCAATTTTTGTACCTCGGCCTGAGCCGCTTTCTGCCTTTCTTCGGACATTGTCCTTTGGCCCTGCTTTACTGGTTTTGCCTTCGGGTTCACCCTGAGCTCATGCTCGATGACCTCTCGACTGACCCCTCGCAGATCCGAAGAGGACCAAGCAAACACATTTTGATTGTTGTGGAGAAACTGTATAAGCCTGGCCTCTTCGGCCTCTTCAAGCCCTTTTCCGATGATCACCATTCGGTCGGGCACGTCTTCGCACAATGGCACCTTCTTCGTGTGTTCCGCCTGGGATAGCCCCCTGACTCCTCTGGCTCTTCGCTATTTGCAGCCTCATTGTCCTCATTTGGTGTTTCAATGACATGGACATTTTTGTTTGCAGTTGATGCGTTGTCTTTGCACCTTCTTACTTCTTCCTGGTTGCCAAAGACTGTGACAATTCCTCCGGCCGTAGGCAGCTTCATGCATAGGTACGACTGATGGATTACTGCTGCGAATTTGACCAAGGTGTTACGGCCGAAGATGGCGTTGTAGGGGTAGTTAATGTCGACCACATCGAAGGTTATTGCTTCGGTTTTCTACGCTGCACCTTCACCGAACGTGACATTGAGCTCTATCTTTCCAAGAGCTTCGATTCTATTGCCTCCGAAACCAATGAGCGGATACTGTGACTTCTTCAGCGCTATTTCTGTGAACCCCATTTTGACGAAGCACTGCCACACAAGGATATCTAAAGAGCTCCCATTGTCCACCAAGATTCTCCCTACATCAATCCCTGCGAAGTGCACTAAATTCTTGCCGATGTTTGCCTGCGTGAAAGATATTGGGACATGCGACCAAGTTGTTTGGAAGCATCTGCCCTCGCTGACGTGGGAGATGGTTCTGAAGTATTCTTTGCATTGCTTCTTCGTCTCATGTACTGGTTCGTTGGATCCCCCGGAGATGGCATTGATGATGTTAACCCTGCTGCCGGAGGGTCCCTCGCTTGCTCTTTCTGGTATCTGCCCCGGTTCGAGCTTCGGAGGTGGGGGTAAAGTTGTTGGGTCATAAGACTGTGGCGTGGAGCTCCTCGACCATGTCTGACTATACTACGGAGGTGGTAGCATAGGTACTGATTGTTGCGAAGGTGGCGCATACGGTAGTGGATTGTAGTTGAAGACCGAGTATGACATCGGCCAGTTTGGCGTAGGAGTCCAAGTGGTTGCCGTCGCCGAAGACTGAGGTGGCAACGCGAGGTATGATTGACTGGCTTCGCTGGCTGGGAATTCTGCCGATCAAACTCTTCTTTCCTTTCAATGGCGAAGGGGCATTCATCTATCCAATGGCCTTTGTCCTTGCCGTGGAAGAAACATAATGGAATTTTCTCTCTTCGACCGCCGCTGTCTCTTCGGCCCTTGTTGTGTCGTTCTTCGCGATGGTGATGATCATCGTGGTTGGATCTTTCTTCGTGGCGGTCCCTCTCGCCTTTGCCCCTGTGATGGTATCTGTGCTCTCGGGGTTCTTCTTCGGACACGTTGTTCACTGTTCTTTTCTGCTTCGGCTCGTCAGTGTGCCATGGTTTTGAATGGGACCTCTCGCTGCTTCGCGACTTCTTCTGCTCGTTCTTCTCCTCGAGCCTTCTCCTCTTCGCACGGTCGGATATGCAATATTCTTGCATTATCTCGAACAGCTTCGTTACTGTCTTCGGTTTGCGCCGGGATATGTATTCTCCGCATGGTCCCAGGTTGATCCCCTTCACCACCGAATCGATGATGCTCTGGTCGGCAACATTTGGTGCTCTTGCGCGAAGCTTCATGACACTATGAAGATATTCTTGCAAGGTCATGCTTCCTTGCCTTAGATCGTGAAAATCGCAAGATGTGACTTCGTCGGGCCTCACGGCGCGGAAACTTGCACATAACTCGAGGCGAAGCTGTTCCAAGACAGAATGGTTCCTGGTGGGATGTTTGCATACCAACGCTGCGCCAAGCCCTTCAATGCGAGGACAAGTGCCTTCGCTTTACATGCGATGCCTCCTCCTGATGCTTCAATGGTGGCTTCATATTTGAGGAGGAACTGCGGCAATATTACTGGGTTGAGGCGATGAGGCCACTGCACCTCCTCCAGCTCTTCGGACAATGGTAATATTCTTTGATGCCTTCTTCGGTAATGCTCTTCGCTGTCTGACTCAGAATGGTCAGAGATCTCTTCGACCGGCACAAACTTTGGGTGGAACCTTGGTGGTTCTTGTTGTCGCGGGTTGACCCTGATCATCTCCTTCTGCGGTGGTGGTGGTGGCGGTGCCTGCAATTTCTCGAGATGCAGCCGCTGGGCACTGAGTTTCTCCTGCATCGCCTTGCAGTGAAGCTCCTTCTCCCTCAACTTGTTGTACTGCTCTTGACGATCTGCTTCGGTGAGCATGGTCTGCTTCCCCTTCGCTCTTGTCGTCATTTGTGGCTCCGAAGGTTCTGCTTCCAAGGCCTGCTGCTGAGCCCTTCGCGCCTCTTCGATGCGAGCGTCGATACAACGCATCGCCGCGATGTCTTCGGCTGAGACGCCGAGGTCCAGAAGGTTGACTTCAAGCTGGCCATCTGCGAGGGCGTCGACGGAGACACCATCGCTGCTAGTCCCGTTCGCCTTTGTTGCTTCCGCTTCGCCTTGCGAGGGTGTTGTCGTCGTCATCGTTGTGTCCTCCGAAGTCGCTCCGGTGGTTCCTCTCTTCTTCGTCGCCGCCATGTGGTGTATCGAACTGACGGGTGGGCGCCAAACTATTGGTGGAAAGTGTCTCCGGAACGGACGAACACTACAACAGTAATGAACAAGCACACAATTCAAGTAGTGAATACTCTCTCTCTCTCTCTCTATTCAATGTCCCCCGTCAATGAACATTACAGAGGGTATTTATAGGTGGCGTTACACCTCCCATGTACAATTGCTCTTCTACACCCTTACAACAGTCATATTCCTGGATGTACATATAATTTCCCTAATACAAGTTGAGTGCGTCACAGCTCAGACGGGCCCACAACTCCAGATAATCCTCTTCGGCCTTCTTGACGAGGACCACGTGGCCTGTCGCTTACTCCTCGCCGATTCTCGCATCGTCCGGTCTTCGCTCGTCTTCGGCTTCCGACCTGAAGACGAGCGAGGGCTACGTGGCTCGTTGCTTACTCTGTCGTGACGCTCCCGTCGACCGGCCCTCGCGAGTCTTCGGGATACGACCCGAAGACCAGCGAAGATGGATGCCCTCTACGTTCGCTCCTGGCGTTGGCTTCATACGCCGTCTGGTCTTCGCGAACCTTCGGTGTCCGATCTGAAGGTGGTGTCCCCAACACTGGGGTCGAACTTCACGTCAGACACTTTCTGGGACTTCTACGAGCAAATCGCCAGCGACGTCAAGTACGTTTCAGCTGCTTACCCAAGAGCCAATGGACAAGTGGAGCGTGCAAACGGAATGATCCTGGATGGCCTGAAGAAGAGGCTCTATGAGTATAACAGCAAAAAGGGAGGAAAATGGATCTCCAAGTGTAACATCTCGAAAATTTACCAAAACAAATCACCCGCTAAAAATATTTTTCCGTCACTGAGCTCGATCGTCTCAAAATCCTTTCCGTCTGAGCATCCAGTGTCCCGACATCTTTCCCGACGATCCCGCCATCCCGACACCAGTACCAATCCCCATCCCATCTCTCTGTTTCCTTTCCTCGTTTTGCGCGCTCGTCGCTGACTGGCTGAATGCCGCAGCATGCGCTTGCGACTGCCGCCGCGAATTCCGCCGACGTGCCCCCTCCTTTTCTTTTTCCCTCTCTTTTTTCACCTTTTTCTTTTTCCCTTTTCCTTTTCCTTTTTATTTTTTTTTCCTTTTTATCTTTTCTTTTTCTCCCTCCTTCTCCTTTCTTCCTTCTTCCTCCTTGCTCCCACGCGCTGCGCGACTGGCAGCACAGCACGCCGGCCCCTTGCGCCGCTCCCTCCACTTGCGACCGCCCCGTCCCATCCCCGCTGCGCGGCCGTGCCCCCTTGTCCGCCTCGTCGGTCGCGCCCGCCCCGACCAGCCACGGTGATGCCAAGCTCACACAGCACGCGCCGAGAAGCACAGCGCCGAGGCCGCCCCTTCCCTGCACGGCGCCTCCCCTAGGTGCGCCTCCTCCCCGGCCTTGCTGCGCCGCCGCCACGACCATCGCCGCCCACCTCCGCCCGCCGCCGTGGCCGGCCGTCCTCGCTCCGCCCCCGCCCGAGGTGAGAGGGGGAATCGATCCCTCTCACTCCGCTCTCCCTTTTCCCCTCCCTCCTGGCCGCCGCCGCCCCCTGGGCCGCCGGGAATCGGGCCGCCGGCGCTCCTGCCCCCCCTCCTCTGCTTCTGTCGCGAGGAAGGAGAAAGGGGGCAAATTTTCCCTTAACCCCATGCTCTCTCTCCTTTTGATTTAAGAGCCCCTCCCCCTCTCTAGTTTTTTTTTGTCCAAATAAACCCTCCATATTTCCCCTAGTTAAGAAATAACCCCTCCACTATATAAGCATAATCTCAAATAGGTCCTTGCTACTTTCCAGAGTACTTTGGATATTTTTGTCCTTTCACTCCGAAAAATAAGTCCTTTCACTCCGAAAAATATTTACAAAGAAGCCCCTCTCTTATTTATTTTAATGAATAAGCCCATCCACTATATAAAATATTTATGAGCAGGTCCCTGCCTAATTTCCAGAGTAGCCCGAACCTTTTCCAAAATTCTATTCAAGTCCTATCACTCCCAGAAATAATTACAAATAGGCCCCCGGATCCTTACTAAGCCCCTAAACCCCTCTACGGCCTATCATTTCATGCGCTAAAAATCCTCCGATTACCCCGAAACTTTACCACGCCATTTCTAACATAATTTCGGCCATGCCATTAAGAAATTTCCCATAAATATTCTTTCTTCCATCGTTTCTTAAGTTATTCCTGATTCGAGCTCAACGATGAAATGTTTATTTCTTTTTATTTATTGTGTGTCTGTTTGTGTGCGCCGTAGATCACGGAGTGACCGAGGAAGATCCCGTCGATGAGCAGTACTGCGAGCAGGTGTGCGAGGACCAGTACCACGAGCCCGAACCCGAAGGACAGTACCTCGATCAGGACATCCCGGAAGGCTTTGCGAACGGCAAGTCTAATTCCATCCTTTGACCTGCATATTTAACCCAGTTTTTCAAACACAACCTATCGGCCTATTTTACATAATTGCATATGATTTACTGCTAAAACCCTTTGGATAGCCACCCCTTGATTGATATGATTATTCCTTCATGACCTAGGTTAATCTCTAAATATGATTCGTTCTATTTAGATATTAATCACTACTAGATATGCTTAGGACTTGGTTACTCTACTACACTTCAAAAATGATTACAATGAGTTTTCAAAAGGAAAATGTGTGAGTGTGTACAAAGGAAAAGATGGGATATTTGAGAAATTAAAGAATGTTAAGATGGGATGGATGAATGGCATTCCCTGTGTGGATTGTCATATGTTGGAGGCTCGTACCAATGTGGTTGAGCAAGAAGGTTGGGAGATATCCATCTTGTCACAATTAAGGACCGAGTTGATGTGTCATCTTGCCTAACTCAACTATCGTGCAAACCACTCAACCGTTGTGTGTGGCAACGGCTTAGCATAAACCCCACTAGTTAGTCTGATAGCCATCAGGAGAGCTGAGAGCAACGGGTGATCAAGGAGAAGGGATAAGGTCATGGTGACTTATGCCCCGGTTAAACCTCGGTGATAGGTCAATGGCCTCTTGGTGGAGTCCGTGTTGGCTAGCCAGGCCTAGCTAAGGTGGGTAATGGCTTTGTTGGGATCTGCACCGACACTAAGGTGATCATGCTGTTTTACCCCACTTGTGGGTAAAGTTGTACACCTCTGCAGAGTTAAAACCTATTCGAATAGCCGTGCCTATGGTACTGGGCAAGTTACGGTTTGGTCACATAACTAGCTTCTGGAATGGATTGTTCCATGGTGTGAGTTGTTTTTGGAAGGTGTCCGGCAGATGTGCCGTGAGCTACTACGGATGAGGAGTCCGGTAGCATTTAAAACTTGGATCCTTTTTGTAGGATCAACCCCACTTGTCGTAATGTGGCAAACCATAGCCGGGTGGCGGAATGTACCCGCCTAAGCCCAGAGGGTGAGTACTCAGGGGTTAGCTAGGACTAGTTCGATCTCGCTCAGGAAATCGATGAACACAGCAGATTTAGAGTGGTTCGGGCCGCCGAAGCGTAATACCCTACGTCCACTGTGTGTTGTATTGCCTTGCCTCAAGAGAGTCTGCCAGAGCTTGTGCTGAGTCCAGCGTGCATCTGTGTGTGCTCGAGGAAGCCCCCCCACTATGTACAGCGAGCGCCTCCCTTTTATATCTCAAGGGAGGCGCGTACATGGCCGTTAGGTCCCCGACAGGTGGGCCCAAACGATGTAGTATAAAATAACGTACAGTTCATACATTATGGCGTCGCAGGCGAAGGGGATCTCATTCCTGGATTTCTTGCCTGCTCCTGGAATCCCCCGTTCAGCATGTCCAGGCACTGTCATATCGAAACGGCGCCAGGCGTAGCTTGCGGCGTCACCTGCCACACAGCTGAACGAGCCATGTAGCTTGCGGCGTAGGTGGCATGATGGAAAAGTGCCGTGCCGTCGTATCCAATTAATGTGCTAGATGGGCTCTGTGCGGATGCGTTGCAGGTGGCTGCACTGTGTACCTTGGTAATACGCGGTCTACAGTGAGACCTGGCAAAGGCTGCCCCGCGTGCCGCGGCGGCAGAGCACGCCTCAACCACCCGCATTGAATGCGGAGGCTGGGCGAGTCTCCCAGTGGAAGGCTCGCGCCCGCACCCGCGCCTGCGGGACAAGTGGCGGTTCCGGACCCCACCGGCGGTATGTTGGTTCTACGTGCGCGGGAGGTCCGACGGGCGTGGGGAGGTCCCGGACCCCCATGGGGGGTCCGCGCCCTTTGTTGTTGGCTCGGAGCTTCCCCTCCTCAGGGACATGTGGCATCACCGGACCCCTCCCAGAGTGGGGAGCGGTTCCAGGGCCGTTGGTCTGGAG
Source organism: Panicum virgatum (assembly GCF_016808335.1). Taxonomy (NCBI): domain Eukaryota; kingdom Viridiplantae; phylum Streptophyta; class Magnoliopsida; order Poales; family Poaceae; genus Panicum; species Panicum virgatum. The sequence goes on along the minus strand of NC_053153.1, from coordinate 44,689,614 downwards.
AGGAAAGAGCCTGACCTGTGGGGCCCGGCTGCTCCGCCCCTTATGGCGTAGCTACGGATGGCTACGCGAGTCCTGTCTTGCTGCAGTAAGAGTGGGTATCCCTGATACAGGGTACCGACAGTGGCCCCCGGGCCCACATCGGGGGAGGTGATGAACCCGCTGGTGGGGCCACAACTGCGATTTGGCTCTGTATAACTTGGAGCCTCTTACTGCAGGAGACTTGTCCGGCTTTGACCAACTATCGGGTTTTCCTCTGCCTTATCACATCGTAACGACTTACTGACTAGTGGCCCCCACGCACAATGGTTCTCCTAATCACGCGTGCAATGCTCGGTATTGTTGCGGCCGGAGTAAACGGGATATTTACCACCGGCGCAGTTCCCGAAAAGCTTGGTCATGCCAGCGCTTGATGCGCGCACATCATCTCAGCTTCCGCCTCGCTTCGCGCGCGGGTGACGGTTCATATCCCGCCTTTTCACACCTTTGTTGTTACCCGCCCTCCCTGACAGGCGGGCCTGGGCCCCCTTGTCACGGACTGGGCGATAACACCAGGTGTGGGTTCCAGCGAATGTTCCGGGGCGCGCCGGTTGGGTCGGTCTTCATAAAGGGACGAACCGCATACCGCGGTTACTTTCCCGCATTCGCCTTCTTCCTTCCAACCTTTGCACCCCTTTGCCTTCGAGCCTCCACACACCTTGCTTCCCTGCGTGGATTGCTCCCCACCTCCATAGCGAAGTGGCATCCCTTGGTCGTCCCCGCCATTTCTAGACTGAGGAGGAGCTGAACACAGTGCGTCGCCTGCTTGGGTAGAGTGCACAGGAGACTGCTTGGGGGATTCGAGTAGGCTCGCTTCCCCTCGGCAACCTGCGCGCCGGGGAGTTTGTGCTGTTCATTTCGCACATCTCCACCGGCTTGGGGCTACCGATCTCCTCATTCTTTCTGCTGCTGCTGGAAGATTTCGGCCTCCAGCTTCAACACTGTAACACCCGGTTTATAAAAGGACATAAACCGAGCAATCATATACGTGCCAGGATCAAGTCACACGTATATACAACAGAATGAACAGTATATCACAGCACATATCACATAAAAAGATGTATTAAAGCGAATACGAATGTTATTTATTATATTAATGACAAAATCTCTGATATAGCGGAAGCGTAGAAATACAATAAAAACTCTCCGAAGCTAAGCAGGGCGCCAAAGGGACGTCGGCTGGGAGACGAACGCCTAGAAGTCCTCGTAGTCCTGGTAGCGCTGACCGAACTCCCTCGCGTCGGCAGGAACTAAGCAGCAGTAGCGTATCCAAGAGGAAAAAGTAGAGAAGAGGCAAGGGTGAGTACACAACTTGTACTCAACAAGTATAACACAAACTATGAGGCTCTAGGTTAGCTGACTGACTGCATTAGCTTTTAAGTCTTGGTAAAATTTTATTAAAGCTATTTACTACAAGTTGATGAATTACCATAAACCCAGTTACATAGTAATTAATCAAAATTAAACATGTTACTACTGAGAACCAAACCGAAACCACCAAGGTAACCCCGAGAGGCACCCCCCTCGTCGGAAGGAGATAACCCCACTAATCAAAAGGAGGATCTGGGCCACTCATGACCGTGAGCACGGCTAGTATACCAGTTTTACACTCTGCAGAGGTTGCACATCTTTACCCACAAGTCGTGAGCTACGCTAGTTGTTCATCGCACTTCCTTAGGTGAGATGACTAGCAAACTCACTATGAGGCCGTTACAAAGGACACGTTGGTAAGGTGTAACCGCTAAGGATTCAGGCAATGCAATGATGGTACCCACCTCGAGGGGTACGCAGACCAAGCCTCGTAGCCTGGGTACCATTGAAGCTCGACTCCCCTCTTGCCCCGTCGGTAAGTTACTCCCGAACCAAAATGACCTAATTAGTAAGCCAAGACCGTCCCATTCCAGTCTTGTGGTAGCGCTGTTGTCCCAGGTTGTCGCTCTATGAACCGGTCCTTATGGAGAGTGGCCAACCAGGCAGTAAGCACCGTGCTGGCCCCCTAAACCATGTTTCTAACAAAACCAATTTTAATGAGAAGTGAGCCACTCAAGCCACACAGAGGGCCACTCTCAGAATTAAGTTGCATATACCATTAATCAAATTAATTAAAAAGGACCAAGTGTGTTATAGCACGGCACCTAGCACAACTAACCAAAATGCAACCCAAGGTAATTATATAAAGGATAAATGTGGCTAGGAAATCCTTATAGGCATACAGTATTAAAATGCAGTATGAAAATGTAATTAAAAGTGATAGGTTGTTCATGTTATACTTGCCTTCCTCGAAAGTTCTCCTACTGCTCAAACTGCTATGAAGATGGCTCTTGGCACTGGTACTGATGCTCCTCCGGTAGCTCAACGTCTACTCACGAACACATGGCCAAAACAAGGCACGACAGTAAACATACATGCAAACACTAGCAAAAACTATCAAACAGTACATTAGTACATAAAAACAGCACACTAAACTAGTCTAAAACTATTCTACACGTTACAACGATCGCGTGGATATAAAGAACGCCTAAAACGGAGCTAAAACGCAAAATCTAGGCTTAAAACAAGATCTAGGGTCTTTTCTGCAAGAAAAACTATGTTTCTAGGGTTTTTCTGCAAAAACCAGGGACGAAAATGTAATTAAGCTATAACTCTGGGGTCTAACTCGAAAAAGAACAAGTGCTAGACGGCGGGTTCGAAATCTATAAAACTCGGGGGCTAAAGCGTTAAAAACTGGGCCTGGTTAGAATTATTTTTCAAAACACTAGGACAGCGGGTTGATTACTGAGAAACCGAGGGGCTCTTTAACAAAAGATCCAGGCTGAAGCGGTATGTTTAGATCTCGGCCGTCGGATCTAGATCTGAGGGCTCAGGATGAAGGGGTTCGACGATCTAATCTGGGGCGTCCATCTGGGATCAGGCGGTCAGGGAGGTTTGGGCGCGCGGGGCGACGGCGCTGCTTGCTGGAGCTTTGCTCTGCGGCGGGGGATCGCCGGAGACGGCCGATCTCGGCCATCCGGGCTCGATTCTGGGCCGGGTTTGGCCTGGGAGGTAGCCCGCAGCATGTGCAAACCATCTATGGGGTGAGTGCGGGTCTGCGAAGGGTGCAGCGGTGCGCGCAGCGAAGGGGACGGTTCCGCAGTGGTGGAACTCGCCGGCGCAGGGCGCTCGTGCTGCGAAGGTGGCCTACGGCCCTCGGGTCTAGCGCTAAAGGGCAAGGCGGCGGCACTGGTCCTTACCGAACACTCGAGGCAGCCTGGGTTGCAGCGCAGACGGTCGGCGACGAGGTCCCGCGGCGAGTCACGGGCGGCGCTCGGGGAGGACCTGCTGCAGGGCGTCTCCCGGCTTCTGGGCTCCTCGGTTCAGCTCCAGGAGTGCCTGTGGGGGAGACACGGAGGTCAGGGCGGTCCGGGGTGCTCCGACGGTGTGGAATCGCCATGGCGGAGCAACTCACCGGCGGCGGGTCGCGGGTTGAATTCCGGCGCAGGCGTGGCTCGGATCGGGGCAAACGAGCTCGGAGATGTGCCTGGGCACGGGGCGAGGGGGGTCTGCGCGGTGGGGCTGCGCGAGCGTGGTGGATAGGGTTCGAGGTAGCAAGGGCGTGGAGGGGTAGGTGCGCAGGGGTGTCACGGGCCGGTTTAAGGGGAGCAGGGCGAGAATTGCGGCATGGAGCGGCGGGAAGGGGATCCCGGCGATCGCGCCGGTCATCTCGGGCGCGGCCGTTGCGTGGAGGGGGAAAGGAAGGGGAGAGGGAAGCCGCTGACGCGTGGGGCCTGCAGGTCAGCGAGCGGCGGACGCGGCGCAGGGCTGGGCCAGCGGGCGACGCGTGAGCGGCGTCAGCAGAGGGCGCGCGCGGAACGGGCCGAGTGTGGGAGAGGGGGGGAACGGGCCGCGGGAGGCGTGCGGGAGGGAAGAGAGGAGCTGGGCCGAGCGTAGGGGATGGGCCGAGAGGGGAGAGAGGGAGCGCGGGCTGGGCTCAGAAAGGGGTTGGGCTGCTGGGCTGGTTTGAGTTGGGTTTCACCTTTTCTATTTCTTTTGCTTTTCTATTTCAAACCAAACTCAAACCATTTGAATTCAAATTTGAATTTGAATTCAAACCACACTCAATTAAATAAAAGTATGCACCAGCATGAATGCACAAACATGTTGACCCTAAAAATAATTTTTAATTACTTATGCAACAAAATTGGATTAAATGCAAGCTAAGCAAATTAAATCCTAGAAAATTAAATAAAGCCAATTAAATTTATTATTAAATACTGAAATTTAAATTAGGGTGTTACAAATCCTACCCCCTTACAGGAATCTTGTCTCGAGATTCTAGGCTGGCTAGCAAAGAGAAACAAGGATGGGATTAAGTTCTACTCACTCTTGAGTCGGATTCTTGTACCCCCATGACTTGAATTGGACGTATGTTGAACCTCATGCTCAATTTGCTCTCCTGACGAGGTCTGGACCTTTACCATTCTTTTGGTAGGCTGCATCACAAGTTTGTTTCGAGCTGACCAGTTTTGACCAAGAATGATGTCGATTCCGGTTGACTCCATTATAATAAGGTCCTCAGGGAAGGGTTGCCTCGCCTATCCTCATGCTGATTCGAGGACATATATAACTGGAGATCTATTCTTTTCCTGATGAATTAACGACCATTCTCTTCCTCAGCTCATCTTCTCGGTATGTTACTCCATTGCATTCTGCACATATTGATCTTCTTGTCCCGAGTAACTCTCTCAGCGGTCTCCAAAAATTTTCACCGGGTGCTCGTTGTGAGTCAGATCTTCTCATCCAACTCTTTCAATGGTGCTTGTTCTTCTAGCACTCTCAAGCACTTCTTCAGCTCAGATCTGCATAACTCTTCTGCCTCATTTGAGAGATTCTCAAATTCTCCAGTACTATCTGTAGGCCGGGGTATCACAAACACCTCACGCCGCACTCCATCCTCCTTACGGCCATCTTCGTGCATCCTGGAAGCGGTCCAGAAGCTGCAGGAGGACCAGCGCGTGGGTGCCCAGCGAATCGTCGAGTGGGCGAGCGAAGCGAGCTTAGCGCTGGTGCCACTTGGAATGAGCCCAATCCAAGTCGCGGAGCCGCCAGCTTCGATTGCTGACGCTCTCCCAGTGCTGAACTCCACTTCGGATAGGCTCCGGCATCTGGAGCCGGTCCTTGATGGCCAGCTTGAAGCCGAGGGCCGCGAGCTGATCCGAATGGTGGCGGAGCACATCCTGACCTGCCTCCGGAGCCACAACCCGGCCATCTCGCTAGCGCCCGTGGTCGATGGTCCAGTGGCGGAGACGGAGGCCTTTGCTCGGGAAGGCATGCGGGACGTCATCGACTTCGTCGCCACCTACTTCAAGCGGGAGCCTGCAGACTCCTGAGCTGGACATTGTACTTTTATTTTTGTTTTTCGTGTTATGTAAAAAACATTGTACTGTACTTGTTGAAATTTTAAATAGAGAAAAATTTCAACTTAGCTGTTTGTCAATTGCTGGTTTGCGGTATGCAGCACTCCGGCGCCCTGGCCCCCTAGCATATAGGTTCAGTTGTTTGGACCAATCTGCCATTCGAGCCGTAGAAGACACTCCGGACCCCCATATGCAGTTAAGCAAGCGTCCTTGGGGATAGGTGTAGCATAGATTGCAAATCGAACGAGCGTCTTATTCCCTGTGTAGCAGGAAGAACTACTGAGAGGAGATTCAAACTCGCTTGTATGGTAGTAATGATACTGCAACTTAGCTGTTTGACGCATGCAGATCCGTGATGTCTGGCTCAAAGCAAATGCTCAGGCCCCCCCTGGGAGACAGGCTCAATTGTTTTGAGTCTGTCTACCACCGAGACTAGACCTTCGATCTGCATGAAACTTTTAAAGTGGATGCTGGGACCCCCTGGTAGGTAGGCTCATTGGTTTGAGGCTAGCTACCACCAGTCAAGGCTTAACCTGTGTACCACTTCAAAGTCACAGCTTAGTAGCAGACCCGCGGGACCTATTCTGGACCGGCCCCCAGGCTAGTACGAGGTCCGGAGCTCCGGATAAATAGGTCCAGGCAGTTCAATGCTTGTTACAGAGTGGTGGAGTGTGTAGGCTTAGGGTGCGGAACCAGGCTAAGGTGCTACACAGGGCTCCGGACCACTCCAGGAAACAAACACGACTTTACCGGACCTGGCTCTGACGGTCCAGACCCCTCTTAGCAGTGGGTGAGGTCATTCTGTCGCACTTGATCCTTTGAGATATGGAGCTGGACCTACCGTGTAGGACTTAGGAAGACAACCCTTGAGCTTAGAATGAGGTCCGGGCCCCTAATTACCCAGTTCCGGGTACTAGAGCACTTGTTACAGGGTGGTGGAGTGTGTAGGCTTTGGGTACGTAACCGGCTAAGCGGCTACACAGGACTCCGGACCACCCCAGGAAACAAGCACCCCCTCTCCAGAGTAGGTCCCTAGGGGTCCAAACCCTCTCCCAGCAGCAAGAGGGTCCGGACCTGTACGGCAGTCCAGCAACTCAATACAGATCTTAGCTGTAGCGACCAGAGTGGAAGTCCACGCGGGGGTTAGAAAAGTAAAATCTCACGAATCGAAAAGCGAAATAAAATTTTGACACAAAAATAAGACTGGGGCAAATCTTTCCTTTGCAACTTGATATACATGGCTCGCGCGATGGTTGAGGCACACCGCCGCGGCACGCGGGGCAGCCTTTGCCAGGTCTCACTGTAGACCACGTATTACCGAGGTACACAGTGCAGCCACCTGCACCGCATCCGCACAGAGCCCGTCTGGCGCATTAATCGGATACGACGGCACGGCACTTTTCCATCATGCCACCTACGCCGCAAGCTACACGGCCCGTTCAGCTATGTGGCAAATGACGCCGCAACCTACGCCTGTCGCCATTTCGACAAGACAGCGCCTGGACATGCTGAACGGGGGATTCCAGGAGCAGGCAAGAAATCCAAGAATGAGATCCCCTTCGCCTGCGACGCCATAATGTATGAACTGTACGTTATTTTATACCCAACAGCCATGTACGCGCCTCCCTTGAGATATAAAAGGTAGGCGCTCGCTGTACACAGTGAGGGGCTTCCTCGAGCTCACACAGACGCACGCTGGACTCAGCACAAGCTCTGGCAGACTCTCTCGAGGCAAGGCAATACAACACATAGTGGACGTAGGGTATTACGCTCCGGCGGCCCGAACCACTCTAAACCAGCTGTGTTCATTGAGTTCCTGAGCAAGATCGAACTAGTCCTAGCTAACCCCCGAGTACTCACCCTCTGGGCTTAGGCAGGTGCATTCCGCCACCCGGCTGTGGTTTGCCACACCACGACATTCGGCGCGCCAGGTGGGGGTATTTGGCTGGTTGCAGTTCATCTCTTGCTCGTCTCCATCGGGTGGACGACGTGGAGATGACGGAGGGTGTGGCGTCCTCCACGCCACACGCCTCTCGTGTTCCTGCTCCAGGGGCAACCGTGCCTATGGAGCAGCCACCATCGGCGGCGGCGCGCGCTGCACGTCGGCAAGAGTCAGGGCGCCCATCAAGGGCCCCCTAACAGGCTCCGAGTAGTGGAGCGCTGGCAGCGGCTAGGGAGTTGCTTCACAACCCTCCGGCTGCTGCTGCCTCGCTAGATGCCCTGAAGCAGTGGCAGGATGACATAGACCGTCTCCTCCATCTGGCTCAGGCCTCCCCCAGTTCAGCAAGGACTGGGCAACGACCTCCACCTGGCAATGCGGTGGTACCCTACCACCGGTGCCAGGGCGGTGCGTCGGCATCCGTGCGCTCCCCCAAAGTGAGGGGCGCACGAACAGAAGACCTGCGGGCGGAGCTCAACCACAGGCGCGTGGGTGAGGACGCCTGCATCTCCGTGGAGAGGGCACGAGAACGCCGCCTCAACATTGAAGGCCGCAACCTCAACGCCGACTTGGACGTGGCAGCACCCAAGCCTCCGGTGAACGCCCGAATTCAGGCGGGCACCCCGGTGGCTGGGGTGGGCTGCGCTGTGCTGGCAGAGCACCTCCGCGCGGTGGCATGGCCATCCAAGTTCCGCCTGCACCTGCCGGAGAAGTACGATGGTACCACTAACCTGTCGGAATTCCTGCAGGTGTACGTTACCGCCATCACAGCAGCTGGTGGTAACGACGCCGTCATGGCGAGCTACTTTCATGTAGCCTTGTCTGGGCCAGCTCGGACTTGGCTCATGAACCTCACTCTGGGGACGGTTCAGTCCTGGGAGGAGATCTGTGCGAGGTTCACAGCGAACTTCGCCAGTGCATACCAGCAGCATGGTGTGGAGGCTCACCTCCACGCCGTGAGGCAGAAACCCGGAGAGACGCTCCGGGCATTCATCTCGCACTTCACCATGGTACGGGGTACCATTCCTCGTATCTCTGACGCATCTATTATCACTGCTTTCTGTCAGGGGGTACGTGATGAGAAGATGCTTGAGAAGCTGGCGACGCACGAGGTGGAAAGCGTTACCACGCTTTTCTCCCTGGCAGACAAATGTGCCAGGGCTGCTGAGGGCCGTGCATGGCACTCAGCCCCCCAAGATGGAGACGCCAAAGCTGGTGGCTCCGGTGCTACCGCCCAGGGCGGTGGCAAGAAGAAGAAGAACAAGAATCGGAGTCGCGGGGAGCCGCAACCCGGCGGTCCAGCCATTGCAGCAGTGGCGCCAGCTGCCGCGCCAGCGACTGCGGGCCAGAATGCGCATGGCAAATGCCCTCGCCCGCAAGGTGGCGGCGGGGGTTCATGCCTAGTGCATCCCACCGCTCGCCACAGCGCCGCTGACTGTCGCGAGATCCAGAAGCTCGCGAAGCGGGTCAGTGGGCGGCATGAGCAGTCCTGTAAGGACGGCTCACCCCCTCCTCGCCAGCGGCCTGGCAAGGAGAAGGCCTCCGACAGCGGGACCGCTGCCGGGGAGAAGGAGCTGGGGTACCAATCCCCCGCTCGGGAGCTGAAGGGCGTGTACCATGACGACAACTCCGACTCTGATAATGACGACCACCGCAAGAAGCTGTACGTAATGTACGGCGGAAGCTGGGAGCTTGTCTCCCGGCGGGACGTGAAGACCCTTCGCCGAGAGGTCCTTTCAGTGAAGTTGGGGGTCCCGAAGGCGGCGCCACACCACAGGTGGATGAACACCACCATCTCTTTCGGGCCATCCGACTGCCCGGAGAATATGGCTGGGGCTGGTGTACTACCTCTAGTCACCGCCCCTGTCATATCCAACGTTAGGCTCTATCACGTGCTGATAGACGGTGGGGCTGGCCTCAACGTCATCAGCTATGCAGCGTTTAAGCAGCTGCAGATCCCGGAGTCCAAGCTGACTCCCTCTCGCCCATTCTCCGGAGTGGGCCCACATCCGGTGTTCCCTTTGGGGAGCATCACCTTGCCGGTCACGTTCGGGACTGAGGAGAACTTCCGCACAGAGAGCGTCTAGTTCGATGTTTCAAAAGTGAACCTCCCGTTCAATGCCATCATTGGCCGGCCGGCTCTCTACATTTCATGGCCATTACCCATTACGGGTATTTGGTCCTCAAGATGCCTTCCCTTGTCGGTGTCCTCACCGTGCGGGGTGACCGCACCGCTGCCGTCGCTGCAGTTGAGAGACTGCATGCTCTGTGTAACACCCGGTTTATAAAAGGACATAAACCGAGCAATCATATACGTGCCAGGATCAAGTCACACGTATATACAACAGAATGAACAGTATATCATAGCACATATCACGTAAAAAGACATAATAAAGCGAATACGAATATTATTTATTACAATAATGACAAAAATGTCTGATACAGCGGAAGCGAAGTACAAAATACGATAAAGACTCTCCGAAGCTGAAGCAGGGCGCCACAGGGACGTCGACTGGGAGACGAACACCTAGAAGTCCTCGTAGTCCTGGTAGCGCTGGACGAACTCCCTCGTGTTGGCAGGAACTGAGCAGCAGTAGCGTAGCCAAGAGGAAAAAGTAGAGAAGAGGCAAGGGTGAGTACACAACTTGTACTCAACAAGTATAACACAAACTATGAGGCTCTAAGGTTGGATGACTCAACTGCATTAGCTTTTAATCTTGGCAAAATTTTATTTAAGCTATTTACTACTAGTTGATGAATTACCATTAACCCCGTTACATAGTAATTAATCAAGTTTAATCATGAATCTACTGAGAAACCAAACCAAAACCATGCCACCAAGGTAAACCCCGAGAGGCACCTCCCTCGTCGGAAGGAGACAACCCCACTAATCAAAAGGAGGATCTGGGCCGCTCATAACCGTGAGCACGGCTAGTATACCAGTTTTACACTCTGCAGAGGTTGCACATCTTTACCCACAAGTCGTGAGCTACGCCAGTTGTTCATCACACTTCCTTAGGTGAGATGGCCAGCGACTCACTATGAGGCCTTTACAAAGAAACTCGTTGGTAGGGAGTAACCGCAAGGTTGGATCGGCGACCATGGAGCAGGTCTAGTGGGCGTCAAGACACGAAGCACAGACGAGGCCACTCAGCACGAGGGCCATAGAAGCTTACCGCCCCTGCCCCGCAGGTAAGTTACTCCAAACCAAAAAGATCTAATTATTACGCCAAGTCTATCCCATTCTAGCCTTGTGGTAGCGCTGTTGTCCCAGGTTGTCGCTCTATGAACCGGTCCTTATGGAGAGTGGCCAACCAAGCACTAAGCACCGTGTTGGCCCCCTAAACCATGTTTCTACAAAAACCATATTTTAACGAGATGTGAGCCACTCAAGCACGAAGCACAGAGGGCCACTCTCAGAATTAAGTTCAAGTAAACCTTTAATCAAATTAATTAAAAAGGACCAGAGAGAGTTATAGCGCAGCAACCTAGCACAACTAACCAGAATGCAACCCAAAGGTATATATAAAGGGTATAAAGTGGCTAGGAAAGTCCTTATAGGCATACAGTATTAAAATACAGTATGAAATTGTAATTAAAGGTGATAGGTTGTTCATGTTATACTTGCCTTCCTCGTACTGCTCTTGCTGCTGCTCAAGGTACTCGGAAGACGGCTGCTCCTAGTACTGGTACTGGGGCTCCTCAGATGGATCAACGTCTACTCACGAACACAAGGCCAAAACAATGCACAATAATAAGCATACAAGCAAACACTAACAAAAACTAAGAAACAGTACATCAATACATAAAAACAGCACACTAAACTAATCTAAAACTATTCTACGCGTTACAACGATTGCGTGGATATAAAGAACGCTAAAAACAGAGCTAAAACGCATAAACTAGGCCTAAAACAAGGTTCAGGGGCTTATTTGTAATAAAAACAGGGTTCCAGGGAATTTTCTGCTAAAACCGAGGACTAAAACGTAAATAAACATTAATTCCAGGGTCTAACTCGCAAAAAGACAGGGGCTGGACGGTGGGTTCAAATTCTAGGAAGCTCAGGGAGGTTCTTGCAAAGTTTTGGGCCTATCTGCGATTATTTTTCAAAAGAGGTGGACTGCGGGTTGATTCTAGGAAAACTGGGGGGGTCTTTGACAAAAACGCCAGGCGAACCGGTATCTTTGGATTACGGCCGTTGGATCTCGATCTGGTGGTCCAGATCTGATCTGTTTGGGTTCTAATCACAGGCGTCCATCTCGGATCGGACGGATCTGGGCAGATCGGGCGCGTGGGGGCGCGGCGGCGCCGTCGCCGGAGCTCTGCTCCGCGGCGGAGGGGTCGCCGGAGTAGGGAAAACTGGGGCTGCCGGACTCGGTTTGGGCCCCGGTTTGGCCGTGGGGAAAGAGGGAGGCATGCGTAATCCACTGGAGTGGAAAGCAAGGTGCTGCGGGGGATGGAGCAGGGTGCACGGCGTGGAGCGGCGGTGCTAGGTCGCCGGCGTGCAGTGCCAGGGCTCCGCCGTGGGTCACGGGGTACGACGACTCGTGCAAAAGAAAGAGGAGGTCCGGGCGGTGCTCACCGAGGCTCGAATCGGGTTGCGCGGGCGTGCAGGGTCCGTTGGCGTCGACGGCGGCCGGCGGCGCAGGAACGGGCACAGTGACAAGGTCGGCGCAGGGGCTCTCCGGGTCTGCAGGTGCGTCGAGGAGGTCCGCGCGGGTGCTGCAAAGGGGTAGCGGGGTTCAGGGCAACCCGACCGTCACCGGCGGCGAGAAAATTTGAGCGGGCGGCGCACTCACCGGCGGTGGTTCTCCGCGGAATCCCAGCTGCTGCTGGTCGAATTCGGGGGCAAAAGCTTCGGTGTGCGTCTGCGCGTCGAGGTGGAACGTAGAAGGGGAGTTGCAGGGGCGGGGATGCCGCAGGGCGGCGTGGCCGCGGTGGAGCAGCGACTCTGCTCCGGCGGCGCGATGGGGCGTGGCGTGTTTAGGGTTAGGGGCAGCGACGCGTGGGTGGATGGGTGCAGGGAAGCCGTGGGGTGGCTAATAAAGGGCAAGCCGGGGATCTCGGGGATGCGTGCTTGGCGGAGCCACGGCGGAGATCGCGGCGGTTTCCGTTGAGCGCGCGGGGGATGCGGGAGGAGGAAGGCGACCCTGACGTGTGGGCCAGACGGGGCAGCGAGGGGGAGCGGGCGCACGCTGGCAGGCGGGCCCGTGCGGGGCGACGCGGGGTGACGGGCTGCTGCGCGAGCGGGGGGGAGGCAGGCCTGCGGCATGGACCGTGCAAAGCTGGGCCGCGTGCGGGAAGAGAAGGGAAAAGGCTGGGCCGCAGGGGAAAGAGCGGGCTGGGCTGGGAAGTTGGGTTTGGGCTGGGTTGACTTTGGGTGTTGCTGGGCTGACAGGGTTTGGGTTTCTTTCTATTCCTATTTCTAGTTCTCTTTTCTATTCCTAATTCAAACAAAGTTTGAATTCAAATATAAATTTGAATTCAAACTACACTCAAATAAAAAACATGCACCAGCATGAATGCAACACAAAAATTAAACCTATGATAAATTTTAATCATTAAGGAACAAAATTGAATTAAATGCCATACTAAACACAATAAACCTTAGAAATAGAATAAAGCCATTTAAATTTATTAATAAATGCTGAAATTTAAATTAGGGTGTTACACTCTGGCAGTAGAGGCTACACGTTCCTAAGAGGACCCATCCACCTCGCAACCCAGGGCGCCTGCAAAGGCACCTAAGGTTCAGCCGTCTGATCCGGACGATGTTCCTATGAAGACGGTGCAGATCGGAGCGGACTCCTCCCAGACCACCCGCATCGCGGGAAACCTGGAGGAGAAATAGGAAGACGTGCTCATCACTTTCCTCCGGGCAAATGTCAACGTGTTCGCCTGGGAACCGTCACAGATGCCCGGGATCCCCAGGGAAATGATCAAGCACCATCTGAGGATCTACCCCAACACCACGCCGGTGCGCCAAAAGCCTCGGAAGCAGTCCGTGGAGCGGTAGAACTTCATCCGTGAGGAAGTCCGCAAGCTCCTACACGCTGGCTTCATCGAGGAGGTCCACCACCCCGAGTGGTTGGCCAACCCGGTCGTCGTCCCAAAGGCCAACGGGAAGCTTCGGATGTGCATCGACTACACCAGCCTCAACAAGGCATGTCCTAGAGACCCCTATCCTCTTCCACGTATCAATCAGATCGTGGACTCCACCTCCAGGTGCGACCTTTTGTCTTTCCTAGATGCATACTCTGGTTTCCACCAGATTCAGATGTCTAGAGAGGATAGGAAGCATACTGCTTTTGTAACAGTGGATGGGCTTTTTTGCTATATTGTCATGCCATATGGTATGAGGAATGCCTTATCCATGTTTGTACGAGCTATGAACAAGACCTTCTGTAATCTAATTAGAGATATTGTTGAGGTGTATGTTGATGACATTGTGGTCAAGACTAAGGTAGGGTCAACACTAGTTGAGGACCTGTCCCTCGTCTTCGACCGTCTGCGCCCCACGCGCACAAAGCTGAATCCCGAGAAGTGCATCTTTGGCGTCCAGCCAAGATCAAGGCGATCGAGGTGATGAGGCCTCCTGGCCGCATCAAAGACGTCCAGAAGCTTACTGGATCTCTCGCCGCTCTTAGCCGCTTCATATCGAGGCTGGCTGAGAGGGCCCTTCCCTTCTTCAAGCTATTGAGGAGGTCCGGTCCATTCTCTTGGACTAAAGAGGCTGAACAAGCCTTCCAGGAGCTGAAGCAACACCTCACCGCACTGCTAGTATTGGTGGCTCCAGAGCCAGGTGAGACGTTGTTTCTGTATCTTGCTGCATCTGCAGAGGCGGTCAGCATGGTATTGGTCGCCGAGAGGACGGAGCAAGCTCGCCAGGGGGACACCAGGGTCACCCTGGCCAAGGATGGTGAGCCGGACCCCGGACATGGGGGTCCGGCGGCCACTCCTCTGTCTGAAGGTCCGGACCCCGGACAAGGGGGGCCGGAGGAGCCTCGTCCCAGTGGGAACCTTGAACCGTTGGGGGCCCAAGGACCTGACGTGGTGGATAAAGGCGAACCGGACCCGGTCGCCAGGGTCCGGACCGTCTAGAAGCCGGTCTACTATGTCAGTGAAGTCCTCCACGAGGCGAAGGCCAGGTATCTTGAGACGCATAAGCTTATCTATGCCATACTTATTGCGTCCAGGAAACTGCGCCACTACTTTCAGGCACACCGAGTTGTCGTAGTGACCTCTTACCCGCTAAGAGCGATCCTGCACAACTCCAACGCCACGGGCAACATCGCCAAGTGGGCAGCAGAGTTGGCTGAGTTCCAGCTGGACTTCCAGCCTCGACATGCAGTCAAGAGCCAAATCCTGGCTGATTTCATAGCGGAATGGACTCCTTCCCCAAGCAATTCTGGGGGTCCGGACTTCAACGCCGGACCCCCGGAGCCGGAAATCAGGACACCAGTCTTCACTGGGCCCCACTAGATACTCTTCTTCGACGGGTCCGTCCACAAGAAGTGGGCTGGAGCTGGTGTGGTCCTCATCGACCCAAATGGAGATCAGCTGAAGTACATGGAGCACCTTGAGTTCAAGGCCACCAACAACATGGCGGAGTACGAAGCTCTGATCTTTGGCCTGACACAAGCCCTGTCTCTAGGGGTCCGGCAGCTTTTGGTGAAGGGGGACTCTTAGCTAATCATCAAGATGGTCCGAGGGGATTGCAGCTGCATCAATCCCCAGCTCGCGGCATACCTCAACCCCGTGAGGAAGCTCGAGAAGGACTTCGACTTCTAGGAACTACAACATATTCCCCGCGAACTCAACTCAGCAGCAGATTATCTCTCCGCGAGAGCATCTACTTGGGCATCCGTGCCCGAGGGCGTCTTCGAAAGACGGTTGCGGAGACCTACCGCCCAGCCTGCCGAACTGGGGGAAGGGGATCAAGCTAGCACCTCGAAGCTAGCGGTCCCGACGGCATTTGTGACACCCCGGCCTATAGATAGTACAAGAGGATTTGAGAATCTCTCAGACGAGGCAGAAGAGTTAGGCTATAGTTCTCTTTTTCGGATTTATGCAACTTATCTGAAGTTAGCAGCAGTGATGCATGGGTAGTGTTGTCCAAATAAGATAGAACCTTACATAGTGAGGTTTTCTCTCTTCTTTGACATTACCAATCTATGCTTCCTTTTATCCCAGCTCAGATGTCGGCAGAACAAAAAGGCCTTGAAGACAGTGAATGAGTGATGGTGTTCATGCAACAATTTCCGTGGAGCAGCCGATAACGGTACAAGATCAGTCTTCGCAAACAACATACCACCCGAAGAATGGTGAGAAGGCTTGCCCGTGTTGCCAATTCTACGGCGTCCCTTGTCGTCAAGTTCGTGCGACTGAAGATGAAGCTACAATTAGGAGGAACCAGAGGTTGTTCTCCAGTACAAAGAGAAAGAGGTCTCATCAAGAGCAGCTAGCAGAGGATTCCCTTTTCCTTGACGGTCCATCAGTCGATGAGCTACAGACCATCCAGAAGAGAAAGGATCCTGAGTGCTCTAGAGATACACAGGTCAAGAACCAAGCACTCTATGATTATGTTGATGGGTTGACTATCAATATGAATGTGATTTAGCCACGCGGTCGCAAGGAGTCCAAAAAGCAAGCAGCAGAAATAATGCAAGATGGGATGTTAAGTTCACAGGGAGGTCAACCAAGTAGCGCCATTCACCACCACCGCATGTGCTACAAATGCGGGCAAAAAGTTCATTATGCCAAAAGTTGTCCACAGATGCACCTGTCACTGGCTCCACCAGCACCTCAGGCTCCACGGCAGGCAGGACAGCAGGGGCGCCCAGCCCAACCCAGGGCGCCACGACAAGGGAGGGTGAACCATGTGACGGCCGAGTCAGCGGCCAAGTCTCCGAACGTGGTTATTGGTACGTTCATGGTCAACTCTTATCCAGCTACGGTGCTTTTCGATACTGGAGCTACGCATTCCTTTATCACACAGTCTTTTGTCGAGCATCATGGTATTCGTACTAGCACATTAAAGAGGTGCATGTTAGTATCTTCACCTGGAGGAAAATTGAGGTCTCATATCTTCTGCCCCAGAGTCAGTGTTTCCATAAGGGGGGTAGAGTTCAGTGCAAATCTGATGGTGCTAGACACCAAGGGTATTGATGTGATTTTGGGTATGGAGACTCTTACCAGATGGGGAGCCCGCATTGATTGTGCTCAGCGGACAGTTCGCTTATCAGCATCTGATGGCCAAGAGGTGATAGTCAGTGCTACAGAGCCTTCTGATTTTCTTCATCAGATGGAGGCTAGACCCACGGATGGTATTCGCGTGGTGTCTGAATTCCCGGATGTCTTTCCGGAGGACTTGCCAGAAGAAGGAAGAGGAGTTGATGAAGACATATCCGGATCTCTTTGCTAGCCAGCCCAGAATCTCGGGACGAGATTCCTGTAAGGGGGTAGGATTTGTAACACCCTAATTTAAATTTCAGCAATTAATAATAAATTTAATTGGTTTATTTAATTTTCTAGGAGTTAATTTGCTTAGCCTTGCATTTATAATTTATTTTTGCTTCATAAAGTAATTAAAATTTATTTTAGGGCTAACTTGTTTGTTGCATTCATGCTGATGCATGGTTTTATTTTGCTTGTTTGCATAGGAGTTTGAATTCAAATTCATTTGAATTCAAATAGGTTTAGTTTGGTTGAATTAGAAATAGAAAAGGAAAGAAGATGAGGAAACCAAAACCCAGCCCAAACCTTCTTCCCTAGCCCAGCCTGTACCCACACTCCCGTTCGGCCCAGTAATCAACCCAGGCAGACCACCTCCCCAGCCGGCCAGCATCCTCTCCCCGCACGGCCCACTCCGCGCGCGCTCCTCTCGCTGACACCGTGGCCCCGCTAGTCAGCTCCATCATCCCCGCTTCCTCCACGCGCGCTCACCAGCCACGCCAAGATCACGGCTGTGATCTCCGGCGATTCCCTGCCGTAACCCACCTCCGAGATCATCGGGCCCCCTTCTTTAAGCACCCCGCGACCCCTGCAGCCCGTCTCCACCTCGCAACCGCCACGCCCGAACCCTAGTAGCCGCGCCGCTCCTGCTCTGTCGAACCCCTTCTCTGCACCGCCGTGGACATGCCGTCCTATTACACTCTGCCCCACTACGACCCGTGCAAGAGCATCGACGAGGTTCGGTGAAGCTTCCCGAGTCCTTTGCCTCAACATCAGCCCAGAGCAGCGCCAGAATCGCGCCGGGACCACCCTAGGTGAGCTCGCTGTGCCGGAGTGATTGCTCGCTGCCGGTGCCGCTCCGGTCACACTGACCCCTCCACCGGCTTCGCAGGAGCCCCACTCATCGATCCGTGCTGCCCAGACGCCCGGAGG
This sequence comes from Panicum virgatum, assembly GCF_016808335.1. NCBI lineage: Eukaryota > Viridiplantae > Streptophyta > Magnoliopsida > Poales > Poaceae > Panicum > Panicum virgatum. Next base: position 44,671,860 of record NC_053153.1, on the reverse strand, counting down.
AGCCCCGCAGCGACCCGCCCCCGTGCCCAGCGCCGTGCGCTGCCACAGGAACTCGACGCCGTCGATCCTGCACTGCAGCTTCACTCGTTCCAGGCCTCAGTGAGCTTCTCCTTCCCTTGCTCTTTGTTTTGGACTAGAAATCATAGCTTGTAGCTTGCTCCAGTAGGGGGAACGCCGCCGCGCCAGTGAACCGCCGCTAGCTCAAGGCACCGCCGCCATGGCGGAGGCCGCCCGCCATGGGTAGCAACGCAGTAGTGCCCCCCACTGGCTCTATAGTGTTGCGCGCTACCTCCCTGGGCAAGCCTCGCCCAGAGCCACACCCGGAGTGGCAAGAGTGCGCAGCTCCGGTGAACCCCGCCACGCAGACCCGTCGCCGCCACCGCTCTCGCCGTCCAGAGCACCCCCAAGCCCATCTTAGTCCGCAGGTGGATTACACGTGATGTGCTGATCCGTCCCGACCTAAACTCCGGCCAATTTGACCCCCGGAGGGCCGGAAACGGCGTACTCCGGTGAGCTTCCGCGCTGCACCGCCGCGGGAGATGAACTCCGGTGGCCAGTGCCGCCAATATCGCGCCCAAGTAGGTCCTGGCCGCCCGATCTTGAACCAACGCTCCAGATTAGATCATCATACCCCTTCGATCTGGATCGCCCGATCGCGATCCGATGGCCCAAAATAGAAGGTACCACTTCGCCCTGGTTGTTTAGCTAAAGAGTCCCTGAACTCTTTGAAATCAACCCGCGGTCCAGGCGCGTTCAAAAGTTTTTGCATCCAGGCCCTGTTTTATTCGTTCAGGCCCCTGAGTTTCCTGGTTTTTGAACCCGCCATCCCTGGACATGCAGTTTTGTGCGTTAACCCTGGATCTACAGGTTAATTATGTTTTAAGTCCCCGATTTTTGCCCAGACCCCCCTGTAGCCCAGTTTTTCTCGCAGATAGGTCCCTGGATCTTGTTTTAAGCGTAGTTTTCACGTTCTAGCTCCGTTTTAGGTGTACTTTATGTCCACGTGATCGTTGTAACGCGTAGAATAGTTCTAGACTAGTTGTGTTTGCTATTTTTATGTATTGTTGTACTGTTTCTTAGCATTTGCTCTTGTGTGCATGTATGTGTATATGTGGACTTGTTTTGGCGTTGCGATCGTGAGTAGACGTTGATCCTTCGGAGGGGTACCAGTACCCGGAGCAGACACCATCTTCAGAGCAGTTTGAGCAGCAGGAATAGTTTGAGGAAGGCAACTATAACATGAACAACACCTATCACTTTAAATACAATTTTATACTACATTTTAATATTGTATGCCTATAAGGACTTTCCTAGCCACTTGATATCCTTTATATATATCCTTTGGGTTGCATTTTGGTTAGTTGTGCTAGGTGCCGCGCTATAACACACTTGGTCCTTTTTAATTAATTTGATTAATGGTATATGCAACTTAATTCTGGGAGTGACCCGTTTGAGTGGTTCACGTCTCGTTATAAAATGGTTTTGTTAGAAACATGGTTTAGGGGGCCAGCACGGTGCTTACTGCTGGGTTGGCCACTCTCCATAAGGACCGGTTCATAGAGCGACAACCTGGGACAACAGCGCTACCACAAGACTGGGATGGGACAGTCTTGGCGTAATAATTAGGCCTTTTTGGTTTGGAGTAACTTACCTATGGGGCAGGGGAGGTAAGCTTCTATGGCCCTCGTACTGAGTGGCCTCATCTGTGCTCCGTGTCTTGATGCCCACTAGACCTGCTCCATAGTCGCCAATCCACCCTCGCGGTTACTCCTTACCAACGAGATTCTTTGTAAAGGCCTCGTAGTGTGCTTGCTAGTCATCTCACCTAAGGAAGTGTGATGAACAACTAGCGTAGCTCACGACTTGTGGGTAAAGATGTGCAACCTCTGCAGAGTGTAAAACTGGTATACTAGCCGTGCTCACGGTCATGAGCGGCCCAGATCCTCCTTTTGATTAGTGGGGTTATCTTCCTTTGGTTAGGAGGGTTTCCCCGGGTGGCTTGATTTGGTTTGGTTCTCAGTAGTATCATAATTAATTCTAATTAATTTCTATGTAACTGGGTTTATGGTAATTCATCAACTTGTAGTAAATAGCTTTAATAAAATTTTGCCAAGATTAAAAGCTAACGCAGTTATGTCAGCCAACCTTAGAGCCTCATAGTTTGTGTTATACTTGTTGAGTACAAGTTGTGTACTCACTCTTGCCTACTCTACTCTTTTTCCTCTTGGGGATACTCTACTGCTGCTCAGTTCCTGCCGACGCGAGGGAGTTCACCCGGAGCTACCAGGAGTACGAGGACTTCTAGGCATTCGTCTCCCAGTCGACGTCCCTGTGGTGCCCAGCTTCCGAGAGACTTCGTATATGTTTTACGCTTCCGCATACTCTGTATCAGACATTTTGTCATTAATGTAATAAATAACATTCGTAATCGCTTTATTATATCTTTTACGTGATATGTGTTGTGATATATTGTTCATTCTGTTGTATATACGTGTGACTTGATCCTGGCACGTATATGATTGCTCGGTTTATGTCCTTTTATAAACCGGGTGTTACAACATTCCGCCTGTGGTGCCCGCCCTAGGTTGTGAGCTCTGTCGAGGATCCTGGAGACCTCATAGAGCCACTCCCACCTGCTCAGGGAAGTCCCGATGCATGGATCTCCGAGATCCGGGGCTACCTGAAAGATAACATCCTCCCTGATGACGATGTGTCCGCTGAGCGCATAGTACGATTGGCTAAATTCTACGCGTTGGTAGAAGGGGATCTCTACCGCCGTGGCACCAATGGTATCCTCATGCGGTGCATTTCCCAGGGAGAGGGCCGCGAGTTGCTTGCGGAGATCCATGGAGGCGAGTGTGGAAGTCATTCCTCATCTCGCACGCTTGTTGGTAAGGCCTTTCGGCATGGCTTCTACTGGCCGACAGCACTCCAGGATGCGGCTGAGCTGGTAAAATCCTGCAAAGCATGCTAGTTCCATGCAAAGCAAATACACACACCGGCTCAGACTCTGCAAATGATCCCGCCCTCATGGCCATTCGCCGTATGGGGAGTGGATATCCTGGGGCCGTTCCCCCGGGCCGTCGGCGGGTATCGGTTCCTCTATGTCGCCATCGACAAGTTCACAAACTGGCCGGAGGTTACCCCTGTGGTGAATATCACTAAGAAATCAGCAGTCGCATTCCTCAAGTCCATTGTGTGCAGATTTAGTGTCCCAAACCGCATCATCGCAGACAACGGGACCCAATTCAAAAGCAGACTCTTCCAAGAGTACTGCGAGGACATCGGCATCCAGCTATGCTTTGCGTCCGTGGCACATCCCCGCAGCAATGGACAGGTTGAGAGAGCGAATGCAGAGATCCTCAGGGGACTCAAGACCCGCACCTACAACTGCTTGAAGAAGCATGGTGCCAAATGGGTTGACAAGCTTCCGTGCGTACTATGGGGCAATCGGACCACACCCAGCCGAGCCACCGGGAAGACTCCATTCTTCCTGGTCTATGGGGCTGAAGCATGCCTTCCCCCAGAAATTCACCTGGGCTCACCACGGGTCCAGGCTTTTGACGAGTCCATGCAGGAACAACTGCGGCGTGACAATGTGGACTTCGTCGACGAACGAAGGTGGCGAGCAGCAATCTGAAATGCACGCTACAACCAGGCGCTCAGGCGCTATCATCAACGGTTCGTGCACAGTAGGGAGCTCCGGGCTGGCGACCTCGTCCTGAGGCAGATCCTGAACCGAGCAGGACTCCACAAACTCTCCCCCAGCTGGGAGGGGCCCTTCAAGGTTACAGAAGTATGCCGGCCCAGATGCGTTCGCCTTGCCACAAAAGATGGAGTGCCACTGCCCAACCCATGGAACATAGAGCATCTGCGTAACTTTTACACTTAGGCAGAGCAGGGAAATGAATTTTTCCTTTGTAATAAGATAGAATTAACGTGCGGCCAGAGCGGTTGGGGTTCGCCCTCGTAAACCCGGCCTCTGGCATCTATCGCACCGTCGGCTAGAATTAACGCGCGGCCCAGAGCGGTAGAAGTCCGCCCTCGTAAACCCGGCCTCTGGCATCCATCGCGCGAGCCATGTATATCAAGTTGCAAAGGAAAGATTTGCCCCAATCCTGTTTTTGTGTCAAAATTTTATTAATCTTTTCGATTCGCGAGATTTTACTTTTCTAACCCCCGCGCGGACTTCCACTCTGGTCGCTACAGCTAAGATCTTTATTGAGTTGCTGGACTGCCGTACAGGTCCGGACCCTCTTGCTGCTGTGAGAGGGGTCCGGACCCCTAGGGACCTGCTCTGGAGAGGGGGTGCTTGTTTCGTGGGGTGGTCCGGAGTCCTGTGTAGCCGCTTAGCTGGTTCCGTACCCAAAGCCTACACATTCCACCACCCTGTAACAAGTGCTCTAGTACTCGGAACTGGGTAATTAGGGGCCCGGACCTCGTTCTAAGCTCAAGGGTTGGCTTCCTAAGTCCTACACGGCAGGTCCAGCTCCATATCTCAAAGGTTCAAATGCGACAGAATGACCACACCCACTGCTAAGAGGGGTCTGGACCGTCAGAGCTAGGTCCGGTAAAGTCGTGTTTGTTTCCTGGAGTGGTCCGGAGCCCTGTTTAGCGCCTTAGCCTGGTTCCGCACCCTAAGCCTACACACTGCACCACTCTGTAACAAGCATTGAACTGCCTGGACCTGTTTATCCGGAGCTCCGAACCTCGTACTAGCCTGGGGGCCGGTCCAGAATAGGTCCCGCGGGTCTGCTACTAAGCTGTGACTTTGAAGTGGTACACAGGTTAAGCCTTGACTGGTGGTAGCTAGCCTCAAACCAATGAGCCTACCTACCAGGGGGTCCCGGCGTCTGCTTTAAAAGTTTCATGCAGATCGAAGGTCCAGTCTCGGTGGTAGACAGACTCAAAACAACAGAGCCTGTCTCCCAGGGGGCCCGGAGCATTTGCTTTGAGCCAGACATCACGGATCTGCATGCATCAAATAGCTAAGTTGCAGTATCATTACTACCATACAAGCGAGTTTGAATCTCCTCTCTGTAGTTCTACCTACTACACAGGGAATAAGACGCTCGTTCGATTTGCAATCTATGCTACACCTATCCCCAAGAACGCTTGCTCAACTGCATACGGGGGTCCGGAGTGTCTTCTTCGGCTCAGATGGCAGATAGGTCCAAACAACTGAACCTATCTGCCAGGGGGCCAGGGCGCCGGAGTGCTGCATACCGCAAACCAGCAATTGACAAACAGCTAAGTTGAAATTTTCCTCTATTTAAAATTTCAACAAGTACGGTACAATGTTTTTTACATAACACGAAAAACAAAAATAAAAGTACAATGTCCAGCTCAGGAGTCTGCAGGCTCCCGCTTGAAGTAGGTGGCGACAAAGTCGACGACGTCCCGCACGCCTTCCCGAGCAGAGGCCTCCGTCTCCGCCACTAGACCATCGACCACGGGAGCTAGCAAGATGGGCGGTCGTGGCTCCGGAGGCAGGTCAGGATGTGCTCCGCCACCATCCGGATCAGCTCGCGGCCCTCAGCTTCAAGCTGGCCAGCAACGACCGGCTCCAGACGCCGGAGCCTATCCGAAGCGGAGTTCAGCACTAGGATAGCGTCAGCAATCGAAGCTGGTGGCTCCGCCACTTGGATTGGGCTCATTCCAAGTGGCACCAATGCTAAGCTCGCTTCGCTCGCCCAGTCGATGATTCGCTGGGCCCCCACGCGCTGGTCCTCCTGCAGCTTCTGGACCACTTCCTGGACGCACGAAGATGGCCGTCAGGAGGATGGAGTGCGGCGTGAGGTGTTGAAGCTGGAGGCGAAAATCTTCCAGCATCAGCAGAAAGAATGAGGAGATCGGCAGCCCCAAGCCGGTGGAGATGTGCGAGATGAACAGCACAAACTCCCCGGCGCGCAGGTTGCCGAGGGGAAGCGAGCTTGCTCAAATCCCCCAAGCAGTCTCCTGTGCACTCCACCCAAGCAGGCGGCGCACTGTGTTCAGCTCCTCCTCAGTCTGGAAACGGCGGGGACAACCAAGGGATGCCATTTCGCTACGGAGGTGGGGAGCAATCTATGCAGGGAAGCAAGGTGTGAGGAGGCTCGAAGGCAAAGGAGCGCAAAGGTTGGAAGGAAGAAGGCGAATGCGGGAAAGTAACCACGGTATGCGGTTCGTCCCTTTATGAAGACTGACCAAACCGGCGCGCCCCGGAACCGTCGCTGGAACCCAAGCGACGCTCACGCCTGGTGTTACCGCCAAGTCCGTGACAAGGGGGCCCAAGCCCTCCTATCAGGGAGGGCGGGTAACAACAAAGGTGTGAAAAGGCGGGATATGAACCGTCACCCGCGCGCGAAGCGAGGCGGAAGCTGAGCTGACGTGCGCGCATCAAGCGCCGGCATGACCAAGCTTTTCGAGAACTGCGCCGGTGGTAAATATCCCATTTACTCCGGCCGCAACAATGCCGAGTGTTGGACGCGTGACTAGGAGAACCACTGTGCGTGGGGGCCACTAGTCAGTAAGCCGTTACGATGTGATGAGGCAGAGGAAAACCCGATAGTTTGTCAAAACCGGATAAGACTCCTGCAGTAAGAGGCTCCAAGTTATATAGAGCCAAATCGAAGTAGTGGCCCCACCTGCGGGTTCGTCACCTCTCACGAGGTGGGCCCGGGGGCTACTGTCGGTACCCTGAAGCAGGGATACCCACTCTTACTGCAGCAAGGCAGGACTCGCGTAGCCATCCGTAGCTACGCCATAAGGGGCGGAGCAGCCGGGCCCCACAGGTCAAGCTCTTTCCTCACCAGACCAATGGCCCCGGACCCGCTCCCCACTCTGGGAGGGGTCCAGTGACGCCATGTGTCCTTGAGGAGGGGAAACTCCGAGCCAACAACCGAGGGCTCGGAACCCCCATGGGGGTCCGGGACCTCCCCGCGCCCGCCAGACCTCCCGCGCACATAGAACCAACATACCGCCGAGGGGGTCCGGAACCGCCACGTGTCCCGCAGGCGCGGGCGCGAGCCTTCCGCTGGGAGACTCGCCCACCCTCCGCATTCAATGCGGGTGGTTGAGGTGTGCTCTGCCGCCACGGCACGCGGGGCAGCCTTTTGTCAGATCTCACTGTAGACCGTGTATTACCGAGGTACACAGTGCAGCCACCTGCGCCGCATCAGCACAGAGCCCGTCTGGCGTATTAATTGGATACGACGGCACGGCACTTTTCCATCATGCCACCTACGCTGCAAGCTACACGGCCCGTTCAGCTGTGTGGCAGGTGACGCCGCAAGCTACGCCTGGCGCCGTTTCGACAAGACAACGCCTGGACAAGCTGAACGGGGGATTCCAGGAGCAGGTAAGAAATCCAGGAATGAGATCCCCTTCGCCTGCGACGCCATAATGTATGAACTGTATGTTATTTTATACTACATTATTTGGGCCCACCTGTCGGGGACCCAACGGCCATGTACGCGCCTCCCTTGAGATATAAAAGGGAGGTGCTCGCTGTACACAGTGGGGGGGCTTCCTCGAGCACACACAGACACACGCTGGACTCAGCACAAGCTCTGGCAGACTCTCTCGAGGCAAGGCAATACAACACACAGTGGACGTAGGGTATTACGCTCCGGCGGCCCGAACCACTATAAACCTGCTGTGTTCATCGAGTTCCTGAGCGGGATCGAACTAGTCCTAGCTAACCCCCGAGTACTCACCCTCTGGGCTTAGGCGGGTGCATTCCGCCACCCGGCTGTGGTTTGCCACACCACGACACTTTGGATATTTTAGGAAATTCCAACCAAGTCCTTTCTGTAACACCCTAACTTAATTTTCCTAGTTAATAATAAATTTAATTGGCTTTATTTAATTTTCTAAGGATTTATTTTGCTTAGCTTGCATTTAATCTAAATGTTGTTCCTTAAGTAATTAAAATTTTATCATAGGTCTACTTTTAATGTTGCATTCATGCTGGTGCATTTATTTTACTTGTTTGAGTGTTTGAGTTGAATTCAAATTCAACTTTGAATTCAACTAGTTTGGTTGGGTTTGAATAGGAATTAGAACTAGAGTTAGAAAGGAAAAGAAATAGAAGAGGAAAAAGGAAAGGAAGCCCAAAACCCTCAACCCAAGTCAGCCCAGCCCTCCCTCTCATCCCGCTCAGCCCACTCCCACGCGGAACCCGAACTCACGGCCCAGTCCGGCCCATGGCCAATTCCCTCTTCCGCGCTGGCCCAACGCCCTCTCGCCCACGCGCCCAGCCCAGCGCCCGCTCCCACCTCTCCCGCACGGCCGCCACCCGCACGCCCGCGGCCCATCTCCCTTTCCCCCCCGGTCCGCTCGCACACGGCCCAGCGCCACGCCCCGCTCCAGCCCATCCCGGTCCGGTCCAGTCTCCTTCGCAGCCCAGGCCGCGCGCGCCGTTCTCCCCGCTGCCACTGACCCGACGACCCCACCCTGTCAGAGCTGCCTTCCTCCTTCAGCTCGCCCGCAACGACCGCGCCGAGATCATTGCCGTGATCTCTGGCGACTCCCTGCCATAAACCACCTCCGAAATCCTCGGCACATCGCCTTTAAACGCGGCTGCGCCATCTCTGTGCCGCAGCACCCCCAACGCCATCCACAGCTCCCAACCCTAGAGCCCCGTCGTGCCGTTGCTCGGAGCAGAGGTCAGCGCCGCCGCATTCCCGGTGCTCCCTGGCGCCTCCACCACCGCGAGCCGCAGGAGGAGCTCAGCCCGGAGTCCACAAGCTTCCCCGAGCACGCAGCCTCCGACCTCGGCCCCGCTGCCCCGTGGAAGAGCTCCGCTGTTTGACG